>NC_069786.1:24335720-24639866 GCF_027406575.1 Nycticebus coucang
GGCAGACAGAAGATGGCTCTACAGTACCAATGAGGCAATTCTAGAAAGTTTGGGCAGACGTGAAATATTAGAGCAGTCTCTTATCTGTCTTATTTGTAGGATGGATGCCAGTTTGAGAATAGGAGGGTAGGGAGAATGTGCTATTGCCAAAAGTAGGACAAGATTCCAGATGCAGAGATGCAGTGCTGAAGGAGTACAAGGTGGTCTCTAAGCACAAGTTTTCATAACTGAGGCAGAAGTGAAAAGATTGAGGGTCAAACTGGCAATAAGGGTGACAGTATCAAATCCAAGAGTGTGGAATCAGAAGACTAAGTTACAGATGGGGCTCAAATGGCGAAGGGATATTGACTGTGAAGGTAGGCCACCAAAGACTGTGACCAGGAAAAACCTTACAGGATGACCCATTTAAATACAGAATTGGAGCTGTCCTTGCAAGTGTTGCATATAATGCAATGCAGGGGATCCATTTTCTCCCTAAATAAACATTATAAGTATGACTTTAAGAAGTGTGCTGTAGGGCGGCGCCTGTGGCTCAGTGAGTAGGGTGCTGGCCCCATATGCTGAGGGGGGGGGGTTCAAACCCAGCCCCGGCCAAACTGCAACAACAAAAAAAAAAATAGCCGGGGGTTGTGGTGGGCGCCTGTAGTCCCAGCTGCTAGGGAGGCTGAGGCAAGAGAATTTGCGTAAGCCCAAGAGTTAGAGGTTGCTGTGAGCCATGTGACGCCACGGCACTCTACCCGAGGGCGGTACAGTGAGACTCAGTCTCTACAAAAAGAAAAAAAAATAATAAGAAGTGTGATGTAAGGTCATGGAAATGCATGCATGTACACATGCAAAGAAGAAGCAAGCAGATTAAATTTGTTTTGGATGCATCTATTGACTGTTGGGGGTCAATGTTATCCCATACATGTAAGGTATGCCAAATGAAGGTTCCCTCAGATAATATCAAGATAGCCATTTCTGGGTGGCTCAGTGAGTAGGGCGCCAGCCCCATATACCAAGGGTGGTGGGTTCAAACCCAGCCCCGGCCAAACTGCAACATAAAATAGCTGGGCGTTGTGGCAGGCGCCTGTAGTCCCACCTACTTGGGAGGCTGAGGCAAGAAAATCACCTAAGCCCAGAAGCTGGAGGTTGCTGTGAGCTGTGTGATGCCATAGCACTCTACTGAGGGCGATAAAGTGAGACTCTGTCTCTAAAAAAAAACAAAAAAACCCCCAAAAGATAGCCATTTCTCCATTAGTTTATTAAAGTGGCAACTAGTTTTAGATGAGTTTTTTTTTTTTTCTTTAAATGTCAAAATGAAGGAGAAAATTCTACAGGATGCAAGATGGAAGCAATAATGACTCATCAGGCTAATGGTAGACTTCTCAACAGAGACCTTATAAACCAGAAGAGATTAGAGCCCACATTTTTAATCTTCTTAAACAGAACAGCTAGTATCCAAGAATTTTGTATACTGCAAAACTAAGCTGCATAAGTGATGGAGAGATAAAGACCTTTCCAGACAAGAAAATACTAAGAGAATTTATAACCACGACACCTTCCCCCCGCAAAATCTTCAAAGTACTTTATACATGGAACAACACAATGGATAATAACCAGTATAAAAGTAGCCCAAAGTTAAAGCTCACGGCTCTTATAAAACAATAGCACAAAAGGGGAAACAAAACAATAAGGCAACAAATGAAGAGAATAGCATCTTACCTATCATTACTAACACTCAATGTGAACAATATGAATGCTGCTCCACTTAAAAGATACAGCCTGGCAGAAAGGGTGAAAAAACACAACCCAAGTATTTTTTGTCTCCAAGAAACACATCTGGCAAGGCCCGTACTCAGTGGGTAGGGTGCTGGCCACATACACTAAGGCTGGTGGGTTCAAACCCAGTCCGGGCCACCTAAAACAACAACAACAACAACAAAAATAGCTGGGCATTGTGATGAGCACCTATAAGTTCCAGCTACTTGGGAGGCTGAGGCAAAAGAATTGCTTAAGCCCAAGTGGGAACCTTTATCTTGTTCTAGTTCTTAGGGGAATTCCTTTAACTTTTCCCCATTCAGTATGATATTGGCTGTGGGTTTGTCATACATGGTTTTTATAATTCTGAGTTATGTTTATACTATGCAGTGAATCACATTTGTTGATTTGCATATATTGAACCATCCTTGTATTCCTGAGATGAAACCCTCTTGATCATGGTGAATAGTCTTTTTGATGTGTTGTTGAATTTCCTTAGTATTATATTGAGGATTTTTGCATCTATATTCATAAGGGAAATTGGTCTGTAGTTTTCTTTCTTTTTTTTATTGTTAAATCATAGTTGTGTACATTAGTGTAATCAAGGGATAAAATGTGCTGGTTTCATATGCAATCTGAAATATTCTCATCAAACTGTTCAACGTAGCCTTCATGGCATTTTCTTAGTTATTGTATGTAGACCATTTGTATTCTGCATTTAGTAAGTTTTGCCTGTACCCATTCTAAGATGCACCATAGATGTGGCCCCACCCATTACCCTCCCTCCACCCTAACCTCCCCCCTCCCTTCCCCTTCCTTGGCCCTTTCCTCATAGTCTTGTGCTATAGTTGGGTTATAGCTTTCATGTGAAAGCTATAATTTAGCTTCATAGTAGGGCTGGGTACATTGGATACTTTTCCTTTCATTCCTGAGATACTTTGCTAAGAAGAATATGTTCCAGTTCCATCTATGTAAACATGAAGGAGGTGAAGTCTCCATCTTTCTTTAAGGCTGCATAATATTCCATGGTATACATGTACCACAATTTGCTAGTCCATTCGTGCATCGATGGGCACTTGGGCTTCTTCCATGACTTAGCATTTATGAATCGGGCTGCAATAAACATTCTGGTACAGATGTCTTTGTTATATTGTGATTTTTGGTCTTCTAGGTATAAACCTAGTAAAGAAATTGTAGGATCGAATGGCAGGTCTATTTTTAGGTCTCTAAGTATTCTCCAAACATTCTTCCAAAAGGACCATATTAGTGTGCATTCCCACCAGCAGTGTAGAAGTGTGCCCTTTTCTCCACATCCACACCAACATCTCTGGTTTGGGGATTTTTTTATGTGGGCTACTCCTACTGGGGTTAGGTGGTATCTCAAAGTAGTTTTGATTTGCATTTCTCTGATGATTAAGGATGATGAGGTTTTTTTTGCATGTGTTTGTAGATCGTGCATCTGTTTTCTTTAGAGAAGTTTCTCTTCAAGTCCCTTGCCCACCCTGAGATGGGATCATGTGTTCTTTTCTTGCTAATACGTTTGAGTTCTCTGTGGATTCTGGTTATTAGACCTTTATCGGAGGTATAACCTGCAAATATTTTCTCCCATTCTGAGGGCTGTCTGCTTGCATTACTTATGTTCTTGGCTGTGCAGAAGCTTTTTTGTTTGATCAGGTCCCAGTAATGTATTTTTGATACTGCTTCAATTGCCTGGGGAGTCCTCCTCATAAAATATTCACCCAGGCTGATTCCTTCAAAAGTTTTCCCTGCACTTTCTTCAAGTATTTTTAGTTTCATGTCTTAAGTTTAAATCTTTTATCTAGTGAGAGTCTATCTTAGTTAATGGTGAAAGGTGTGGGTCCAGTTGCAGTCTTCTACAGGTTGCCAGCCAGTTCACCCAACACCATTTGTTAAATAGGGAATCTTTTCTCTACTGAATGTTTTTAATTGGTTTGTCAAAGATTAAATAACGGTAAGTAGCTGGATTCATCTCTTGGTTCTCTATTCTGTTCCAGACATCTACTTCTCTGTTTTTTTGCCAATACCATGCTGTTTTGATCACTATCGATTTACATAGTACAGTCTCAGGTCTGGTAGCATGATTCCTCCTGCTGTGTTTTTATTGCTGAGTAATGTTTTGGCTATTCGAGGTTTTTTCTGATTCCATATAGAACAAAGTGTTATTTTTTCAAGATCTTTAAATATGACAGTGGAGCTTTAATAGGAATTGCATTAAAATTATGTATTGCTTTGGGTAATATAGACATTTTGACAATGTTGATTCTTCCCAGCCATGAGCATGGTATGTTTTTCCATTTGTTAACATCTTCAGCTATTTCTTTTCTTAAAGTTTCATAGTTCTCTTTGTTGAGATCTTTCACGTCCTTTGTTAGGTATACTCCCAAATATTTCATCTTCTTTGGCACTACTGTCAAAGGAATAGAGTCCTTGACTGTTTTTTCGGCTTCGTTATTGTTGGTATATATAAAGGCTACGATGTATGGGTGTTGATTTTGTAGCCCGAGACATTGCTGTATTCCTTGATCACTTCTAAAAGTTTTGTAGTAGAATCCCTAGTGTTTTCCAGATATACGATCATATCATCTGCGAAGAGTGAAAGTTTGATCTCTTCTGACCCTATGTGGATACCCTTGATCACCTTTTCTTCTCTAATTGCAATGGCTAAAACTTCCATTACAATGTTAAAGAGCAATGGAGACAATGGGCAACCTTGCCTGGTTCCTGATCTAAGTGGAAATGATTTCAATTTAACTCCATTTAATACGATATTGGCTGTGGGTTTGTAGTTTTCTTTTTTGTTGCATTCTTTTCTGGCTTTAGTATCAAGGTGATACTGGTTTCATAGAATGAGTTAGGGACAATTCCCTCCTTCTTGATATATTCAATAATTCTGTAGGTTAGGTACCAGTTTTTCTTTGTAGGTCTGGTAGAATTAAGCTGTGACTACATCATGTCCTGGGTTTCTTTTGTTGGAAGATTTTTTATTGATACTTCAATATCATGATGCTGCTCATGAATGGTTTATTTAGGATTTCTATGTCTTCCTGATTCAGGCTTGGGAGTTTGTGTGTTTCCAGGAATTTATCCATTTCTTCTAGGCTTTTTAATTTGTTTGCATAGAGGTTTTTGTAGTATTTATGACTAATACTTTTAACTTTCAAGGTATCAGTTGTGATATCTCCTTTTTTAATTTTGACTGAGTTCATCTTTGGGGTTTTTTTTTTGTTTGCTTTGGTTTTTTGTTTTTATTCCATTTATTTCTCATCTGAGTTTTATAATTTCTTTCCTTTTGCTCTATTTGGGTTTACTTTGCTCTTCTTTTTCTAGTTCCTTGAAATGTGACATTAGTTTTTTATTTTTTTTCTTTTGTGATCTTTCTGTCTTTTTGATGTGAGTATTTAAGGCTATAAATTTTCCCCTTAGGACTGCTTTCACTGTATCCCATTGATTTTCCATTGATTTTGAAATCTTGTGTCCCCAGTGTCATTCAATTCATGGAATCTGTCCACTGTCAAAGTCCTAGCCAGAGCAATCGGACAGGAGAAAGAAATAAAGGCCATCCAAATCTGGAAAGAGAAGGTCAAATTACCCTATTTGCTGCTGATATGATCTTGTATCTAGAAAACCCTAAGGACCCCACCTAAAGACTCTTAGAATTGATAAATTCAGGGAAGTGTCAGGTTACAAAATCAATGTAAACAAATCAGTAGCATTTCTACATATTAATAACAGTCATTCTGAGAGTCAAATCAAGGACTCAATACCATTCACAATAACAGAAAATGTTTGGAAATATGATTAATGAACGAAGGAGGTTAAAGGTCTCTGTGAGAAGAACTACAAAACATTGATAAAAATAAATCACAAATGACCCAAAAAAGTAGAAAAAAACCCTTGCTCATGGATTTAAACAATCAACATCGTTAAAGTGTCCATACTGCCCAAAGTGATTTACAGATTCAACAAAATTCCCATCAAAATACCAAAATCTTATTTCACTGACCTAGAAAAAATATTCCTAAGCTTCATTTGCATCTCAAAAATCTTCAAATAGCTAAAGCAATCCTAAGCAAAGAAAACAAATCAGGGAGCATCACATTAACTGACTTCAAATTATACTACAAGGCTATAATAACCAAAACAGCATGATATTGGCATAAAAGTAGAGACATAGACCAATGAAACAGAATAGAGAACCTGGAAATAAAACCAAATAGCCATGACGAACAGATCTTTAACAAAACAGACAACAGCGCACACTGGGAAAGGAAGTCCTATTCAGTAACTGGTGCTGGCAAAATTGAATAGCCACAGGCACAAGAATAGAACAGGACTCCTGTTCTAGACTAGACAAAGAATTTATGACTAAGATCCCAAAAGATAAGTACAGCAGAACAAATAAAGAAATGGGACTTAATTAAATCAAAAAGCTTGGCACAGCAAAGGAAATAATTAACAGAATGAATAGAATGGGAGAAATGTTCACAATCTGTACATCCTGATACATGTATTCTGATATCCAGCATCTACAAAGAACTCAAACAAATCATCAAGAGAAAAGCCACCCCGCCAAAAAAGTTCGCAAAAGACATGAACTGAAATTTTTCAACAGAAAAATGGACTACGAACGTCTGAAAAAAAAAATGCTCAACCTCACTAATCACCAGATAAATGTGAATTAAAACTACTGTGAAATACCATCTTGCCCCAATCAAATTGGTCATTACTAAAAAGGCAAAAAGCAATAGATACTGGCATGGATACAGAAAGAATAGAACACTATTGGTGGGACTGCAATTAGTACAACCTTTATGGAAAACATTCAGAAATTCCTTAAAGAATTAAATGTAGACCTCCTACTCAATCAGCCATTCCACTGCTAGATACCTACCCAAAGGAAAATAAGTCTTTTTTTTTAAAGAGACCTGCAGTTGAATGTTTATTCATCAAGTTATAAGTTACAAGTTACAATTGCAAAGATGTGGAACCAAATTCAGTGCCCATCAATTCATGAGTGGATAAAGAAAATGTGGTGTGTGCATACGTACACACACATATGCGTGCATGTACACAGACATTATGGTGTATTACTCAGCCATAGAAAGGAATGCAATAATGTCATTCACAACAACTTGGATGGAAGTGAAGTATCTTATGTGAAGAATCTCATGAATGGAAAACCAAATACCGTATGTTCTCATTAATAAGTGCGATCTTATTAATGGACACAAAGAGATATAAAAGACTTTGGAAACCAAGAAGGGGTGAGGGTGGGAGGGGAAATGTACAATAAAAACTTACTATTGGGACAGCAAACAGTATTCCAGTGTCAGACTCACCAAAAGCCCTGTCTTAAGCATGATACAAGGTATCCATGTAACAAAACATTAGACCGTCTTAAAATTTTGAAATTTCAAAAAATGTTTTGGATGGTTCAAAAGGCAGTGAGTATTTTTTTCCACCTGAATATGCACTTATTAAGGGAGAAAGTTGAAAGGAAAATGAAAGTGCTTTATCGCCTATATTTATTACTATTACCTGTGCTTTATCCTCTCTTATCAAATTCCTTGTTCACAAAATCATTCAAAATGCTCTGTTCCCAGCCTTTGGCACCAACTTACCCTGGAGTGTTACCTTTGACCTTCATCCCTAATATCCGTTCCTCATTAGTGCCTTTTTTTTGGTTAGAGTTATGATTTAATGCTAATTACTTCACTGCAAAGCTCTGCTTTGCCAAGTCAGATCATCTCACAGAATTAACATATGACTTTTCCCCTCAAATTTAAAAGATATATGTGAAAAACTAGTATTTAGTTTTAGGCTCTGGGACTCCCCAGAATCTGGGAAGTCTTGGGGCTGGTGTTTATAGTCCCTACAGGTAGGAACACATTGGATAGGTCAGAATCAGCTGACTAATGGCCTGTAGGCTGCTTCTAAGCAATGAAACCGTTTTGATGAAATTGAAAAAATCAAAGTTCTTGCTCCTCCTGAACAGTCAGCGGGACCTGGGCCCCGGCTGCTCACCCCTTTTTTTGAGACAGAGTTTCAAGCTGTCACCCTGGGTAGAGTGCTGTGGCATCACAGCTCACAGCAACCTCAAATTCTTGGGCTTAAGCAATTCTTTTGCTCCAGCCTCCCAAGTAGCTGGGATTATTGGCGCCCTCCACAATGCCCAGCTATTTTTTTGTTGCAGTTGTCAATGCTGTTTAGCAAGCCCGGGCTGGGTTCCACCTGCCAGCCTCCGTGTATGTGACTGAGTGTGACTGCCCCTTTTTGACAGATACAGGTTCTCTGCAGTCTCTACCTTTCCCTATTGCCTCTTGCCAACCACACCATTTGGTTATGCTCACCTGCCTAAGCTCTGGAGCCATGTGTTTCTAAATTCATGAAATTAGCACTTATCTGAAACTACTTGATGAAAAATTGGTCCAATCATCCCCCTGCCATTTGAAAAATCAAAACAAAAGTGATTAAAACTCTCTTCTTCTGGACTTTCTTCTCTTCCTTCTGGTTCATTTTTATTCTCTAGATCCTCTTCCCCTAACTAACTGGTAAGTCTTCATCTTTAGGCTCCTGGCTCATACTTTTCTCTCTGGATCTTGTCCCTCAGAAAGCTCCTGTATTCCTGTGGTCCACCAATTGATTCTTGGGTGACAACCCCCTCATAGCTCTCTGTAACTTCATCTTTTCCCCCCAAGGTCCCATCCTAGAATTAAACTTGATAAGCAATGGAGACTTTCCAGTGGGTCAGCTCTGAATCAAATCTGGGTTAGTAGGATGACTTTGGGCAAACATTGAATGCCCCTGAGTCTCTACACCTGTGTAATGGGTTTAACATTACTTACGGTGATTGAGAGTATTAAATGTAATTTGCAGTAGGTGCTCAACAATGGCAGTTTCCTACACCAAGACCACTAGGTGTCGAAGCCCGTTGTTTGCTCACCATCACAATGCGTCAGCCCCAAAAGCCTTGTCTGCAAACAGGACTTCTTACATTGAGTTGTCAGAGTTGCCTCCCTTTCAGCTGCCAGGGATAAAGCCAGCCAGCAAGTTGGGGTGGCTGTACAAGCAGGCCGCGCTGACAAGGCAGATTACATAGAGCTTTGCGGGAGTCTGGAAGTGCCAGCAATGGCGAACTTGCCGGGTGACACACTACAATCCTGCCACATCATATTGGAGCCATTTATCTGTATCATTAGCAGCAGAGTAAGTAAATGAATGCCCCAGAGCTTCCTTATTCACAATTATGAACAACAGGGAAAGGCAGGAGAGCGCAGAATGTCAGTGGCCACTGGAGGCTTCCTCCACCAGCTTCCACGTGGCTTCCAACAAACAGTACCATTCTCCTCTTAATGACGGCTTACAAACACTTTGGGTAAGTTTCATTTTGTGATTGATACACTCTCATGATTTGAAAAATATTTTTTTTTTTTAATTGCAGGAGTTTTCACATAACTAGAAGAGGGTTAGGGAGGAGGGACACACCCCACTCTTGGTGACAAGGCTATGTTCTGGATGTCTGTTGAAGAGGGATTTTCTGTAGCTGCCTCTGCTCAGCAGGATAACACCTTATCTCTGTCCTCCTCCCCCCTTACCTTTTTCTACTTAACCCTTGAATTGTTTCCCATTAGAAAAGTCCCCTAATTGGAAGTTTTCTTCCAAAAGCCATTGGTAACTAGGCTTTGTCTTGGCATTGTCACAAAGGTATTTTGGGCTGGGGGAAAAAGCACAGTTTTGGAGTAAGACCACTCTGGATTTGAATCCAGCTTCAGCACCTTATCTCAGGTTCATAACCACTGCAACCCTCTATTTCCTCACATATAAAATAGGAATAATGTTAGCTCAGAGAGATGGTGTGGGGATCATTAAGATAAAGTATGTAATACATAACAGCAGGCACAAAGCATAAAGCTCACTAAATATGCTCCTTTCATTTCCTAAAACATGGCAATGACTTCCTAAAGACAGGGAGAGGGGTTGAATCATACTCAGAGGACCCCATAACAGACCCCTGTTCAACATGGTGTCTGTCACGCCCACATCCCATCATAATGGGGTAAGGTGTTTGGGAAAGCAGCTCCAGGTGATTCTTTATGCCAGGGTGGGTGGTCATTGAATAAACTGGGTATGCACCAGCCTCATTCTTTATCTGGCCCAAGTTGCACGATGCTTCCTGCTCAAAGGAGGACTGATAATGAGCCAAATTAATGAGATAAGTTTCTTCAAAATCTGAAGCAGGTTTCTGGGGCAGGAAATGAGCCAAGGCAGGTGAGAAGGAGAGATGCCGAGTAACAAAGACCCTGTGAGCCACAAGAAAAAGACTGAATCCATCCCGAAAGACAGAAGCTGTTGTTGGTGCCACCTTGTTCCTTGACTGGCTTCCCAGATCCAAGTGTTTCCCAGCCAGACTTGGTTAGAATCAGTCTGTTTATTGGAACCAGGGAAACTCGCACGTGTCTTCCATACCTTAATGGAAGGGGATACAATTGGCCCTCCATATGTATGGGCATTCAACCAAGTGGATGAAAAATATTTGGAAAAAAACAATAAAACATAATACAACAAGAGAAAATAATCCAAATTTTAAAAATACAGTATACAACTCTTCCCATAGCAATTACTTTGTCTTTGGTATTATAAATAATCTAGAAATTATTTAAAGTTTACGGGAAGAAGAGAGGATGTGCACAGGTTGTGTGCAAATATTATGCCATTTTATATCAGGGACTTGACTGTCCTCAAATCCTGGTATTTGCAGGGGATCCTGGAATCAATCCCTCATGGATAACAAGGAACAATTGTACAGAGTTTGCTCTCCTCTTTGAAATAAATAGGTGCACTTTTCAGGCTGAGCAGTAACTAACTTGTCTATAGAGGTACATGATGAAATGACCTGGGACCACTGACAGAAAAAATTGTGTCAATGGAGCAATAATATGATCGTCTTTAAACAGAGGCTCTGCGCAGTGGATCTTTATCCAGTTGTGTTTGGACCTAGCACCTGAACTCCATCCTCATTCTCGGAGGTACCCACTCATGGCCCCCACCACGGTGAATGCTGGTGGTAGGCAGGGCACAGCCAATCATAACAGAGATCGCCTCTCTTACTACCCTCTCGCATTGAGACAGACTGTGTTATGGTCCATTATTTCACTTCGAAGAAACACAGTCACCAGTGTCCTTTCTGATTCACCTGTGTAAGTTTCAGTTTGTTTAGCTTATCAGTGTTGCTGGAGGGCCTTCATTTGCTTCTGTCCATGTGCATTCTACCTTTCTTGATTTTTGTGTATCTGAAAACTTTAGTACTAAAGCATGTATTACTTTCATATACATGTTGAAATTCCACTTACTCTGACCTCCACAATGTTGAGACTATTGTACGTGTTTTCTTAAATAAAATCTATGTTTGCTGACCGCCATGTTGCAGGCACCGTGCTAGGCCCTTACACGTACATGAGACATGGCACAGCTGGCAAATGGGAGAATGGAACATCTGGACTCCATTTCCTGGGGACTCAACATCCAAGTCCACAATCTTTCCATCACACCTTCCTCGACTCCACACCTCCCTCCCTCTACAGTTATTAAGTTCCACGTGGCTGAGCATGTATTTATTCTTTTGCTTTTTACTCAATAATAAACCTTGTTAGATTATATTCAGCCTCCAATACATATCTTGGAGCATATTTTTAAATGTACTTTTCTTCTTTCTGGAAGAAGAGTCTCCAAGAGCCTTTATAAAGAAAATTTTTTTAATTGTAAATCTACTGAAGCCTTGAATGTCTACATACATCTTCACTAGGTCTTCAATATAAATGATGTTCTAATTAGATATAAATTTCTCAATTCAGTTAGAAAATGAGTAAAAGACATGAGGTGACATTTCACCAAGGAGGATATATGGTTGGCAAATGAGCAGAGGAAAAGGTGTTCAACATCACTAGCCATTAGGGAAATGCAAATTAAGACCATGATGAGGTATCCCATACTTAGTAGAGTAGCTACCTTTAAGAAACAGTGACAATATCAAATCTTAGTGAGGATATGGAAAAACTGTGTCTTTCATCTATTTGATGGTGGGCATGTAAAATGGTGTAGTCGCTTTTGAATATATTTCAGCAATTTCTTAGAAAACTAAACATACACTTACCACATAGTCCAGCAGTTGCACTACTCAAGTAAATGAAAACATATATGCCCACAGCTGGGTGTGGTGGCTCACACCTGTAATCCTAGTGCTCTGAGAGGCTTGAGCTTAGAAGTTCAAGACCAACCTGAGCAAAAGTGAAACCCAGCCTTTAAAAGAGAAAAAATTATCCAGGTGTGGTGGCATGCACCTGTAGTCTCAGGTACTTGGGAGGCTGAAGCAGGAGGATGGCTTGAACTCAGGAATTTGAGGTTGTTGTGAACTAGACTGATACCATGAAACTCTAGCCTGGGCAACAGAAAAAGACTGTCTTGAAAAAGAAAAAAAAAAGAAGAAAGAAAAGGAAGGAAGGAGAGAGAGAGAAAGAAAGAGAAGAAGAAGGAGAAGAGAAGAAAAGAAAAGAAACGGAAGGGGTGGCGCCTGTGGCTCAAGGAGTAGGGCACCAGTCCCATATGCTGGAGGTGGCGAGTTTGAACCCAGCCCTGGCCAAAAAAAAAAAAACAAAAGAAAAGAAAAGAAAGGGGAGGTTGAAAGAAAGAAATCAAGAAGGGCGGCGCCTATGGCTCAGTGGGTGGGGCACCAGTGGTGGGTTTGAACCTGGCCCTGGCCCAACTGCAACAAAAAAATAGCCGGGCGTTGTGGCGGGTGCTTGTAGTCCCAGCTACTCAGGAGACTGAGGCAAGAGAATTGCCTAAGCCCAGGAGTTGGAGGTTGCTGTGAGCTGTGATTCCAAGGCACTCTGCAGAGGGTGACAAAGTGAGACTTTGTCTCTAAAAAAAGGAAAGAAAGAAAAAAAAAAATGTATGTCCACATAAAAATCTGTGCACAATGGTCACAGCAGTTCTATCTGTAATAGCCCAAACTGAGACAAACAAAAATGTTTTCAATAGGTTTACGCCTGTTGAAATAAATTAGTAATGGATTACACATATCCATTATGTGTAATATCTATACCATGCAATACCACTCGGCAACAAGAAGGGATGAACTAATGATGCACACAACTTAAATGAATCTCTAGGGCCTTGTGCTGACTTAAACAAAACTTTAAAAGGCCACGTGCCAAATAATTCTATACATGGTTGACCCTTGAAAAACATAGGTTTGAATTATGCAGGTCTGCTTATAAATGAATTTTTGTCCACCTCTACCACCTCTGAGACAGCAAGGCCAACCCCTCCTCTTCTCTTCCTCAGCCTAATCAGGGTGAAGACAGTGAAGATAAAGACCTTTGTGATTATCCACTTCCCCTTAATGAGTAGTAAATGCATTTCCTTTGCCTTGTAATTTCTTAACAACATATTTTCTCTATCTTAATTTTATTGTAAGACTATAGTATGTAATATACATATAACATACAAAATAAGTGTTAACCAACTGCTTATGTTGATAAAGCTTCTAATCAAAAGCAGGCTAGTAGACGTTAGATTCGAAGGGGAGTCATTCAAAGGTAGGATTTTTGACTGCATGAAGGGGTTAGCACCTACTTTGTATTCTGGGATATTCTTACTAATTATTCCTTCAAATGTTTACTACCTTCTATTTTCCCTCTCCTTCTGAGACTCCCATTTTATACACTGGGTGCCATACATGAGGTCCCATTTAGGCACGGGGTGACGTGCATGGGGGAGTGTCCTTGGGTCAACATTTGCTAAGGAATAAAGACAGCAGAATTTGGAGGGACTTTACCTAACAATTGCAATCAGTGTAACCTGGCTTATTGTACCCTCAATGAATCCCCAACAATAAAAAAAAAAAAAAAAAAAAGACAGCAGAATTTGTCAGAGGGAGAAGTTGAGTTGTGAAGTGGTCACAGCAGAGGACTCGCTAACCACTGGGAGTGGGAATGGTCTTCAGAATTGTCTTCCATTAAGGGTCAGCCAGTTGTTGGAGCTAGGCTGCCCTCAGAAGGGCCTTTGACCTTGGACAAAGCAGTGCTCTTCATCTGAAACAGAGAGAGACTAGACTGAGAGCTGGCAGTTGTAAGTCCTCCCATGGAGGCAATATTGAGGAAATGAGCGCTTGATTACCTGGGGGAAGAATCTGGGTCAGGGGTTGGCTAATTATGGCCCAGGCACCAAGTCCAGCCCACTACCTATTTTTAGAACAAACTTGACTTGGCATTCTCCTTGTATGTGTCTATCTTCACACAGTCTTTCCTCTGTTCCTGTTTGTCTCTGTCTCTTCTCTTCTTATAAAGATACCAGTCATATTGCATATAATCTTTCTTAATTATACCTCCAAAGGTATAATTGCAGACTGTTTCCAAATAAGGTCATAGTCACAGGTACCAGGGATTAAGACTCTAACATATCTATTGGAGGAGTGGGAGTTTGCCATTTAAGGAAACTTGGGGAAGGGAAAACCCCAGATCCCCGTTACAGGTGTGATAGTGAAGCAAGTGTGAGAGCTGAAAGGCAAGAGCTGCAAGGTGATTCCCTCATCTGTTACTCTAGTGGCCAACAGCAGGAGCCAGCAAGCAGATTTCTCCAGTCCCTGACTACTGAAGTTCCCGGAGTCGCTCAAGCTTGTCTGCTAATTACCTTGGTAGGCTCATAAACATTTTGCAACATCCTTTAAAAAAAAAAAAAAAATATATATATATATATATATATAAAACAGAGTCAGATGACTCATTCCCAGCAGAGCTCTACGTGTCTTAGGAAGTTCTTATCATCCTCCCGCAACATATCCAATTATTTTCTGAATGAATTTTATTCCCAAAGGATCCTTTTTTTTTTTTTTTAATGTAACACCATTCACCCCTAGAGTTAACCCTTAATAGATACTAAGTGAGCAGTATCTCCAGAGCTGTGATGGTCAATGTTTAAAAAATTGCCTCTCTAAAATAAATAAATAAATAAATAAATAAATAAATAAATAAATAAATTGCCTCTCTAGGCTTGGCACCAGTAGCTCAGCGGCTAGGGCGCCAGCCACACACACCAGAGCTGGTGGGTTTGAACCCAGACAGGGCGTGCCAAACATCAATAACAACTACAACCAAAAAATAGCCAGGCGTTGTGGCGGGCACCTATAGTCCCAGCCACTTGGGAGGCTGAGGCAAGAAAATCGCTTAAGGCCAAGAGTTTGAGGTTGTTATGAGCTGTGATGCCATGGCACACTACTAAGGGCATAGTGAGACTCTGTTTAAAAAAAAAAAAAATTGTCTCTCCAGAGGAAAAGGTGGGCTGTGGGGATGGGATCCCTGATGTAGTAGCTTTTGCCTATTTCCACAGTACAAATCTACCTTGACCAACTTCATGTGGAAATTGTACTAAGGTGAAGAAGTCACTGAACACAGAGCTGGGAAGAGATGTGTTCACAAAACATAATCAGCTTTCATGAGTTCATATAAAGCGACTTCAGTGGACCAGTATCTCAGTAGAGAGAGAAAGGAGTATGATTTGCAGGGTGCAAGGAAGCCATTCTGGAGGAGGAAGGATTTGAAATGGCCCTTAAGGGGGGATATAATTTGGTGGTATCTTTGTCGCTTGCCAACCACACAGTTGAGCAATTCCCATCTGTCTCTCTCTGAGATTACCCTATCAGCTTCCTGAAGGCAGAGAATGTGTCTTATTCATTGTAATATCCCAGTGGTACATATTTCACAAGTGCTTGTTGAATGAATGAATGAAAAATAGATAAATGGAGAGGGCCAAGAAATTTTAGGCGGAGTAGACATTCATGGTGTGGGTGGGGCACAGGAGGAGGGAATGAGTGCACAGGAAGTTTTGTGTCCAGTGAGTGGTACCTTCTTAGGGGACTACAGTGTTGGGAGGTGGAGTATTCCACTTACTATTGCTATGTAACAAAGCACATTCAAACATAATACCTTAAAACCTCAACATATTTACTTTGCTCAAGAATCTGGAATTCAAACAGGGCTTAGAATGGTCTGCTCATTCCGTTTCTTAAAGCATCAATGGGGGAGGCTTGAACCAAGGGCTGTAACTGAAGTCGTGCTCATTCATCTGTCTGGGCGGACTCAAAGAACAGGGGATTTTCAATGGCTGGGACTCCTCAAACATTTGATTCTATGAGCCCTCTCTACATGGTCTCTCCAGGACAGCAGCCTCGGGGCAACTGGAATTCTTCATGCCAGCTCAGGGTTCACAAGAGGCATATCCTGAAGAGAGCAGACCAGGAGGAAGATGTATGCTTTTGCTGACCTAGCTTTGGAAGTCACATAGCATCGCTATGCCATACTCTGCTGGTCAAAGTCATCACAAGCCGCCACTCATATTCAAGAAGAGGAAACCTAGAACCCACTTCTCAGTGGGAAGAATGTCAGTAACACTGTAACAAGAGCACGTGGGATGGAACACATGCATGTTGGGATGGCCACCACTGCAGAGTACAATCTGCCCTCCACACACATGGTGAGCCAGGTTGGAAGAAGTCTTGACTGTCTTTGTAAAGAGTTTGCTCTTTTCTTTCTCTAGGAGAAATTCACATGGTAGTTACTGGTTATCCCCATGGTTTCATATATGTAGGTTTGTCACCACCCTCCCATCCCCCCCTAGTAAGGCTGTGAGACTCACAGGCAGCAACAGCATGGGTTAGGGATGTTTTTAAAAAGTCTTCCTCAAATAGCAAGGCTTTGCATCTGATGGTACCTCAGTATGTGAAATCCAAGTACCTGCCCACCCAAGCAAGCAATAATGGCTAATCTGGCCACAGTGGAGACACTTCTTGCCTGTCCAGCTGTCAGAAACTTGCATGTTGTAGCACATGTGAGCAGGTTATGAGGTGGCCTGTGATAGTATATACTGGTGATAACATTGAGTATCAAAATTGTCAGGGCACATCTAGGTTGACTCTGGGCTTACTGCCTGACAGGTCAAAAAAGAGGCCAAACCTACCAAGTTGATACTTATAGCACATGTGATACCTAGTGCTGCATCCATCTGCTGAGGACTGCTGGATGCAGACCAAATGCAAGTTTACTAGCTGGGGACCCCAAGCTGCTGGTCCCTTCCATTCACACCCTGGGTCTTTCTCTGCATGGTCTCTATCCAGCCTGTTGGGAAGGTGTAAAGATGAAGACATGCCTATTGGCTTGGATCTCTTTGAGACAGAGACAGGGAAGCATTGCCACTTGAGTTGGGAGTTAGTGTCTTCCATCTCCGTCCTCCATTCTTTGCTGACTTCTGTCTTTGCAACATTGAGAAATTTGTTTATGCCATAAAGCAGTCATTGGGAGGAATCATGATTCAGTTTTCTGTTTGTCATATTAGTCAAACCTCAGACATTCCCCAATGGGAAGAAGATGGTTGTAAGGAAAGAATGAAAATATGACTAATATAAAATCTTTCCTTTTGTTCCAGACTTAAATGGGCAATGTTCAAAAGTCTGGGACACATTATCCCATAGATTAACAGGGCCTGACTGAGCCCACAGATGCATGTACATTCATAATGTTAACAGTGGGGAAATTGGATATCCACCAGCAGAGATAGGTTGGATCAGCCTACGTGACCAAGGAAGCGACCTAAGCCAGTCCTGTCTTCCATAGCTTTTCCTGTTTTTATGCTTTGCAACGCAGTCAGCTGAATCCTTAAAAGCTGCAAACTCTAATGGCAAAGGCAATGAGGGTCTGTCTGACAGTGGGGAGCTCTGGGTGACTGGTACCAACTATAATCATTTGTAGGACAAAGTCTGCTTGCACTTTAAAAAATAATGAACTGTGGCTTCGAGTGACTGACTCAGTTCAGGAAATTGGTGTATTTGTCATTTGTTTGTTTGGTTGGTTTTTCACTGCACCAAAGGGTTTTCACAATGAAAGCTCCACTGAAGCAGGGGTGGGAGTGACAGAAGCCTGCCCAGGAGGCTGATTATCTCCACCAGCACACGTGTGACACTAACGTGACCAAGTTCACACTTACTATTCCCCTTAGAGTAGCCATTTCATTTTACTTAGAAAGAGTCTCATAAAGGCACAAACTATATTTAAGCAGGCCTGTTCCACAGCTCTGCAAACAATTCAAAGCTCATATTTAGTGAAGATAAAGGTGGAAATGTAGACTTTTGTTGTTCAGTAAATTCCCTTTGTATGCTGTTTGAAAATAGGGAGTTCTGCTGGATCAAATATCTGGTTATTGTAAAGATTCCATAGTGTCATACATGCCTCCTCATTTTCAGAGACTAGGAATTTTATTTCTTCTGTATCTGTGGCATTTTCTATTTGATATTGATAATATTTCTATATTATACAAATAATAGAAATATTATCAACTAGAGTTCTAATGGTGTACGTTAGATCTTTAGATGTAGTCATTCTATGTAACAATAACTTTATATCCTTCAATCTATTTCTTCCCATTCCTCCCCCCATAGTTACCACTGCTCTACTCTGTTTCATATTTTTGATGCTTTTTAATATTCCACATATGAGTGACATCATATAGTATTTTCTGTTCTCTTGTCTGGTTTATCTCACTCAGCATAACATCCTCCAGGTTCATCCATGCTGTTGCCAAAGTCCATATAATATTCCATTGTGTATATGCTGTATCCTAAGTCCTGGGTCATATGGTAGTTCCATTTTTACTCTTTCAAGGAAACTTCATACGTTTTCCATAATGGCTGCACCAATTAACATTCCCATCAACAGTATAAGAGGCTTCCTTTTTCTCCACATCCTTGCCAGTTATCTTTGTCTTTTTGATAATAGCCATTCCAATAGGTGTGAGGTGCTATCTCCTCATGGTTTGATTTGTATTTCCCTAATGATGTGATATTGAGCACTTTTCCACTTGTCCAACTTGTTGGACATTTTTATGTCTTCACTGAAACAATGTCTAGTCAGGTCCTTTGCCGATTTATAAATCAGATTATTTTTTTGATTTTTTTTTACTATTGAGTTAAGTTTCTTATGTGTTTTGAATATTAACCCCTTGTCAGCTATAAGGATTGCATATAATTTCTCCCAAATCCTAAGGCTATCTTTTCATTTTGTTTCTTTTGTTGTAGTCTTGATGTTTACTTTTGATTTTGTCACCTGAGCTTTCACTGTGATACCCCCTAAAATCACTGCCGAGGCCAACATCAAGAAAGATTTTCCCATTTTATTTCAGAAATTTTATGGTTTCAAGTCTTATGTTCGAGTCTTTCATCCAAATTAAGTTGAATTTTATGTATGGTATGGCATTATCCCTATGAACTCGTGGTAACCTGTCCCTGATTTCACTTCCCCTCTTGTCACATTTAACAAGAAATTTAATGTTTGTTTATTGCCCTAATTCAAGTGCCAACATTCTGGTGATGGCACACAAAAACATGCAACAATTATAATGAACATCTCTCAGCAAGACACTGCCACATGTTGACATGAACACAGCTGTGAGACACTGATATACCAAGGTTATGAAACCTTACCAACCTGTTTGCACTGTACTGCCAACATAGGTGCATGGTGGCAAGTTCATGAACTTAATTGTCAAACGTCTTACACTCACTAAATTGACCAAATTTACTCCAACTTTGTGACGTTTATCTTGAAAGTTGTTGAAGTACCCATTTCCTGTGTTCTGTTTGCAAGACTGTCCAATGTGAGTAACTCTGAAAATCTCCTGTTATGACATGAATCAAGTATAAAAACTGTGCCAAGTCAGTAGTATCAGTTGATTCATCCAAAGTTATTGAATAATATATATTTTCCTTTTGAAGTATTACAAGAAGTTGTTCTGTGACGTTGGGGGCTAACTCATGCTGCCAATCCCTATGGCTCTCCTTGAAAGAGGCAGCTATTTGTGCTTTGAAATATTATCAGGGTCTAAGCATCCTACAACTTCGACAATACATTCCCTCACCATTTCTACCTCACTAAATGGCTTTCCTTTTTTTCCTGAGTATATAAGCTACTTTAAAAGTTGCTTCAGTGGCATTACTTCTAGGCTTTATTGCTGCTTGACGGAATTGTCTTTGCTTTTGCTGTTTATCTTTTAGATTTTGCAATACAACATTTCATGCCTCTGCCTCTAATTTCAAGTATTTGTGGTCCTTATGAGTTTTATAATGCTAATGAGCATTGAACTTCTTTAATGTTGATATCGTGATTTCACAAAGCAAGCAAATCATCTTTAGCAGAAACAAGATAATATTGTAATTCCCAATCCTCATCAAAAAATCTGTTTTCTCTAGGCATATACCCAGAAGACCAAAAATCACATCATAACAAAGATATTTGTACCAGAATGTTTATTGCAGCCCAATTCATAATTGCTAAGTCATGGAAAAAGCCCAAGTGCCCATCGATCCACAAATGGATTAATAAATTGTGGTATACGTACACCATGGAATATTATGCAGCCTTAAAGAAAGATGGAAACTTTACCTCTTTCATGTTTACATGGATGGAGCTGGAACATATTCTTCTTAGTAAAGTATCTCAAGAATGGAAGAAAAAGTATTCAATGTACTCAGCCCTACTATGAAACTAATTTATGGCTTTCACAGGAAAGCTATAACCTAGTTACAACCTAAGAATAGGGGGAAGGGGAAAAGGGAGGAGGGCGGAGGGAGGGTGATTGGTGGGATTACACCTGCGGTGCATCTTACAAGGGTATATGTGAAACTTAGTAAATGTAGAATGTAAATGTCTTAACACAATAACTAAGAAAATGCCAGGAAGGCTATGTTAACCAGTGTGATGAAAATGTGTCAAATGGTCTATAAAACCAGTGTATGGTGCCCCATGATCGCATTAATGTACACAGGTATGATTTAATAAACTGGTGTGATGAAAATGTGTCAAACGGTCTATAAAACCAGTGTATGGTGCCCCATGATCGCATTAATGTACACAGCTATGATTTAATAAAAAAAAAAAATCTGTTTTCTTTTTTCAGTGTTTTCTTCCTCTTCTTTGACATAATGGGCCATTAAACAGATAGAATTAAAAAATACTGTTGAGCTGTTCAACTAGTCACAAATACCACTTCAAATAGAAACATAATGCACTGTTGTCAAAACCTGATAATGGACTCTTTCTACTCTCATAAACTCTTCCCAACCAGTTTCATGTGGTAATGGCAGCAGTCAGGTGGGAGAAGTTAGAACTAAATCATGAGCATAGCAGCTGTCAGTTTGCCCTCTGGCTTACTAATGTTCTAATTATGCCGGTCAAACTAGGAGGAGTGTTTTTCTTGAAACTCATTTTCTTTAAAAAAAAAAAATAAACATATAAAAGGTTAACAAAAATGTATTAATTAAAATAGAAGGATTTGGATTCAGTCCAAAGGATGTACTTGAGGTCCTAGAAGATTACATGTGGCCTTATGGCCTCAGGTTCCCCACTCCTGGCCAATGCACCTGTTTTTATGCCAGTGCTACACTGTTTTCACTAGTATAACTTTGAAATTTGCAAGTGTGATGCCTCCACCTCCACAAAGAAAGTCTGTCTTTCTCAAGATTGTTTTAGCTATTCAGGGTCTTTTGTGATTTCATTCGAATTTTAGAATTGTTTTTTTCTATTTCTGTGAAGGTGCTGTTGGAATTTTGATAGGAATTGCATTAAATATATATATTGCTTTGTGTAGTACAGATATTTTTAACAATGTTAATTCTTCCAATCCAAAAACAGGGGCTATCTCTCCATTTATTTGTATAGTTTTCAATTTCTTTTACCAATGTTTTATAGTTTCCAGTGTACACATCTTTCACTTCCTTGGTTAACTTTATTCATAAGTATTCTATTCTCATTGGTAATAAATGGGATTGTTTTCTTGGTTGGCAATTGTTGATGTTTAATAATTTACAGACTCCTGGCTTGACTTGCAGGTAAACTCCTTCCGAGAAGTGACTGTCTTACTACCACAGTCTTTGCAGTGCTTTCCAGAAAGCACAGGCTGAACAGGAGCCTGTTGATTTCATTTCAGTGGAATTCAAAAGGATGCAGCTTTCAAACAACACAAGCTCATACCGTAATGGTACCTGGAATGTTTAGAATGTGCTTCTGTTTCAACAGCAGGGACAGCAGCAGCTCTTGAACTATGGACTTGACATCAATGAGAATTACCCCTTGCTTAGCACTTTCTGTATGCCTAGCATTGTTGTAAACGCTTTACCTAGGTTATGCCACGTGGTCCTGCAAATAATCCTTTCAGGTAGGTACTGTTATTTATATTCAAGTTTATAGATGAAGAACCTGAAGGACAGAGAGATTAAGAAATGTCCTCAAGGTTACACAGCGAAGGAGCAGCAGACTCAAACACAAGCCATTTGGCTCCAGAGAATGTTTTTCACCTACTGAGCCACATTGCCCCCTTAAAAAGAGCTAAACTATAAATAAATAAATAAATAAATACATTTTGCTAAATTCATCTAATCCTCACAACAAACCCAGGAGATGGATATTACTGTTATCTGCATATACAGGCAAGTAAACTAAGGCACAAAGGAGCTAAGTTAGCCCAGATTCAAAACTAGGGTGCCTGGCTTCCAAGTGTATCCTCTTAATCATCATACCACAGATTCTCAGAAGATTCAGTGGATGAACAGAATGCCAATCCTGAACTGATCTGTGCAGCGACCTTTCAGACAGCAGAAGCTGGTGGGTGACAGATGACTTTATAAGAAGACACCCTTCCCTACCCCCTGCAATTTCCACCAAAGTTAGTAATCACTATATCCTCGGACAATCATTGAGGCTGTAGATACATGCAGTGCTCTGCTAAGTGGGCTGGGAAAATAGTGCCAGGCAAGAAAAAATAATTTGTATTTTGCTTAGAGTATTTGAAGATAAGGAGAGCAAGGCCCAGGGGTATTTGTTTGTTCATAAGGGTAAGGACATGGGAGAAGCAGGGAGCGCTGGCAAGTAGGCGCTGCTGCTGCTCCCCTGCCTTCTGGGCTTGCGCGTGCAGGGCGTGTGGCTGGGAGCGGCGCAGCAGCAGGTGGTTCCTGGCTCTGCTGGTCCAGGGCAGCTCCACAAAGACACAGACAGGAAGAAGCAGGGATGAGTACCCTGGTGCTTGTCTCCCCTGTACTGAAAGGTCACTCCGCTCCCAGGGGCATCTAAGGAATGGAAGTCCTAAGAGGAAGCAGGGAAACTCCCTGCTTTTCAGTTCCTAGCTGAGGTAAAGAATGGAAAAAAAAAAAAAAAACAACAAAAGACAAAAAAACAGGCTTAGCAGAAACTGTAACTTCTCAGCTGTGTCTTACCCAAACCAATGGGGTACTTTTCCTTTCCTTCACCTCTCCATTTAATATCCATATCGCCATAGAATACATATATTCCTAAATATTATTTTGTTTGTTTTTAAATGTTTTTTTCAAATTAACAAACTGTAATTGCTTTCCCAAAGATACATTTTTTTATACACATCCATCACACACTGTCACCAAAAAAAGCAGTGTACATAAATAAGAGAAAATTAATTAAAAATCCATAGCATAGGTAAGGAGGATGTAGTCTGGAGCACAGCTGAGTTTCCAGCAATATAAGGAGGCTCAAAAGTGTCTTTTATAAGAATGCCTGCTAGCAAGGGTTCCAGCAAGGTGGTTGGTCTATAAGTCAGTCTTGAGTACTTGGAACAGTTCTGTGTTTTTCCCTTAGCATTTAGAATAGGCATCACTCATCACTGTCCTGCAATAGGCAGGGCTATCATGTCCAGGAAAAAATGAGGGCGGGAACCACAGAGGCAGTGTGAGATCCAAATGCAGCATTCAAAGGTAATTGGTCCAGTGGTGCCTGGGGAGGGAGGAAGGGATGATGCTTCGGGGTTAGCCATCTTCCTTTGGGGATGTGTACCAGCCATTTTTTTTTTTGCGAATCTGCACCAAGGACTTGTAGGATGCTGTGCTCTCGTCAGACTGTACTGAGATTTGTTGGCTCCAAACTGCACACACGCCTTCCCCTTCACCAGCATGGCGCTGATCTGCATGATCCCTGACCCTGTGGAGTAGGCGCTGCTCCAGCCCTGTGTGGTGAGAAGTTCCATGCAGATGGCACCTCTGCCTGGAACACACCCTCCAGAGAGCACTGGAGACACGACCCAGTCCATAAATGGACTCCTCTGTGTTCTTTTATATCTTTCTTCTTTCATGTGTTATTATGGTTTTAAGATTAAGATTCAACAACATTGTTTTTGTAGCAGTAGGGGATTCATTGTCCTGGTTATATATTAGCTGCTTACATGAGTGTGCTGCATTTTGGTTATCCATTCTCCTCTAGATGAACATTTGGATGTTTTTCAGATTAGAGTTACTGACAATGTCGCCATGAACGTTCTTGTACATGCATTCTAGAGACATGAGCAATAGGGTAGGCCCCTAGGAGAGGAATTGCTGGGTTACAGATATATGTATATGTAACTTTCATAGACACTGCCAAACTCTTTTGTGGTTGCACCAATTTACTCCCTATCTGCAAGATACAAGAGTCACTATTACCCTACAGCTCCATGGACAGATGGTATTGGTTGTCTTTAAATGTTAGCCAATCTGGTAGGTGTGTAGCTGTATTTAACTGTGGTTTTAATTGCTATTTCCCTGACTACTGAGGAGGATGGGCAACTTTTCATTTGGATTTTCTCTTTTGTGAAGTACCTATTTATCTCCCTGAACTCCTGGTCTCAAGCAATCTTCCTGCCTCTGTCACCCAAAGTGCTAGGATTACCAGCATGAGTAATAGTTGTTCTTTCCTCCAGTAGTGATTCTTTGCCTAGTTTTGGGGGTCTCAGCTCCACATGTCCACTTAGGATTCAGCCAGACAGAGGCCTTCTGTACAGATTTCTGAAACCCTTTCTCAGTGCACCTCCCTCCTTTCCAATAGTTTGCTCTGTAAAATCCAGCAGCCTCCTCCTGAATTCCAGTCTCTATCCCCCACCTTGGCAAGATGACTTGTTCTGAGTGGGTCCCCTTCTTACCTCATTACTTTATCTTCTCAGGATCTGAGTCTAGGTTGGGAGGGTGTTTACAGGCTTCCAGTCTGGCACTGATTATTCTTCAGAGTCAGAAGCAGAAGTCCTACTTTTAAAAAAAGTTTTGAGTTTATTTACTAGTTTTACTATCTAGTTCTGTCGTAATTACTTTGATCTTTATTAGTCTCTTTTTACTAGCTTCCTTAATTTTATTCTTTTTATAACTTTGTATATTTTTATTCTTTCTTTTTTTATTAAAAACAGTTAGTACTATGAATTGTTCTCTAAGGAACTCCATTAGCTATTTCCACAGGTCCTGATATGTAGCATTTGGGGGGGGGTCATTATTCTCTAGATAATCTGTAGTTTGAGTTTTTTCTCTTTGACCAAGAATTATTCCAGAGATTCTTAAAATTTTTGATATGGTAGAGTTTTTTGTTTCAGTTTTTTGGTTTTGCTATTAATATTTAGTTATTAATATATTTCCTTTTAAATAAAGTTATCTATATTGTTCATAATTTTGGAAAATGGTTGAAGTTTTCTCTGTAACTTAAAATAGAGTCATTATGATCCTTTGTAAACAAGCTGTTATTCATTTCTTAGAGTATAAATTATTGATTGACTTTAAATGAGTAAATGTAACAATTTGGGGATACAAAACAAATTTAAATTTACAAAAATATATGTAAGTGTAAGTGGGGTATTTACTTTGGCTGCCAGTATAAGTTTACATTTTAAAAATGAGATTTAGTGCAGGAAAAAATGTGTGAAAACCACTAGGCTACATGCCCTGAAAAGTCATCTAGAATGAGTAGAATGTGAATATAAATTTGTATCAGCCCTAGAGTAGAGTGATGTCCAAGTAGCATTGAAATTAAAGAGTACCTAAAGTATCCTTTCCTTTCACTTTCATTCCTTTCCTTTTTTTCTCTATATAATGTTAATAAAAAACATATGAGGACAATTAATGACAATTAAGGTTATGGGGGGGAAGCAGAAAGAGGGACGGAGGGAGGGGGGTGGGGCCTTGGTGTCACACTTTATGGGCGCAAGACATGATTGCAAGGGGGACTTTACCTAACAATTGCAATCAGTGTAACCTGGCTTATTGTACCCTCAATGAATCCCCAACAATAAAAAAATAAATAAATAAGAAAAAAAAAGGAAAAAAAAAACATCTAGATTACACAGACCCAGGCCAGGTGCTATAACAGTCTATTATCAACAAGTGAGAGTATATTAAACAGTTTTTAATTGGTCTTAGGAAAAGCAAAGGTAAAAAGAAATTTAATTCTCCCAGACCTTTGTTCAAAATGTATTTTTCCATCTCTCCTGTAAGGAGTGAATTTTAATTAGTTTGATTCTCACTGTTTGGCCACACATTTGAAATCTGTGTTCACACTTTGGGAAAGAAAAAACTGATGAAAGGAGTTGGATAATAATGGAAGTCTTGTCTGAGCAGAACAAATTGGAATTATCCAATATGATAGGGAGATGAGAGGCATTGAGACTGGTGACTTCAAAATGCCTCTCTCCAAGAGGCCACTGTTATGCCTGGAACAGTCTTGCCCTGCACAGGGACAGAGCATCAAAGTGTGGAAAGTGCTCTGGTGCCTGGGTTTGAATCCTGCCTCTGCAACTTTCTTGCAGGCCTCACAATCTTCCTGATTCTCACTTTCCTTATTTATAAGATGGAGGTAATAATTGTTACCTTGCGCATTGTGAGGACTGAAAGAAATGAAGTGTGCAAAAGTGCCATCATGGGGGCTCAGAGAATGACTAAGAGGAGAATTTCCAAGGGAAAATTGACAGCAGGGCTGAGGATACTTGTGAGCTGCTAAGCTTGTTCCCAGCACTTTCCCATTGAAAGTGGGCAGGGGCAGTGGAGCGTGTGTGTGTGTGTGTGTGTGTGTGTGTGTGTTGGGGTTGGGGGACTCTGTGGGCACACCTTAGACCTTCTTCTTCTCCTCATTCACTTTGAGAAACAGACAACCAAGGTCTTTTGCAGAAGAATTCGAAGCTCAAGTCTGTAATTAGGAAAGTCCTGAGAGTCTGTGCTAGTTCCCTTACTGTACCTCCCTAGAGCTTTGCCTGCAGGTTGCAGGCCCTCTACATCCTTTAGCTAAGCATGGTGCACGATAAGGAACTGAGTTAGTTCTCTGCCAGCAAGTCGGACAAGTAGCACAGAAAGTGGGGAGGGCCTCTGGCAATATATATTATTTAGGTTTCGCTAGGGAGAGCTGTCAGAGAAGGAAAAGATACGGTTCTTGGCTTTGGAGCTTGTAATTTAACAGAGAGAACCAGCAGAAACCACTGTAGGCCCATATGAAGCTAATTGTAAAGATCTAGTGGCCACACGGCTTTTTTTTTTTTTTTTTCCTGAGAGAGTTGCAAAATCAAATAATCCCTGAGGTCATCAGACCATGGGTTCCGGGCTCAGTTCAGAAAATTCAGACCCCAGATTTCCTTGTGCGTCTTTCAATATCAATTTTCTGAGCCCCTACTGCGCCCCCAGAGTTCCCTTGCCTCCCTGATCTCTCAGGTCAGACAGATCTGGATTAATTTCCAAATCTTTCATTTCCTATTTTTTTAAGGCATACTTCATGATGTTTGGATATTCACGAACAAAGTGAAATAAGTATGAAGGCCAAGCAAATTAACACCTCATCTTTGTGCATGTGTGGGAGACCTAAAATAGGCTCTTGTAGCACATTTTCCTTATCCTCCTGTTGTACATCAGCTCTCTAGACTCACTCGGCTTAGTAACTGTGACTCTGCACCCTTTGACCTGCATCTCCTGGTTTCCTCTCCCCACCCTGTAGTCACCTGTCCATTCTTCCTTTCTGTGCATTGGATTTTATTTTTGGATTCCACATATTATGTGAGATCTGGCTCTCACTCACTCTTTTATGGCCTTGGGGACCCACAAATCCTCTGGCCAGTTCTGTTTTCTTTAAAATGATCACATCGGTATGGTGATTGTGAGGATTTAAGGATTTTTTTTAGCACAGGGCCTGTACCAGGCACTCAGGAGGGACAGATAAAGGAACTTAATTTTATTTCTTCAAGGCAGTGGCTTTGGGTGGCTGGGGCATAAGCATTTGCCAGTCACTATGGGGGCCTTAAACATTCTACAGGGCATAGGGCAGCTTACCTTCTTCTCTCCCTTACTCTCCATTCCCTGACTTTGGAATTAGAAGATGAAAATGAGCCCATTATAGTTTTGGCTTGCCCTTCAAAGAGGGAAACTGTCATGTCCTTGTTGCCGTTTTTTTTTTGTTGTTTGTTTGTTCGTTTTTTTATGCTGCTCCCTGTGGGGACTGCCAGCCCCTCCTGCGTTCCTCCCGGCGAGGGGCTTCCCACTCAGGGCATCCTGGTGGACTGTGCCATCCTCGTCCATATACGCGTCCCCCATTAAAGACTTCCTGCCACCGCGGGGAAATGGCCTGCGCTTGCATGGCAGTGGCAGTGAAAAGAGGGCAAACCCCCTCCCCCCCCTCCCGGCACTACCACCACCACACACACACACACACACACACACACACACACTGCTGGGTGCTTTGCAGGCCCCAGGGCTGGAAGCAGAAGCAGGTGCCTGCACAGAACACCGGGAGGTTTGGGGCAAGGGCAGTGCTTTTATGGAGGGCCATAAGCCTGAACGAGGCCAGTTTCCTGAGGCGGCGGCTTCATGCAGCACATCCCCTCCGTCCAGGGCCATCGCCCGTGAGCCCCCGAGGCAGGGCAGGCGAGCGCTGGCCGGCTCCGCTAGGGTCTTCTGGGCAGGCGCCTGCTTCTCTGTCCAGCCCAGGGACCTGCAGAGCACAGAACGCGGGCTGGCTGCGGTCACGGTCAAGTCACCCCCAAATTGGCCGCGACCCAATCTTGAAAGGGCCCCAGGAGAGCGGTGGGAGTGAGACCGGACGGGCGAAGGAAAGTTTGTCTTCCTCCAAGCCCAGGAGGGGACTTCAGCTTCCCCCGGGCTGCATCCACCCGGATGCTCTTTGGGTCAGACAGGAGACGGCTGCCTGGGCAGTGACCGCAGGGGGAGGGGGAGAAGGGGGAGGTGGTTCACCCGTCGCCCGGTGCTCTGGGTGTTCCGGAAGCCAAGATCAGATTTCAGGGAGCATGACTATGTGCTGAGTCAAACCCGGCTCCTGGGTTGGGTCTGCAGCGGGCGGGACGGCTGAGCACAATCTGCGGTAGTTAATGATTGATCACAAATCATCCCGCCTCCCGCCACCAGAGAGGGTGCTCCCGGGAGGGAGGGCGGGCCGTGGCCTGCAAGAGTCCCACAGCTGGAAGCCCAGGAGCGCAGAGCTTCTAGGCAGAGCGCGCCCAGGGCGCAGAAGGCTGGGGAGTTCTGGCCCTCCTTCCTCCGCTGGCTCTCCGCCTCGCCCACACACGCACGCCCCCAAACCCCACCCCCAGGCGCCTGCGGGGCCTTTCCTAGGTTAGGCTACTCCAGGAAGTTCCCATGAAAGCACCTGTAAAACTACAGCACTTTTGCCAGGAGAAAATAATCCAGCGCCCAGTCAGGTGAGTTGCAGCCAAAAACTTTGGGCTCTTTTGGGAGCAGGAAGGGAAGTTGAGAAGATCCCTGGACCTGGTGGCGCAGCCCTCTGCCTCATGGCTTCACCCAGCAGCCCCGGCAGTGACTGCGCCCATGTCATTGATCACAGCCACGTCCCCGAGTTTGAGGTGGCCACCTGGATCAAGATCACTCTCACCCTCGTGTACCTGGTCATCTTCGTTGTGGGTATCCTGGGGAACAGCATCACCATTCGGGTCACGCAGGTGCTGCAGAAGAAAGGCTACTTGCAGAAGCAGGTGACGGACCACATGGTGAGTCTGGCCTGCTCAGACATCTTGGTGTTCCTCATCGGCATGCCCATGGAGTTCTACAGCATCATCTGGAACCCGCTGACCACGCCTAGCTACGCCCTGAGCTGTAAGCTTCACACTTTCCTCTTCGAGGCTTGCAGCTACGCCACACTGCTGCACGTGCTGACGCTCAGCTTTGAGCGCTACATCGCCATCTGTCACCCCTTCCGATTTAAGGCGGTGTCCGGACCCTGCCAAGTGAAGCTGCTGATTGGCTTTGTCTGGATCACCTCCGCCCTGGTGGCACTGCCCTTGCTTTTTGCCATGGGTATTGAGTACCCTCTGGTGAACGTGCCTAGCCACCGGGGTCTTAATTGCAACCGCTCGCGCACCCGCCACCACGAGCAACCCGAGACCTCCAACATGTCCATCTGCACCAACCTCTCCAGCCGCTGGACTGTCTTCCAGTCCAGCATCTTCAGTGCCTTCGCTGTCTACCTCGTGGTGCTGGTGTCCGTCGCCTTCATGTGCTGGAACATGATGCAGGCGCTCCTGAGGAGCAAGGGGGGCCCTCCCGGGGAGCGCGGGAGGCAGCTGCAGCTGAGGAAGTCCGAGAGTGAGGAGAGCAGGACGGCCCGGAGGCAGACAATCATCTTCCTGAGTGAGTGGGGTCCCCTGGGGGCAGGACGGCCCAGAGGCAGACAGTCATCTTCCTGAGTGAATGGGATGCCTTGGGGGCAGCCCCCCTGGAGGCAGACCATCATCTTCCTGAGTGAATGGGGACCCCTGGGCAGGACGACCCGGAGGCAGACCATCATCTTCCTGAGTGAATGAGATCCCTTGGGGGCAGCCCCCCTGGAGGCAGACCATCATCTTCCTGAGTGAGTGGGGTCCCCTGGGGGCAGCCCACCTGGAGGCAGACCATCATCTTCCTGAGTGAGTGGGGTCCCCTGGGGGCAGCCCCCCTGGAGGCAGACCATCATCTTCCTGAGTGAGTGGGGTCCCCTGGGGGCAGCCCACCTGGAGGCAGACCATCATCTTCCTGAGTGAGTGGGGTCCCCTGGGGGCAGCCCACCTGGAGGCAGACCATCATCTTCCTGAGTGGGGTCCCCTGGGGGCAGCCAGCTCCCTGTGCTCGGCCACCGCCTGTGGGCCTCCCCAGGGGAAGTCAGCCCCCAAAGATCTGAACTTAAGTTCATTGAGGTGGAAATGTTTACAGGAGAATGAGGGCATTGTTCCGGGTCTCTGGATGTTTCTCTTATCCATTTGGGGGACTTGTGGTGGGTTGTGGTGAAAACAGCAGGACTCAGAGGTCTGGGTGTATTCCAAAACCGCTGTGACTGATGGCAAATCACAGTCTTGACTAGAATGGAAATAATAACACTGGGAAGTGGCAGGGACAAATTAGGCCATGCAGGAGAGGTGAAAGTCCTTTGGAAAGGACCATGTCGTGGCAGAGATAAAGGGATTTTTTTTTTTTTTTTTTTCAGGACAGAGTCTCACTTTAAGGCACTGGGTATTGTGCCATGGCATCATAGCTCTCAGCAACCTCAAACTCTGGGGCTCTGGATTGCTCAGGCAATCCTCTTGCCCCCCAGCCTCCTGAGTAGCTGGGACTAGCTGGGGCCACAGGCCTGGCTCATTTTATTTTTAGTACAGACAGGGTGTAGCTCTTGCTCAGGCTGGTTTTGAACTTAAGCAATCCACCCACCTGGGCCTCCCAGCCAGAGTGCTAGGATTACAAGAGTGAGCCAACGAGTCCCGCCAAAAGAAGCATTCTTTTTGCAACCTCCAACTACTGGGCATAGGGTTCTCTTGCCTCAGCCTCCGGAGTAGCTGGGACTACAGTCACCCGCCACAATGTCCAGCTATTTTTTGTTGCAGTTTGGCCAGGGCCTGGTTTGAACCCACCACCCTCGGTATATGGGGCCAGCGCCCTACCCACTGAGCCACAAGTGCTGCCCCCAAGGGAGCATTCTTATCTAGCCTTGTCTTTACCCTGGAGATCCTTTCTTAGGCAAATAGATTTTGTTCCCATTTTTCTCCTCCTTCAGTGAAACCAGCCTGTCAGGACCACACACTCTCCAGGCTGCTATTTTATTCCTTGGAGTGGTCTTGGACCCAGTCTTAAGGAACTGGGGCTCTCCCCGGGGTAGTGCTTGGGTGTCTGCAGCAGTGGGTCTGATCCTCACTGAAGCAGAACTTGGCAGGACGGCCTTTGCACCTGATCCAGAAAATCCAGCTTCTCTGAGTCCCAGAATGTGATTGATCACTCAGAATACACAGTTCCCCTGCAGAGAAATCTGCTTGTTTTCTAAAGTTGTGTTGTGATTCAATTATTTAAAGTTGGGCATTTTTCTGTATTAAAAGAAAGTATTTACAGGGAGCCCCCATGTCTGCAGGCCCCTAATGGCCTTGGTTGCTGCCCTCTGGGACACTGGGCTTTAATGGACACACATGAAGCATGTGTGAGCAAAGGGTTTTCAAAAGTATTTTTTAGCAGAAACAAGAAAAATAATGCACTGTGGCTGTGTGAATGTGAGTCAAGAAGGAGTTGATTCATTCTCCTCTTGCCTGTGGCATCAGGAAAGGAATAAATCCTGGTGATGTTTGTTTTGAGAGAGAGATGGGAAGAGCCAACTGCTCACATCTCAGCCCTGCCCCTGGCTCTGGCATGTCAGTGACCCACTGAGCTGACCTTACCCTGTGCCTGTGCAAAATGAGAGGCAGGAACGTACTATATTTGGATGCCTACTGTGCATCAGAGGCTGTGCCAGGTGGTTTATATTTCTGTTTTATAAAGGAGAAATTTGAGGCTTACAGAAGACCTAGTTCATACTCAAAGATTATGACCCTGCTTCTCAGGGCAGGGAAATGAGTATCTGCCCATGATGTCCACAGGCCTGGGGTGAAGGGAAAATGAAATAAGGCAGGACTTGGACAAGGAAGGGGCTAGGTAGGTTAGCCTGGTGGCCTTGCTGTGTCCTAGGGCCAGCCTTTCTGGAGGTTGACCCCTGGCAAGTAATATTATTTGGGGCTATGGGAAGGACACTCAACTCAATTCAATCTCTATCACCCACTGACTACTACTCGGAACATTCCAGAAAGAAATGCATTTACATTTGCTTAAAGCTTGAATATTTGTTGAAAGAATAGTTCTCACTTTCTGCATACATACTGTTTTAGGCATCTCTTAAATTGTTAGTTGTAATTTATACTTTCATGTGAATGAATTTAATTATTTAAATAATTTTGTTTTTTGTTTTCTTTCTTCCTTTTTCTTTTCTTCTTCTTCTTTTTTTTTTTTTTTTTTTTTTTTTCAGTACAGGAGTGTGCAAGGCCCTGGCCTGAGTGGCTAAGAATTAGAGAGTAGACACGAATTAGGAAGTAGTCTTCAACTACCTTCAGATGAATTAAGGCTGCCTTTGACCAAAGGGGAAAAAATTGATTTATCTATATTCTCTATTTGCCCATTCTTTGTATTTCTCTGAGTAGATACCTGTTCTCTGTCAGTAAGTCAAAGTTAAAGTCAGTCTCCATTTTGTAACATTAAGTCAGAATGCACAGACTTTCATTTACAGATGGATAAGATCTTGTCCGTAATCAGGATAAGATCTCATCCTGTCCGTAATCACCTGGAATGAGTTTGTTCTCACTGCTGCTCTCATTCTTTCCTTCTAGCTCCTTCCTTCTTTCTTATAACAACTCTGTATTAATCACCCACTGTGATCCTGGCATAAAGACTGTTGAACAGTAATCAGGTGCTCAATGCGCGATAATGTCCTGGAGAAATTTACCATTTGTATTAGCCCATTTTCTCTGCAGTAGGTTCTCAAAGCAGTTCTCACAAATGTTCTCCTCTCCCAATGAATTTCAAAGGGCTTTTAAAAATAGGAACCTCACTAACTAACTAAAGTTAGGAAATAAATTAATGGAGTGAAGAGGAAGAAATCATGGCCTGCATCCATCAGATTAATACAATGCAATTAACTTTGTGGGTTTCATAAAACTTGTGCTTTGGGGCATTTTTAACCCAGAACAAATGAATATATAAATTGTTTACAAATCGCTGAATTTAATATAGTGATTTAGCTGTCTTTTTAGTATTTCATTTCACAGATGGATCAAATTAAAATAAGTATTTGCTCATTTCAAACATATCTTGAATTTAATGTGAAATGTAAATGACAACATAGCACAAGATGTCTTTGGAGCTCTTGAGGCAATAAAAAAAATAATTATGAATTTTACCCCTTTGTTGTTGAAAATGCTAACTTCTGCACAACAGAAACACGTTCATAAATCTACTCAAGATGAGGAAGCCCATGTAGAAAATATTAATTTTCCTTTCTGCATCTTTCCCTGTTGTGCCTGAGTCTAGTTGAAGTGTTGGGCTGGCAAATAATGAAGACAAACTGGGAACTCTGGGAGAGAAAGTGGTGCCAGGGATGCCTACTAGCTCTCAAGTGATTTTGAAGGAGAAACAATTATAATGCAAAAGTCCACATTCCTGGAAACCCAAGTCTTTTCCTTCCTTTTGTCAGCTCAGTGAGAATCAGTACTAGACTTGTTTCCTATTGCAAGACTATGGCTAATGTAGCTGTGGAATATTGTCCAATGTCCAAAAAGAGGTTGCTGGTCTGGGTTTCTGCTTATTCTGGAGAAGGGAAACTGATGGATTTGGTCTTTTCCTCTTAAGGATGAGCAAAATGAGCCTTCCTTTCAAGCAAGTCCTTCCCAGAATTTCCATCTTATCCTTCTGATCTCTCCCCTGGAGTTAGTGTCCAGGATCCTGGACACCCATGTCTGTATCTGTTGCACACACAGCTTGCTGTTAAATGTCACCCACTCAATGTGAAGCAACAGCGTATAAAAGCAATGTAGTTTCAGTCTATAACTTTCAACAGCAGGAAGTGATTGGGACTTGGTTACAGCTACCTCCTAGAGTACTGTAGGGAAGTGATTGGCTTTCGATTGTAGTTATGAGAAAAGATTTTTTACAGATAATCATGAAGTTATAAAATTAAAGAAACATCAAAGAAGATTCAGGACCCTGTAGTAATCACACTCTTTTGCATTCTGATTTTATCTCTCAAGGCAGAAGGAAAGGGAAGAAATTACCTCTACGTGGCAGGAATTGCACATTAAGTTGGGTTGCTCGTGGGAGAGTATCTTGCTTGTGGACAATGCCCATCATGTGTGTTTGGATGGAAAAAAAGGCTGAGAGTTGATGCTGTGATAGATTGCTCTAAAAATAAAGTTGATGTACCTCTTGATATTTGTGGAATGAGCCAGGAAGAAGAGGGGAGAAGGAGATTAGAATCACATCCTCTGAATTTTTAGACCCCAGATTTAGAGGCCAAATTAAGGGAGAGGAATGGGAGAAAGTGAGAGAGAGAAAGTGAGTGGTTGACAGCAGGTTGTCTTTATCTGAGGACAATCAACACCCAGAAAAAACTCTTAAAGTTAGTTTCCTTAAAGTGGGGTCTAAAATTTCATGTGGAAAGAGATTTGATTGGGATTTGAAAGTGAGAATTATAAAAAGAAACTTATCTTGTATTTTATAAATAAAGGTTATAATTACAACTATCCTAATTCTTATGACAGTTATTCATTATAATCTGTATGTGGCTTGAGGCCATGATTTTTCTGACAAAGCTGTTTGGTAGCCTTTGTGTTGGATTTTCTCAGTAGGATCATGAACATAGGTCTTCTCTTAATACTTCGCTATTTAAATCACGGTCATGGAAGCTGCTGTCCTGGCATTATCTTTGTCAATTTTCCATTCTTTGAGGAGTAACTTGTCTAATGCAGACAAACCTTCATTTGTCAGTGTCCTGGCCTTTGATTCATATGTTCCTCCAGCTGCCTTTTCATTGACTTCCTAAAACTCCACACCCTGTGTGCAGGCCATGACCAAAAACATAATTAGTTTAACAGACTCATTCTTATCCTCTACTGTACATCAAGGTTACAGGGAAGTGGATGCCTTGAAATGTTTCTAAAATCCCCATAAGAATTTTTAAGTAGCTGCTTTCTTGACTAGTTTAAGAAAGTATGTTTTCATCATTAATTTTCTCAGCATAAAAGGACATATCAAGCCAATCTCTCAGGGAAATATCATTAAAATAGTGGAAACTATTATTATAACTCAAATATTTGACTATATCAGGAAAAAATTTGCCTCAAATATTCTGTTTATCGCTCCTGTTCTCATCTTCCCTTTAATGGTGTAGATGTGGCTATAATAAATGGTATTTCAAGTTTATTTTTCTATTTGTGATATCTGTCATAAATTGCAAGTGTTCTGTGATCAGTCTGGCAAACAAATAGAATAATGCTGCCTTATTTTTATAATCAGGCTGTGTCAGAGATTCCATTTCTCTGCGAGAGAGATGCATTGTTTCTGAGAATGAGAATATGGAACCCCAGTCCCCGTTCATTAGCAAGCCAGTTCATCTGTCTTAGCTGAGTGCCTCATGGGGGTTGCCAAAGTATAATAAGGAGGCAGAGGCCTCAGTTGAGCAAAGCATTCAGCTTATTAATGCTGAAACTGCTCAGAATAAAAGACATCTGTGAGCTGAGACGGTACGGAGGAAGAATACTGAATGGGAGTTGAGGAGCCCCCTCTGGCTGTGTTAGACAAAGTCCCCTGAAGAGCTGTGTAGATGACACTATGTACATATCAAGTCCCATCACCTTTTCCTCCCCACCAGTTTGAAACCCTGGAACGACCCAACTAACTCTCCAGCTCTGCTCCTTGGCTACCTCCTGAGAGGAGACTGGCCATCGTTGCTACTGTCCATTCTTGTAGATGAATGGTGTTCAGCCTCTCCTCACCCCTGCTCTCTGGCGTGTGACTTCCTTTGCAAACACCTGCAAAGAGCACCTGCTCCCCGCTGCCCTTTCTTCTTGACCCTTCCAGTGAGCCTGCTCTCTGGGTTGTCCCTGGGAGAATCTGCATCTGCTCTTGCCCTTGTCTGGCTGTTCTTCATGCTGCAGCCACTGGCAGCTGGTGGACACTCCCACCCCCATCTCCAACCCCATCAGACTAAAGCCAGTCACGGCTTCCCATGGGTGCTGTATCAACCATGGGCCAGAAACCTTGACATGGACCCTCGTGTTGGCTGCCTCTCCTACTCCATCGAGGGCCATTTCCCCTCACATCACTCTGCTTGGGCCACCATAACAACATGCCACAGACCACATGTCTTGAATAGCATTGATTTCTCCCAGTTATGGAAACTGGAATTCTGAAATTGAGGTGCTGACAGGGTTGGTTTCTTCTGAGTTCCTGTCGTCAATGTGTAAGTAGCTGCCTTCTCTTGTCCTCGTGTGGTCCTTTTTCTGTGGGTGTGCACACCCGATGTCATTTCCTCTTCTTGTAATGATGCCAGTCCTACCAAATTAGGTTTTACAACCTCACTTAACCTTAATTAGCTCATAAAGGCCCTCTCTCCAGAAACAGTCACATTGAGGGTTAGGCCTTCAACTTATGAATTTGTGGGGAACTCAGTTCAGTCCATAACACCCTTTAATTGTTTACCCCGATGGCCCCCGTTCACTTCCTTCAACAGACTGGGCCTGGGCTCTCCCAGCACCCGGCCGCTGTGCATGTTGTTTCCTCCGAAATACTCTCTGTCCAGCTCTACCCTCTGCCTACTCCTCCCCTCCACTGTCCCCAAGCCAGGCTCTTTCTCCTCCCTTAGCTCTCCCCAGGGAAGCTGGCCCTCCCCCCCTGACTTCATTAAACTTGTGTAGAAACAAGATTCACAGTTGTAATTTCACATTCAATTGTGCAGTCCTTCAGCTGGTGTCTGTCTTCCTTCTCTCTCTGTGAGGGCAGGAGCTACCTCTGATTTTGCTGCACACCACACCTTCATTGTGGTGTAGTGCCTGGCATATAGCAGATGGTCAGCGAATATAGGGTGTCCCAAAAGTCACCCTTAGAGTCACCATACATACAGAAAATGGGAAATTTTAGCTAAATGTACCTTTACTTACAAAATATTCATTATACAAGTTTACAAACAGGTGGCCAAAATGTAATCTTTTATAAATATTTTGTACAGTTTTGTAATGAATATTTTGTAAATAAAGGTAGCTGTGATTTCCCATTTTCCCTTTGTGTGGTGACTTTAGGGGCAACTTTTGAACGAGTAAATGAATGCGTCTCAGCTTGGAATCAGGAGGCAATGTTCTGTTTTCCCTGGGGCTTGTGTTCCATAGAAGTTTATCGTTCCTCAAAAATATTGTAGTTAGTCTGAATTTAAAGATGTAAGATGGCGGTGCCCATAGCTCAGTGAGTAGGGCGCCAGCCATGTACACCATGGCTGGCAGGTTGAATCCAGCCTGGGTCAGCTAAAAAACAACAATGACAACTGAAATAAAAAAATAGCCAGGCGTCGTGACGGGCACCTGTAGTCCCAGCTATGTGGGAGGCTGAGGCAAGAGAATTACTTAAGGTTGCTGTGAACTGTAATGCCACAGCACTCTACACAGGGCAACAGCATGAGACTCTGTCTCAAAAAACAAATAAAATAAAATAAAGATGTAGAAAAGGGCTCTGACTCTTATGAATCCTCCAAAACGTCTAGCCATCATGGAAGACACCGAAGATTTGCTCTCTCTTGAACAAATGTGTGGTCCGTGTCAGTTGGAGCCTGAATATTAGCTTTAACCACATGAACCTGCTAGAAGTATCCATGAAATGGAAGTGATTAGGATGGTGTTTAACAGTTCATGTCAAACTTTTCTGAACAAGATGTTAGCTCAATGATACGACTGTAAACATTATTTCTTATCAGGATATTCGCCTGTTTATTGACAAGGAGGAGCTCAAAATAATGGAACGTGGGGGCTACATATTGAAAATATTAAACCATATGTTTTTAATTTTCCCCTTAAATTTCACTTGCAGCCATCTCCCTCAAGGATGAGCCATGGGATTTATCACCTGAGGGGAGGAAAAAGCAGGCACAGCCAGGGACAAAAGTGTATGGATCAGTTCTGGGCCCAGAGGCTGAAATTCTTGACCTCTTTAGCTAGGCAGTTATCTCCAAAGCCAGACTTTGTGAACAGTGAAAAAGGATTGCTTAAATGCATAGCTCTCCCTTTAATGTGTCAGGAGCCCAGCCTGGTGGATTATATCAGACAGTTCCAGACAGGACCATAGCTAAGGGGTTTGAGATTTACCCTTAGAAGCCATTTCAGGGTTTTAAGGAGTAAAACAGCACTGTTGAATCTCTAGTGTTGCCCCTGAGGTGACAGCATTTGTTGCATTGCAATCTGGGTCAAAATGCAGGTCTGTTTGTGTTCCCAGAAGGAAAAAGAAACAACCCTTCACAGTGACATAGTCCTGGTAGAGCAGCTGACACCACTGAGTGCTTGTGGACATTAACCAGACCTCTGGCTCTTGGTTTTCCCGTCTTGCTGCTCCATGGCCAAACAATGACTCTATTTCCATTCAGCAACTCTACCCTCCAGCACAGAGGCCCACACTGCCCCCACATTGCTCAGGCTCTGGTTAGGAGTCAGTCCGAGGAGGTCACAGTAGGTCACAGTAGCTCTCACTTGTCCTCTCCGTTGTGCAATCACCTATCCATTCTTTCACAGCAATTTCAAGCCCCACTTCTTCCTTGAAGTCATTCTGGACCACCCCAGAGTACACTTGATCTTCCTTCACAGAGCCATCTTAGGCATGTCTCAGATGGGGCCATAGGTGCTGTCTCCCGACTATACCTGGAACCCCCTGAGATCACAGACCCTGCACTCTCCCACGTCTTCAACCTCCTCACGGGGCTTAAAGTGAATGCTGTGCATCATTTGATAGGCTGAAATTCCCTGACAGTGGCTACTGCTCCGGAAATAGAAGGAAACCACGCACACCACGATCCTTAGGAAGTTCCCTCAGCTTCACCTGCCTTTCCTCCTTTACTCTGTGGTAGACAGAATTCTGAGATGCTCCCCCAAATTCCTGAGCTCTGGTGTACACATACCTTCTTCTGTCCATTCAATCAACCTGTAATCTAGGTGTTGCAATGAAGGGATTTTACAGAAGTAATTAAGTTCCCAAATCTGTTGACCTTAAAATAGGGAGATTTTCTGTGTGGGTTTAGTCACATGATTTTTTGAAACCTGGGTGGAGAGGTCAGAGACAGGAGAAGTCAGAGTCAAAGCCAGGGAGAACTTCTTTGCTGCTGGCTTTGGAGATGGTGGGAGCCCACGTGGCAACTCCAGGCACTGCCAGCCAGCAAGGAAATGGTGATCCTAATGAGCTCAGAGGTGGATGTTTCCCCAGAACTTCTGGCAAAGATCCCTGCCATGCCTTGCCCAGGTCTCTTGTCCACAGAACTGGGTGCTAATAAATAAGCCACTCAATTTTTGATAGTTTGCTATACAGCAATAGAAAACTAAAAAATTCCTTGAACACTGAAAAGGGGGCTCCAAGGTAAACACATGTCCTGCCTTAGTTATATCTTTCACAGCAGGTTCAATCTCCAGAAACTTCTCTTTGAAAAGTCTTACCTTCTAAGAACTGTACCCTTGGTCCAGCCATTTATTAACTCATAAGCCATTTATTGATTGATTACCTACTCAGTGCTCAATGAACAGGAAGTTTACCAAGTTCTGGGGCACCATGACATTTTTACTGGAATTTTAGACTCTTGTTTTGGCAATTCAAAATTTATGGGTCTGTGTCCCACCAGCTGAATTTTTGGAATCTTAGACATCAAAGAGGAAAATGGTATTGGATTAATCTTATAATTATTGTCCTTTTGGTAGCTCTTTTTCCTCATTGCCTGGCACTTAGTAGGTGTTGCATAAGTATTTGATGAATGAGTTAATGTCTGGGCAGCTTTGCTGCTTCCTGGAGTCTTCCTCCCCAGAGGAGAGATTACCTCCATCCTTCATCATTTAGCTTGGACAGAGAAAGTGTGTGTTGAGAGGAAGCCGACCCCAAGGCTGAAAGCGAATCTGAATAAGAGCGATGTCTTGGCTAGCAGGCTTCATCATTCTCTGATTTAAGGGTTTGTGCCAATTTAGAAACTTGACAAAATGTCCTGTTTGTACTTACTGTGTGTAAGAGCCATTCTGGTAGGCAGAGGACTTTTTAGACATTTCATTCCACTGCTTTACACATCTCAAGAGTGGTGATGTTACCAGAACCTGACAGAACGGGATCAGGGAGTCAGGCGGCAGCATCAAGTTGCTATTGTACTTGTTAAAAGTCTAACAAAGACATGCAGAAATGGGAGCAGGCCAGCTGGCGTGACGGATGGTCATTGAACTTGGAGAAAGAGAATAGCTCTCTTTCTCCAGAGAAGGAGGGAAAAATCTACCCTACTTTAGAAATAAAACACTCTACACAGGGTATTTGGGCCAGAGCCAAAGTTATGAGACTTTATATATCCTATTTGTTTTATTTATTATATAATATATAATGTAAATATAAATTATACATCAAGTATTATATATTGTACTTTTTTGGAAGACATGATACATGCAGAAGGAACAAAGCTTTCTGGGGAATTTATGTGTCCTTCTATATGCTGCCATTCTGAAGGATTAAATATCATGTTGAAATGACAGCTGCGTATTTTCTATATTTAAAAGACAGCTGATAGGTTGTTACTTTTTCAAGTTCAAGTTTGTCTTGACAGGGTTGGCAAATAGGTCTCCTTGGTCATTCAAGGTTGCTGTCTTGAGAACGAAGGAAACCTCTATGTGAACAAACTGTTCTTCTTCTTAGATCTTAGCGAGTCATTATTGAATCTCTTACAAGCCCATTTCCTCCAGGAAGGCTGCCTGGACTGGCTTTATCCTGCTTTAATCACTCCTGCAAATCTTGGCAAAATCACTCCTGCAAAATTTGGTGGTCATTCATGAAGTGTTTATGAAACCTACTTGTGTGTATAATATCATTTGCACCACAAGCACCTTTCAAGGAGCTTAATATTTCTCTAGCTGGGACATCAAAATTTAGAGGGGGAGCCTTAGAGAAGCCTAAAAATACCACTTGATTTAGGGGCTGGGGCAGTGGCTGTTTGTGAAGTAAACTTATATGTTACCAGAATTGTTAATAAGAGGGTTGACTGGACTTCACTTCAGGGCTGTTGCCTATATCTCTCGATATTCACTGTGTGGCCCATGGACCAGCAGCATCAGCAGCAATAGGGAAATTGTAAAATGCAGAGTCCTGGGCCATACCCAAACCGAATGAGTTACAATTTCACTGTAAGCAGACCTATGGGGTACCTATGCCTTAACATCAAGGGCTGAGCAGCACTAATCTACAATAGTGGAGGGGATTCTTTAGCTCAAAGCCTAGAAAAGGATGAATTAAGAATGACTAACTTCATCAGCTGAGATGAGAATTGTTGATCACTTGTGTAGTTCTAACTATACAACTATGCTTAACACTTCTGCATAAGAAACTTCACATTATTTTAAAGAGAAATTTAAACCTGGCTTTAAGCCTCCATTTGCAATGTTGTGAAAATTTTAATCTCAGTAACATTTTTTTTTTGGTCGTGGGGGCTTCCTCTTTCCCATGTTGTATCAAAATTCAAGAAGCATATAGGGACTCAGAAATGAGGCATTTGGAACTTTGTTCAGAGAACTTACTGTTGTTCCTTCTGTTCTATGATTCTGCCGCCAAAGTTGGTCACAGGGTTGGGGCCAGCCAGACAAGGGGCCAGCCTTTACGTTTTTATCGCCATTCCTCATGATGTCATCAGTGTGAGGGTTTCATTATCCTCACATTGCACACTTGCCCAACATGATCAACCATTGCAATTTGGACTGGGATCTGCCTTGTTCCAAAGTCCATGTCTTTTCATGAGCAGAGAGGTGGTATTTTAAAAGAGGACAGGACCCTCCATCAGGGGGCTTGTTTTAGACCATCAGGAGTGGAAGAGGGAAGAAAACATGATACCAAGTCTGGTGGTTTCGCTTTTAGGCCACCCACCAGCTTTTGCCTTCTTTTCTCATGTTTGGAGAATTGTCCTCTTTTCGAGTGTGTTTTCCCAAGGTTGTGGTCAGAAACTTCCTTTCCTTGAATTCCTTGTAGCCAGGATACAGTATGTGACCTGGGCTGCACCAATTTCATGCACTGAAAGAGAGTGATTGCAAGGAGCAACAGCCACAGGGAGACAGGGCCATTGTGTGACAAGTGGCATTGAGAGAACAAAGAAAGGAGAACTAAAGTTAGCATTTGAGGCCAGATGTTGGCAGCATCTCTGCATTGGTACAGTCTGGGGGGATTAACCTGATGGGATTCTCTGGCCTTCTAGGTGTCATGGGAAATAACTAATAACCTTATTTCCAGGTGAAATTGAATTGAGCTTTGTGTTTGCACTAAGTGCTCTGTAAATTCAGAAAACAGGTAATAGAAAAATTGGGGGGGGGGGGTCCCAGAAGGGAGCAATGAATGTGGATTTAGATCAGAAAGTAGACAGAGTATGGAGGAAGATAATAGCTATGCTGAAGGAGGCAGGCTACATATGGGAGGCAATGGGGAGCCATGAAAGACTTTTGAGAAGAGGAACGGCAGGAAGGGGTGCAAGAAGACTGATATGGCCATGGTGTGTGTTGCTGGCAGGCAAAGGCAGCGTGTGGGGCACAGGTGTAGAAGTGGTTGTGGCTTCTGATGGCTGTGCTTGGACAGGATTGGGCAGGAAGGGTCCTAAGGGTGGTATTTGTCAACCCTGGTTAGTGTTTCAGTTGCCTGTGGAGCACCAGACAATGCCTCACTCCAGCCCCTTGAGTGGGAAGGAGGTGGGGCCCTGGGCACTGGTATTGTTTTAAGCCTGCAGGTGGCTCCAAGGTACAGTCATGCTGGGGAATGGGGAAGAGGGAGTTGGAAAGGCAAGCTGGGACTGGCTGGGACACCTTGAAGTTGGTGGCTATGCCGAGTTTCTTTGACCACCAAACCTGACCCTGAGTTATTTCAGAAATAAAAAAGTAATTTATTGAAAGTATGCAGGATAGGTCACAGAGTGCAAAGAAAGGCTACAGAACCAAACTGTTCAGGGATCTGGGGAGTGGAAATTCACAGACAACCGGCTTAGGGCCCCCCATCAAGGGGATAGCAGCTTTAGGCATCGGCCCATACTTGCTGTCTTTCTAGTCAAGAAGGAGAATCTTAGACTAGCAAGGGTTATTTATCTAGCCTCTGTGAGCCTGAGATTCAGGGAGCAATGGATGGTGCCATCAGGACCACATGCAGGGAGAGGTATGGTCCCTAAAGGACAGCCCTGCTATACCCAGGAGAGACGGGGCAGGGGTAATAGATGCCCCCTGAAGGGTCCTTATGGAGCCTGGTGTTTGGTGAGGAATGTGTCATCCTTGTGTTTTTCTATGCAGACTTCCAAGTCCCCCTTCACTGTGTGGTCACCCTTTGAACCTCCTCCTGCTCCTGGCTGAGTTCTGGGTGCCTTGCCCAGGGGTCCAGACCGGTGAGCAGGAGGGAACAGCAGCAGAGCCTCCCAGTTCTGAAATGCTGCTGCTGAGAGCTGGTTAATGCCAAATCCTCGGGGCGTGTCTCCCTCCTGGGAACCTGACTCATTCACCCAGGTCACTGACCAAATATCAGATTGCGGCTTTTCCTCTCCACAAAATCAGGTTGTATTTGAACCTTGGCCTGGAAAACAAAGGTCTGTGGCTGTCCTTTGGGGTCAGATGCACCATCCACTTCAAGCATCGGGCAATTTCCATGCTATGTTGGCAGTAAGCCAGGACTCTTTGTTTCAGATGTAAAATTCCACCTTTGATGTCAAGGATATTTACCATAGAAAATAGGAATAAATGAGGTGTATTCCTTGCCTTCTGAAAATCAAAAAAGTCATTTGAGAAAAAAACCTCTAGTAATTTGTAAAAGGTTTTGTTCAGAAACAGTTTGCATTTCACATTAGAAGGCTGATTGAATTTTTATTTTTATATCAACTAGACTCTATCACTGGGGTGGTTATTTTCTGTCCCTGTAAGTTAAGAGATAACAAAGCAGCTGTTCTCCAAAGCTGTTCTTCAGAGTAATCACTTCTCTTGGTGTGTTCTGAATGGGACCCACTATTTATTAGGAGAGCGTTCCCTGGCCCTGTGATCCATGGAGAGGCTCTAGCACGTACAAACTTCACATCAGTGTATGGGGTCCTGGGTATGTGGTGCTGCATCTTAGGTGGCATGAGTGATGGCAAGGGGACTGTGTGGCTGCCTTAGAATATTACCACACAGGGGAGGAGACAAGATGGCTGATTGAAGCCAGCTTTCCACAGAGGCTCCCATCCAGAAGGAGAGTTAAAGGACAGAAATTCAGCAAGTAACCTAGCAGATTAGAGCTGCACCAAAAGAGAAGGTTGAAGAATGCACATCAACCCTGCTGAGATGAGCTGCAACCCCAAGGATACAAACAAAAGGTACAAAATCCATCACCAAGCAGACGGGAGTCCCCTCCCCCATGAGAATGGCTTAGAGTACCCCATAAACAAACGAGCAGAGTTCAAAAGTCCTCCCATTATACTCCACGGGAGAGACCCTCTAAAAACGGGACCTACTTCCCCTAGTAGGGTGCCATGGCACTCTCCTGCCAGGCATAAAGCTGTGTAAAAACTGTATATATTCTCTACCTGCAATTCTGAGCTCCCAGCACTCCCTTCGACTCTCACTCTGAGGTCTGGAGGCCTGTCCCCAGACAGGAGTCCAGATTCTTGGGTGATTTCTCAAGGGGTGTGGACAGGGCTTGGACTGCAGCTGGTCAGTGCTATTCTGCAGCACAAGAGTGAGGAGAGGATGGTCAGCTGAGAGGGAACCACGCAGGAGCTGCGGTACCCTGAGGTGCAGAGCAGCAGCCTATTTTGGCAACAATAGGGCTCACCCCTGGATATTCTGGAATCACACCCCCTGTCTCTCTGAGCAACCAGAGGAGGCTGGGCATCTTCTCAGGTGGCAACCACCGGTGGAAGATCTGAGATGGAAACGCAGGCCCCGTGAGTAAAGGGTTTGCCTGAGGCGATACCAGCCTGGGTGGAGGATGGGGACTACAAAACGCATGCGCAGTGCCTGCTGACTCCAAGGGCTCAGCTGACCCAGAGGACTGCTTTACTGAGCCTAAGATGCACTCGGCCTCCAGGGGATCATCAGCCTAGACAAAGGAGGGCAGGAGACTAGAACTGATGGCTAACCAGGCTATGAATACAAACCCTTGCAGCAGCAAAGACAGGGCCTGAGGTGCAGGTTCTGTGAACTCAAAACAGCTTCTCTTCTGCAGAGGAATTTAGCTGGGACAGAATCAAATTCCACAAAGTTGTTCTTTTCAGTCAATAACATCAATCAGGGACGGGGCTGGAAATGAATGAACACCACCCAGCCTCCATCAAGCCCCTGAGGTTGTCAGGCCTCACCTCCCCCTGCTGTATACAGGCAGAGAGCAGTGGCCTGGCTGAGGAGATGTAGATTTCCTTATGATTCAGGCAGGTGCAAGCCCCTGGTGCAAACCTCTGCTCATTGGAGGCAAATGGGTCACAGCCCTGTGGGGTTATCAGTGACTGGGTGTGACAGAGGTGCAAGGTGGGGTGTGACAGAGGTGCATCAACCTTCCCAGACCAATCTATTTGCTGGGTGGGTCCTCCTGACCTCACGGAGCACTGGAACAACTCATATTTGAGTTGTCAGCAGACCCCTGTGAACTAGTTGCCAGAGACCTTTTAAACTCTTCCACCTGAGACAGGTGCTGACTGAGACAATTGATTTGGACCTTTTGAACTGAGCCAATCACCCAAGGACTATCCAAGTGGTGCCCTGGGTGTGTGGTTGTAGGAAGGTTTGATTTCCTTTTCTAATTGTTGCCTGTGGGGGGCGGGGTGACTTAACTGCTGGTATTTCTCCATAGTTGAGACTTCAACCCAGAGTAACTGTTTCACTAGGGTCGGACAGAGACCAGCTGAAAACAACACAGAGCCAATTAGCCCCACCACACCAAACAGGTCCCCAGTTTCTCAGGCTGTAGCACTGTACAGGTCCTTGGCAAAGCTCCAGGGGAACAGTCAAACGGTGCAAAATAATCATGGGGCAGAATGAGCAGAAAAAATCTCGTAACATGAATAACCAGAGTAGATCATCCCCCCCCAAAGGAAAGATATGGCAGATGTAACTGAAGATCCCATTCATAAACAGCTGGCCGAGATGTCAGAAATCGAATTCAGAATTTGGATTGCAAACAAGATTGATAGAATGGAGGAAAATTTGGAATTAAAAATTCAAGGAGCAATTCAAAAGTTGGAATTAGAAATTCGAGGAGAAATTCAAAAGTTGTCTCAAGAATTCAATGAATTTAAAGACAAAACCACCAAAGATTTTGACACATTGAAGCAAGAATTTGCAGTCCTCAAAGATCTGAAAAAAATACAGTAGAATCCCTCAGTAACAGAGTAGAGCAGCAGAAGAAAGGATGTCTGACATTGAAGACAAAGCATTTGAACGCTTTCAAATGCTCAAAGAGGAAGAGAAATGAAGAGCAAAAACAGATCATTCTCTCAGAGAGCTCTGCAATAATTCGAAGAAGGCTAATATCTGCCTCATTGGAATCCCTGAAAGTGATGAAGTAGCTTCATAAGGCACAGAGGCCCTTCTCCATGAAATTATGAGAGTTTTCCAGACATGCTAAAACATACTGAAATTCAGATAGCAGACAGTTTCAGTACCCCAGCACAACTCAACCCGAATAAGACATCCCCCAGGCACAATATAATTAACTTTGCTAAACTTAATATGAAAGAGAAAATCCTGAAAGCAGCCAGACGTAAGAAAACTATTACCTACAAAGGGAAGAATATTAGAATGACTGCAGATCTCCTGCTGAAACTTTTCAAGCCAGAAGACCTTTAATCTCCTAAAACAAAATAACTTTCAACCCTGCATCCTGTATCCAGCTGAACTGAGTTTCGTTTATGATGGAGAAATTAAATACTTTAATGACATTCACATGCAGAAGAAATTTGCCATAACCAAACCAGCTCTTCAGGATATTCTCAGACCTATCCTCCATAATGACCAGGCCAAAACTCCACCACAAAAGTCAACTCACTCAGAAACTTTTGATCAAACTCCAACTTCCACAGTGGCAAAAGGATCAACAATGTCCTCTGGACTTTCAAAAAACTCAATACCGAAAATTTTACCAGACTTATCTATATTCTTCAATAATATGAGCAGCTTAAACTGTTCCCTAAAGAGGCACAGGTTGGATGACTGGATACAAAAATTCAGGCCAGATATTTCCTGCATACAAGAACGACATCTTACCTTAAAAGATAAGGTTGAAAGACTTAGGGTAAAAGGTTGGTCATCCATATTTCAGGCAAATGGTAATCAGAAAAAAGCAGGTGTTACAATTCTATTAGCAGATACAATAGGCTTTAAACCAACAAAAGTAAGGAAGGATAAGAATGGTCACTTCATATTTGTTAAGGGTAATACTCAATATGATGAGATCTCAATTATTAATATCTATGCACCCAACCAGAATGCACCTCAATTTATAAGAGAAACTCTAACAGACATGAGCAACTTAATTTCCTCCAGCTCCATAATAGTCAGAGATTTCAACACTCCTTTGGCAGTGTTGGATAAATCCTCCAAGAAGAAGCTGAGCAAAGAAATTTTAGATTTAAACCTAACCATCCAACATTTGGATTTAGCTGACATGCACAGTACATTTCATCCCAATAAAACTGAATACACATACTTCTCATCAGCTCACAGAACATACTCCAAAATAGATCAAATCTTAGGTCACAAGTCTAACCTCAGTAATTTAAAGGAATAGAAATTATTCCTTGCATCTTCTCGGACCACCACGGAATAAAACTTGAGCTGAGTAACAACAGGAATCTGCAAACTCATACATAAACATGGAAGTTAAATAACCTTATACTGAATGATAGCTGGGTCAGTGATGAGATTAAGAAGGAAATTGCCAAATTTGTGGAACAAAATGACAACGAAGACATGAATTATCAGAAATTGTGAGATACCACCAACGCAGTCCTATAAGGGAAATTTACAGCAATGCAAGCTTTCCTCAAGAGAACAGAAAGAGAGGAAGTTAACAACTTAATGGGACATCTCAAGCAACTGGAAAAGGAAGAACATTCCAACCCAAATCCAGTAGAAGAAAAGAAATAACCAAAATTAGAGCAGAATTAAATGAAATTGAAAACAAAAGAATTATACAACAGATCAATAAATCAAAAAGTTGGTTTTTTAAAAGGTCAATAAAATAGATAAACCTTTGGCTAACCTAACCAGGAAAAAAATAGTAAAATCTCTAATTTCATCAATCAGAAATGTCAAGGACAAAATAACAACAGACTCCTCAGAAATTCAAAAAATCCTTAATGAATAAGAAACTGTATTCTCAGAAATATGAAAATCTGAAGGAAATTGACCAATACTTGGAAGCACGTCACCTTCTAAGACTTAGCCAGAAACAATTGGAAATGTTGAACAGGCCTATATCAAGTTCTGAAATAGCATCAACCATACAAAATCTCCCTAAAAAGAAAAGCCCGGGAAGAAATGGCTTCACATCAAAATTCTACCAAACCTTTCAAGAGGAACTAGTACCTATATTACTCAACCTGTTCCAAAATATAGAAAAAGAAGGTAGACTACCTAATGTGTTCTATGAAGGAAACATCACCCTGATCCCCAAACCAGGAAAAGACCCAACAAGGAAAGAAAATTATAGGCCAATATCACTAATGAATATAGATGCAAAAATATTCAACAAGATCCTAACAAACAGAATCCAGCAACACATCAAACAAATTATACCTCACGACCAAGTCAGATTTATCCCAGGGTCTCAAGGCTGGTTCAATATACGTAAATCTATAAATGTAATTCAGCACATAAACAAATTAAAAAACAAAGACCATATGATTCTCTCAATTGATGCAGAAAAAGCTTTTGATAATGTCCAGCATCCCTTCATGATCAGAACACTTAAGAAAATTGGTATAGAAGGGACGTTTCTTAAACTGATAGAGGCCATCTACAGCAAACACACAGCCAATATCATATTGAATGAAGTTAAATTGAAATCATTTCCACTCAAATCAGGAACCAGACAAGGCTGCCCATTGTCTCCACTGTTCTTTAACATTGTAATGGAAGTTTTAGCCACCGCAATTAGAGAAGAAAAGGCGACCAAGGGTATCCATATAGGGTCAGAAGAGATCAAACTTTCGCTCTTTGCAGATGATATGGTTGTATATCTGGAAAATACCAGGGATTCTACTATAAAACTCTTAGAAGTGATCAAGGAATACAGCAGCGTCTCAGGTTACAAAATCAACATTCATAAATTGGTAGCCTTTATATATACTAACAATAGTCAAGCTGAAGAAACAGTTAAGGGCTCCATTCCATTCACAGTCGTGCCAAAGAAGATGAAATATTTGGGAGTTTATCTAAGAAAGGACGTGAAAGATCTCTATAATGAGAAGTATGAAACTCTAAGAAAAGAAATAGCTGAAAATGTTAACAAATGGAAAAACACACCATGCTCATGGCTTGGAAGAATCAAAATTGTTAAAATGTTCATATTACCCAAAGCAATATAAAATTTTAATGCAATCCCTATTAAAGCTCCACTGTCATACTTTAAAGATCTTGACAAAATAATACTTCATTTTATATGGAATCAGAAAAAACCTCAAATAGCCAAGACATTACTCATCAATAAAAACAAAACAGGAGGAATCACGCTACTGGACCTCAGACTATACTATAAATCATGGATCCCCAACCTTTTTAAACGGGGCCAGTTCACTGTCCCTCAGACCATTGGAAGGCCGGACTATAGTTTAAAGGAAAAAAACCTATGAACAAATTCCTATGCACACTGCACATATCTTATTTTGAAGTAAAAAAAAACCAAAACGGGAACAACTACAATATTTAAAATGAAGAACGAGTAAAGTGAAGTCAACAAACTTTCCAGTATTTCAATGGGAATTATGGGCCTGCTTTTGGCTAATGAGATAATCAATGTCCGGTTCCATATTTGTCACTGCTAGTTGTAACAAGTGATGCAAGTGTGCATCAGTTAGTCTAGATCTGGTTGGAGATTTCAGATGTTTCATTCTGGAAAAAGTTTGTTCACAGACATAAGTGCTGCCAAAGATGTTTGCCATTTTGATTGCATGGTTCCTGAGATTAGGGTATGTCTCAGAGGGCAGAGATGCATAGAAATTAGGAAGGCTGCTTGACTTGAGTGCATCTTTCAGAGAGTCACAATTCTGCAGTTCAGCCAGTTCCATTTGGTAAATCATATCCACATTTTCAATGTCAATAGAAAGTGGGTTACGGAAAAGCTGTATGTCCTGTTCATGGAGATGAAGCTCTTTTTTTTTTTTGAATCAGCAATCTGAATTGGCAGTTCATAGTCTGTCTATATTTAAGTCTAGGATATTTATTTATTTTTATTTTATTTTATTTTATTTGTATTGTTAAATCATAGCTGTGTACATTAGTGCAATTGCCTGTACTCATTCTAAGATGCACCATAGATGTGGCCCCACCCATTACCCTCCCTACACCAAAACCTCCCCCCTCCCTTCCCCTTCCTTGGTCCTTTCGCCATAGTCTTGTGCTATAGTTGGGTTATAGTCTTCATGTGAAAGCTATAATTTAGCTTCATAGTAGGGCCGAATACATTGGATACTTTTTCTTCCATTCCTGAGATACTTTGCTAAGAAGAATATGTTCCAGCTCCATCCATGTAAACATGAAAGAGGTAAAGTCTCCATCTTTCTTTAAGGCTGCATAATATTCCGTGGTATACATGTATCACAATTTGCTAGTCCATTCGTGGGTCAATGGGCACTTGGGCTTCTTCCATGACTTAGCAATTATGAATTGGGCTGCAATAAACATTCTGGTACAGATGTCTTTGTTATATTGTGACTTTTGGTCTTCTGGGTATAAATCTAGTAAAGGAATTATAGGATCGAATGGCAGGTCTATTTTTAGGTCTCTAAGTATTCTCCAAACATCCTTCCAAAAGGAATGTATTAGTGTGCATTCTCAGGAGCAGTGTAGAAGTATACGGTATATATACCCACCAGCTATTGTAATGAGGAATAAAAGAAGGTACTTGAAGAATTTGTTTATTTGGGGGTCAGAGTGTATGTATCATATTGAAAATTCTATAATGGACCATGTAACAAATAGTGCTACAGGTATAAATAGAATGGAGAAGTAGTCGAGTTTTAGGCTTGTTGATAGCTTTAGGGTTTGAATTGTCACTCAGTGCCAATTTGTAACAATTGAGTCTTGGCCTGAGAAGATAAAGAGTAGTGCTGGGATTAGGCTGATGAAAAAAGCACATGAAATTGACAATTTAACTAGATTTGGGAAAGGAGTACTGTTCATATTGGTTATTGATAGAATAATAGGCAGGGTGAGGATAATTAACGAAGTTGTGGTTATTGTTGATAGTAGTGTGTTAATTACGTTTATTTGGAGTTGCACCAATTTTTTGGCTCCTAAGGCCAACGGATGACTCCCATCCTTTAAAAGTTAAGAAAGCCATGCTTTTATGCACGGGTGCATGAATTAGCAGTTCTTGCATCTTTCTTGGTAAATAAGAGGGTTAAGTCTTCTATTGTTAGATTCACAATCTAATGTTTTGGTTAAACTATATTTACATAATATCAACCCTAGAATAAATTTAGGGTTGAGGGACAAGGATAGTAGGGGTAGAACATGTAATGATATTAAAGTATTTTCTCGCGTGAAAGATGGTTTAATGTTATGGGTGTGAAATGTAGATTTGCCATGTTGGGTTGTGGTAAACATGTAGGGGGAGTAATTAGTATGTTTAAGCCTGTGAGTTAAAATGGATAGCTTTGACATGCAAATGATGTGATAATGATTAAGAGCTCTCCAACAAGGTTAATTGAGGGCGGTAGAGCTAGGTTGGTGAGACTTGCTGCTAGTCATCAGAGTGCCATCAGGGGAAGTAGCGTTTGTAAACCTTGGGCTAGGATTATAGTCTGGCTGTGGATGCGTTTGTAGTTCGAGTTAGCTAGGCAGAATATCATAGATGATGTTAGGCCGTGGGCGATTATGAGGGCTGTTGCCCCTATGAAGCTTCATGGGGTTTGGATGAGGATTGCTACAATCACTAGGGCTATGTGGCTTACTGAGGAGTATGTGATTAGTGATTTTAAGTCTTTTTGTCGTAAGCAAATGGAGCTTGTCATAACTATACCTCATAAAGAAAGGGTGATGAAGGGGTAGACTATTATGTTTGTTAATGGGGTGAGAATGGTGGTGATACGTATTATCCCATACCCTCCTAGTTTTAGAAGGATGGCTGCTAAAACTATAGATCCGGTGATTGGGGCTTCTATATGGGCTTTGGGGAGTCATAGGTGTGTGCCATATAAGGGTATTTTTACCATAAATGCTATTATGCATGCGATTCATACAAGGTCACTGGATCATGAGTAGGCCAGTATATTTTGGTTGAAGAGGGGTAGGATAGATAGGTTTAGCAATCCTGAGAGATTTTGAGTGTAGAGCAGGGTAATTAATAGGGGGAGTGATCCTAGTAATGTGTAGAACAGAAAATATAATCCAGCATTTAGCCGTTCTGTTTGGTTTCCCCATCGGGTGATGATAATCAAGGTTGGGATTAGTGTAGCTTCAAATAAGACATAGAACAAGATCAACTTGGAGGCTGTAAATGTCATAACTAGGAGTGTTTGCAAGGAGATTAGTATCGAGATGTAAAGTTTTTTTCGTACCAATGGTTCTTTGCGTAGGTGATGTTGGCTGGCTAGGATTATTAATGGGAGTAATCATGTTGTGAGAATGAGGAGGGGGGTGGACAGGGTGTCGGAGAAATATATTGAGGTGAAGTTGAGATTATTGGTGGGTTGGTGGAGTAGGTGGAGGCTAACTGAGCTAATCATAAGACTATGAACTGTGGTATTAATTCATAATGTGTGGTGGTGAGAGAACCAGGTTACTGGGAATAGTATAATAGTTGAGATTATGATTTTTAGCATTGTAGGAGGTTTAGGTTCTGGATATAATCTATGCCGTAGGTGTTGGATACCATCACTAGAAGTGCAAGGCCTACGGCAGCTTCGCAAGCAGCGAATACTAGGAGGATGAGAGGGGCAATGTTAACTAGTGTGAAGTGTAGGTTTAGGGTTGTCAGGCTTACTAGGATAAACATTGATAATATTATCCCTTCCAGGCATAGTAGGGACGATATAAGATGTGATTGATAAATTAGTACTCCCATCAGGGCTGTAATAAAAGCTAGAAGGATGTTTGTGGAGATTAACGGCATATGGTAATTATGATTGATATTCATAATCTAATGAGTTGAAATCATTTGTTTTGTTTAAACTAATTACCATATTCTTGTCACTCTAGTCCTTTTTGGATTCATTCGTAGGCTAACCCTAGGGCTAGGATTAGGATTAGGAAAAAAGTTATAATGAGTATCAGATTTAGCATGTGTGTTTGGATGGCTCATGGGAGCGGAAATGGGCAATTTCTAAATCAAATAGAAGGAATGTGATGGCCACTAGAAAAAAATACAGCCCCTACGAATGCAGATTTGACCCAACAGGCTCTGCCCGCTTACCTTTTTCCATAAAATTTTTTCTAGTGGCCCTGAAATGGGGTCATGTGTTCTTTTCTTGCTAATAAATTTGAGTTCTCTATGGATTCTGGTTATTAGATGTTTATCGGAGGTATAACCTGCAAATATTTTCTCCCATTCTGAGAGCTGTCTGCTTGCTTTACTCACTATGTTCTTCGCTGTGCAGAAGATTTTTAGTTTGATCAGGTCCCAGTAGTGTATTTTTGATACTGCTTCAATTGCCTGGGGAGTCCTCCTCATAAAATATTCACCCAGGCCTATTCCTTCAAGAGTTTTCCCTGCACTTTCTTCAAGTATTTTTATAGTTTCATGCCTTAAGTTTAAATCTTTTATCCAGTGAGAGTCTATCTTAGTTAATGGTGAAAGGTGTGGGTCCAGTTTCAATCTTCTATAGGTTGCCAGCCAGTTTACCCAGCACCATTTGTTAAATAGGGAATCTTTTCCCCACTGAATGTTTTTAATTGGCTTGTCAAAGATCAAATAACGGTAAGTAGCTGGATCCATCTCTTGGTTCTCTATTCTGTTCCAGACATCTACTTCTCTGCTTTTGTGGCAGTACCATGCTGTTTCTGATCACTATGGATTTATAGTACAGTCTCAGGTCTGGTAGCGTGATTCCTCCTGCTTTGTTTTTATTGCTTAGTAATGTTTTGGCTATTTGCGGTTTTTTTCTGATTCCATATAAAACGAAGTATTATTTTTTCAAGATCTTTAAGGTATGACAATGGAGTTTTAATAGGAATTGCATTAAAATTATATATTGCTTTGGGCAGTATGGACATTTTAACAATGTTGATTCTTCCCAGCCATGAGCATGGTATGTTTTTCCATCTGTTAACATCTTCAGCTATTTCTTTTCTTAGAGTTTCATAGTTCTCTTTGTAGAGATCTTTCACGTCCTTTGTTAGGTATATTCCCAAATATTTCATCTTTTTTGGCACTACTGTGAAACGAATAGAGTCCTTGACTGTTTTTTTGGCTTGCTTATTGTTGTATATATAAAGGCTACAGATTTATGGGTGTTGATTTTGTAGCCTGAGACATTGCTGTATTCCTTGATCACTTCTAAAAGTTTTGTAGTAGAATCCCCAGTGTTTTCCAGATATACGATCATATCATCTGTGAAGAGTGAAAGTTTGATCTCTTCTGACCCTATGTGGATACCCTTGATTGCCTTTTCTTCCCTAATTGCAATGGCTAAAACTTCCATTACAATGTTAAAGAGCAATGGAGACAATGGGCAACCTTGCCTGGTTCCTGATCTAAGTGGAAATGATTTCAATTTAACTCCATTCAATACGATATTGGCTGTGGGTTTGCTGTAGATGGCCTCTATTAGTTTAAGAAATGTCCCTTCTATACCAATTTTCTTAAGTGCTCTGATCATGAAGAGATGCTGGATATTATCAAAAGCTTTTTCTGCATCAATTGAAAGAATCATATGGTCTTTATTTTTAAGTTTGTTTATGTGTTGAATTACATTTATAGATTTATGTATATTGAACCAGCCTTGAGACCCTGGGATAAATCTGACTTGGTCATGGTGCATAATTTTTTTGATGTGTTGTTGGATTCTGTTTGTTAGGATCTTATTAAGTATTTTAGTATCTATATTCATTAGTAATATTGGTCTATAATTTTCTTTTCTCGTTGGGTCTTTCCCTGGTTTGGGGATCAAGGTGATGTTTGCTTCGTAGAATGTGCTGGGTAATATTCCTTCTTTTTCTATATTTTGGAAGAGGTTTAGTAGTATACATACTAGTTCTTCTTTATATGTTTGGTAGAATTCTGACATAAAGCCATCTGGTCCTGGGCTTTTCTTTTTAGGGAGCTTTTGTATAGTTGATGCTATTTCAGAACTTGATATAGGCCTGTTCAACATTTCCACTTCATTCTGGCTAAGTCTTGGTAGGTGGCGTGCTTCCAGATATTGGTCAATTTCTTTCACATTTTTATATTTGTGAGAGTAGAGTTTCTTGTAGTATTCGTTAAGGACTTTTTGATTTTCTGAGGGGTCTGTTGTTATTTCATCATTACCATTCCTGATTGATGAAATTAGAGATTTTACTCTTTTTTTCCTGGTTAGGTTGGGCAAACGTTTATCTATTTTATTGGTCTTTTCAAAAAACCAGCTGTTGGATTTATCGATCTGTTGTATAATTCATTTGTTTTCAATTTCATTTAGTTCTGCTCTGATTTTGGTTATTTCTTTTCTCCTGCTGCGTTTCGGGTTGAAGTGTTCTTCTTTCTCCAATTGCTTGAGATGTTCCATTAAGTTATTGACTTCCTCTCTTTCCGTTTTCTTGAGGAAGGCTTGCAGTGCTATAAATTTCCATCTTAGGACTGCCTTTGCAGTATCCAGAGGTTCTGGTAATTCGTGTCTTGATTGTTGTTTTTTTTTCCAAAAATATAGTGATTTCCTTCTTTATCTTGTCTATAAGCCATGTATCCTTCAGCATAAGGTTGTTTAGCTTCCATGTTTTTGTATGGGTATGCAGGTTCCTGTTATTTAGTTCAACTTTTATTCCATGATGGTCTGAGAAGATGCAAGGAATAATTTCTATTTTTTTAAATTTGCTGAGGTTAGATTTGTGGCCTAGGATGTGGTCGATTTTGGAGTATGTTCCGTGGGCTGATGAGAAGAATGTGTATTCAGTTTTTCTGGGATGAAATGTTCTGTAGATGTCTGTTAAGTCCAGATGTTGAATGGCTGAGTTTAAATCTAAAATTTCTTTGCTTAACTTCTTTTTGGAGGATCTATCCAGGACTGCTAAAGGGGTGTTAAAATCTCCAATTGCTATGGAAGTGGAGGAAATCGAGTTGCTCATGTCTGTTAGAGTTTCTCTTATAAATTGAGGTGCGTTGTGGTTGGGTGCATAAATATTAATAATTGAGATCTCATCATATTGAGTATTACCTTTAACAAGTATGATGTGTCCATCCTTATCCTTAATTATTTTGGTTGGTTTAAAGCCTATTGTGTCTGTGAACAGGATTGCAATGCCTGCTTTTTTCTGCTTTCCATTTGCCTGGAATATAGATGACCATCCCTTCACCTTGAGTCTATATCTGTCTTTTAATGTAAGATGTGATTCTTGGATGCAGCAGATATCTGGCTTGAGTTTTTGTATCCAGTCCACCAACCTATGCCTCTTTAGAGGACAATTTAAACCATTCACATTAATTGAGAGTATTGATAAGCCTTTTGAGAGACCGGTGGACATTTTTAATCCTTTTGAGACTATGGAAGTTGGAATTTGATCAAAAATTTTTTGGGTGGGTTTACTTTTTGGTGGAGAATTATGCTGGTCTTTATGGAGGATAGGTCTAAGAATGTCCTGGAGAGCTGGTTTATTTGTGGCAAATTTCTTCAACATGTGAATGTCATTGAAGTATTTAATTTCTCCGATATAAATGAAGCTCAGTTTAGCTGGGTACAGGATCCTGGGTTGAAAGTTATTTTGTTTTAGGAGATTAAAAGTCAATGACCATCCTCTTCTAGCTTGAAAGGTTTCAGCAGAGAAATCTGCAGTTATTCTGATATTCTTCCCCTTGTAGGTAATGGTTTTCTTTCGTCCGGCAGCTTTCAGAATTTTCTCCTTCATGTTAACTTTAGTGAAATTGACTATGAAGTGTCTGGGGGATGTCTTATTTGGGTTGAGTCGTGCTGGAGTTCTGAAACTGTCTGCTATCTGAATTTCAGAATCTCTTGGCATGTCTGGAAACTTCTCCTTCATAATCTCATGGAGAAGAGACTCTGTGCCTTGTGAAGCCACTTCATCACTTTCGGGGATCCCTATAAGACGAATATTTGTTTTCTTCGAATTATCCGAGAGCTCTCTGAGAGAGTGGTCGGTTTTGCTCTCCATTTCTCTTCTTCTTTGAGGGTTTGGGAGCATTCAAAAGCTTTGTCTTCAATGTCAGAAATCCTTTTTTCTGCTTGCTCCATTCTGTTGCTGAGGGATTCTACTGTGTTTCTCAGATCTTTGAGGGATGCAACTTCTTGTCTCAATGTGTCGAAATCTTTGTTAATTTGGTCTTTAAATCCGTTGAATTCTTGAGATAACTTTTGGAATTCTAATTCGATCTTATTTACTATCCAGATCCTGAATTCAATTTCTGACATCTCAGCTATTTGTTTGTGCATGGGGTCTTGTGCTGTTTCTGACCCATTGATCCTTGGGAGCGTTGATCTACTCTGATTATTCATATTGCCAGAGTTTTTCTGTTGATTTCACCTCATCATTGTTTTTCACCATTGCCTCTGGCTGTCCTCAGAGTTGAGGAGGTGTCTCTCCAAGGTTAGACCCCTGCGGGATCACTCTATTGTTGCTGGATCTTTGTAGGGAGTGACCCTGTGTAGTTCCTCTGGGGCTGCTCTAGCTTGGGAGTTCTGGTTGTGGAAGCAGCTTTGGTTTGTGACACACCCGGATCCAGCAACAGGGCTAGGGGTGGTGCGCATGGTTCTGGGCGTGCCAGGTGTCTAGTGACTTTGGCATAGAGAGCCCAAGGGTCCAGCAGTCTCTGGCCAAGAGAAGAGCTCTGCACAGAGGCAGGGACAGCTCCAAAGGGCACGCAGCTACCAGAGTCCCTGTCCAGATGAACGGGCTAGTGTGGAAGCTGGGAGGACACAGGAGGGAGGACGCAGGGTTGCGTGGCTCCCGCAGTTCCTGGTCAGGGAATGTGGAGGCCCGGTGGGTGTGGGTCACTGGTCTGGGGCCGCTGCACAGCTCTTATGGAGGTCTGGGCAGCACCAAGCCCAGGAGGTTGAGGTTGCTATGAGCTGTGACGTCACGGCACTCTACCCAGGGCAAAAGCCCAAGGCTCCAGTGTGCCAAAAGCGTCTCACTCTGCCCTGAAGGATTAAGGGTGTAAGGCAGCTCAGTCACCGCCTTTAGGCTGCTCAGTCAGTAGGTTACTTTGACGGGCCCAATCCTTGCTCTGAGACCCTGAGGGCGGAGCTTGCTGGGGCAGTTCTTTCACAATGGCTTCCTGCGCCCAGCTCAGTGGCTCAGTCTGGGGCCCCAGACAATGCCCAAAGTTCTCCACACTCCTGCTCAAGCTCTCCCCAAAGCAGTTCAACTGAGTGGCAAGTCCAAGAACACTGAAACAGTTCACAGGTAAGGCCTTTCCGGTTTGCAGTCTTACTGCTGCTTGTACTTATGGTTGCCAGCGTGATAAGGTCGATGGAACACACGCAACCACTTGCCAGTTTTCCACTGTTTTTGTCCTCCTCTCGGGGTCCAGAGGTCCCTTGCTGGCTCCCTGTATCCTCAAAGGGATGATTATAGGCAGATCCCACCAGCCAGAGATGCCTGGAGTCTTGTCTCCCCAGACTCGCTGTTCTCAGTTGCAGGGAAGCTGTTACTCAGCCGCCATCTTTAATCCCATCGATGAAGCTCTTTATGTCTAAATTGGACCTCTTTTTTCAACTTTTCCAGAGAATCCACACATGTTTTGTTTGGGAATGCAACCAAAGGTTTTTCCGCTAAGAGATTTTGAGTTGTGGGGAGATGGCAGAAATTTTCCTCTTGCACTTGTTCGATGGGGAGGCTAATTTTACTTCAAGTGCTTTCACATGTGATTGCATATCACAGATGACCTTCCCCTTTCCTTAAAGTTGCACATTGAAACTGTTGTGTAGCTCTGTTACATCTGTCAGAAAGGCAAGATGTCATTTCCATTCTGCATCATTGAGCTCTGTACTTCTTTGTTTTTGAAAGCTGAAAAGCTGTAATCTGTGGAAGTAAGTCATAGAAATGTTTCAAAACTCTCCCTCGACTCAGCCAATGGACTTGTGTGTGGTACAGAACATCTTCATAGGCAACATTTAGCTCAGACAGAAATTTCTGAAATTATCTGTGGTTTAGTGCATTAGCTCTAATGAAGTTAACACAAGATACCACAATTTTCATGACAGAGTCCCACTTCAGTGATTTACTACACAGCACTTGTTGGTGGATGAGGCAGTGTATGGCTATTGGATGAGAATGGTTATGTTTGTCCATCTCTTGGTTAATGTGAACAATTACTCCTTTCTTAGACCCCCACCATGCTAGGAGCACCATCAATTGTCACACTGGCTAGTTTAACCCAGTCCAGCTCCAAACCATTCACAGTTTGGCAAAACTTTTCATAGATATCCTGTCCTGTAGTTGTTCCTTTGATGCTTTGCAGTGCAGCAAACTCTTCTGTGACTTTGACATAGTCATTCATCCCACGATGACTAAAAATTAGCAGTTGTGCAGAATCATGAACATCATTATTTTCATTAAGTGCCAAGGAAAAATAGGAAAGTTTTTTGCGAAGTTTTGCAAATGCTGATGCAAATTCTCTCCCATTTCTTCAATCCTTCATGTAATTGTAGGTCCTGAAAGACTCACTGTACTAAATAAATCAGCCTTCTCTGGACACATCTCTTTGGCAACAGAAAGAAGGCATTCTTTAACAAATTCTCCCTCCACAAATGGTCTGCCAGTGAAGGCCATTAGCTTGGCAACTTGAAAAATTAGCTGCTTCTGCTTCATGAAAGTATTTAACTGAGTTGTCAATGTATTTTACAGTTTTAATATTTTATCTTTTCTTATTCTCTGACTAAATAATCATATTTATCTTTATGTTGAGTTTGATAGTGTCAACGCAAATTGTATTCTTTGAACACAGACACTATATTCTGGCATATCAAACACACAGCTCTTTCCTTGTACTGCATGAAAAAGTAATCATAAGGCCACTGTTTTTTGAATATTCTACACTCGACTCAATTTTTCTTTTTCTTGATATCATTGTTTCTTAGGGATTCCAAATTACTATTAGTAAAATACCAGTATATGTATCACTACAAAACAATATACCAGCAATAATGTTGCCCACACAGAGAAATAGAGACTGCACTGCCCATCAATGCAGTCTGATCAGTGCCCATCAATGTAGCCTTGCCAGTCCACATCATTTCAGCCTTGCCAGTGCCCATATGGTGGAAACCCACTTTTAACTCAGGCTCACACTGGTGCAGTGCAGGCACCAGCATGATTACAGAGCCGGTTCCTCCACCACCTTTCCAGTTCACACACCCTGTGCAAACTGCACTGCAATCTGTGAACTCACACAGGAATCTGATTGCATGGGTCTTCTTTCCAACTGCAGGAAAAAAGAAGGCATACATGCCTTTTTCTTTCTAATCTAATGTGAGTTCAGCCATACAAGCATATGGCTGAACTCACACTGCTCAGAGATCACAATAGTGTGAACCGGGGCTTACATAGCACACAACATACAACATCATGCACAACTGAATAGCAATCAGAATATAAATGCAGGAGAGTCGGAGAGTTCAGCTCACATTCCACACATGTGCACTGCAGGCCCTGGAGGAGTTGGCTGCTAAGCAGGACAGGCAGCGGTGGCAAAAACACCCAGTGGGCCGGATAAATGTCCTCAGTGGGCCACATGTGGCCTGTGTGACATAGTTTGAGGACCCCTGCTATAAATCAATAGTGATCAAAACAGCATGGTACTGGTACAAAAACAGAGAGGTAGACGTATGGAACAGAATAGAGAACCAAGAGATGAACCCAGCTACTTACCGTTATTTGATCTTTGCCAAGCCAATTAAAAACATTCAGTGGGGGAAAGATTCCCTATTTAACAAATGGTGCTTGGTGAACTGGCTGGCAACCTGTAGAAGACTGAAACTGGACCCACACCTTTCACCATTAACTAAGATAGACTCTCACTGGATTAAAGATTTAAACTTAAGACATGAAACTAGAAAAATACTAGAAGAGAGTGCAAAAAATACTCTTGAAGCCATCGGTCTTCAAGAGTGAGTATTTTATGAGGAGGACCCCCTGGGCAATTGAAGCAGCTTCAAAAATACACTACTGGGACCTGATCAAACTAAAAAGCTTCTGCACAGCCAGGAACACAGTAAGTAAAGCAAGAAAACAGCCCTCAGAATGGGAGAAGATATTTGCAGGTTATGTCTCTGACAGAGGTTTAATAACTAGAATCCACAGAGAACTCAAACATGTACGCAAGAAAAAGAACAAGTGATCCCATCGCAGCCTGGGCAAGGGACTTGAAGAGAAACTTCTCTGAAGAAGACAGGCACACGGCCTACAGACATACGAAAAAATGCTCATCATCTTTAATCATCAGAGAAATGCAAATCAAAACTACCTTGAGATATCATCTAACTCCAGTAAGATTAGCCCATATCACAAAATCCCAAGACCAGAGATGTTGGTGTGGATGTGGAGAAAAGGGAACACTTCTGCACTACTGGTGGGAATGCAAATTAATACATTCCTTTTGGAAAGATGTTTGGAGAACACTTAGAGATCTAAAAATAGATCTGCTATTCAATCCTATAATTCCTCTACTAGGTATATACCCAGAAGACCAAAAATCACATTATAACAAAGATATTTGTACCAGAATGATTATTGCAGCCCAATTCATAATTGCTAAGTCATGGAAAAAGCCCAAGTGCCCATCGATCCACGAATGGATTAATAAATTGTGGTATATGTACACCATGGAATATTATGCAGCCTTAAAGAAAGATGGAGACTGTACCTCTTTATGTTTACATGGATAGAGCTGAAACATATTCTTTTTAGTATGGTATTTCAAGAATGGAAGAAAAAGTATCCAATGTACTCAGCCCTTCTATGAAACTAATTTATGGCTTTTATATGAAAGCTATAACCCAGTTATAACCTAAGAGTATGGGGAAGAGGGAGAGGGAGGGGAGGAAAGGGGGAGGATGGGCGGAGGGATGGTGATTGGTGGGATCACACCTACGGTGCATCTTAAAAGGGTACATGTGAAACTTAGTAAATGTAGAATATAAATGTCTTAACACAAAAACTAAGAAAATGCCGGGAAGGCTAGGTTAACCAGTGTGATGAAAATATGTCAAATGGTCTGTAAAACCAGTGTATGGTGCCTGATGATCACATTAATGTACACAGCTATGATTTAACAAAAAAAAAAAAAAAGAAAGAAAAGAAAAGAAAATGACCACACACCCCATGACTTAAAATAACAGAAATTTATTTTCTCACATTTCTGGATGCCAGAAGTCTAAAATTGGTTTATCTGGCCAAAATCAAGGTTTTAGGAGGACTTTACATCTTCAGGAGGCTCTCAAAGAGAATCCATTCTTTGATTCTTCTAGTTTCCATGGCTTGTGGCCATGTTACTCCAGTATACTAAGCCAGTATCTTCAAATCTCTCCATGCTCTCTCTTGAGGCATCATCCCCTCTGTCTCAGTCCATCTGGGCTGCTGTATCAGGATATCATAGACTGTGTAGTTCGTAAACAACAGAAATTTATTTCATAGGATTCTGGAGGCTGGGAAGTCCAAGATCAAGGCACTGACAGGTTCAGTGTCTGGTGAGGGCCACTTTCAGGTTACACAATGCTGACTTCTCAGTGTGTCCTCACATGGTAGAAGAAGCCAGCCAGTTCTCTGGGGCCTCTTTTATAAGGGCACTAATCCCATTTTGAGGGTGCCAAATAATGACCTAATTACCTACTAATTACCTAATAGATTTCCAGCATATGAATTGGGAGGGGGGGAATACAAACATTCAAACCTTAGTATCCTCTGTGTATGTCAACTCTTTGGTTCTCTCTTCTAAGTACACATGGGATGGAATTTAGGGCCCACTTTGATAATTCAAGATAATTAAGATAATCCTGATTAAGATCAGCTCTGCCTCAAGATCCTTAGCTTAATCGCATCTGCTCAGACACTTTACTTTATAAGATACCATTTATGGAATCCAGAGATTAAGACCTTATCATGGGGGGGGAGTGTTAGCCTACCATAGGGAGCAGAAATACTAGAAAGTATGAATTTAATGTGGTCCACAAGCATAGTGCACAAAGAGACCCTGCATAGTACAGAGGTGTATCTGTCTCAATCTCCTCTCCATTACCTACAAGTGTATGTGACTTTGGACAAATTACTCAGGAGCTCAGAACTTCAGTTTTGTCATCTTTACATCAGATGCAAACCAATGCCAAGGGGTGATTTGAGCATTCAGTGAGAAGTGTGTGGAGCCCTCCAGCGCAGTGCATGTAGAGGGGGATTAACAAAAGCTATACTAGAGCCTTGAAAAACACAGTTTTTAACTGTGCAGATCCACTTATACAAAAACTTTATTGAGTAAATATATTGGAAAATTTTTTGAGGATTTGTGACAATTTGAAAAAACTTGCAAAATGCATAGCCTAGGAAGAGCAAAACAAAAATTAAGAAAAAGATATGCTGTGGATACATCAAATATACATAGATGCTAGTCTATTTCATCATTTAGTACAATAATATATATAAATCTCTTGTAAAAATTAAAGTTTACTAAAACTTATAAACGCAGATTTTACATAGTGCCTTTGCAATTGAGAGGAATATATACAAATGTAAAGATACAATAGTAAATCATAATTGCATAATATTAAGTGTAGTACGTACAACTGTAGTAATTTCATAGCCACCTCCTGTTGCTGTTGCAGTGAGCTCAGTTGTTCTGAATGTCCACCTAAAACTCTGTGCAACGCTAATCATCTTAGCATGAGCAGCTGGTCTCTCTGGCAAATTGCCTATGATAGTAAAAAATGATCTCTCTTGTGATTCTGGAATATTTTCATCATGTTTAGTGCAATACTGTGAGCCTTCAGTAACACCTTGGGATCTATGCAGAGTGCCACTAGTGATGTTCAAAATCCTCCCAAGAAGCAGAGAAAGTCATGATGTTACAAGAAAAGGTTGGATTGCTTGATATATACCATAAATTGAGATCTGCACCTGTGGTTGCTGCCATTTCAAGGTAAATGAATCCAGCATAAAGACTATTGTAAAACAATAAAAAGAAATTTGTGAAACTGTCACTCCAGCTACACCAGCAGGTACCAAACCTCACACTTCTTTTGCAGAAGACATTCTCTTATATTGAAAATTCAGCTTTTATGTGGGTATAGGGTTAAAGCTTACCTATAAACTCTACTATGATTTTAGAAAAAGGGAGGTCATTATATAATAACTTAAAGCAAAAGGAAAGTGGAAGATATAAAGTAGAAGACTTTAGTGTCAGCAAAGGATGGTTTGATAATTTTACAAAGAAGTTTAGTTTTTAAAAAGATCAAGATAATAGGAGAAGCAGCTTCCACTAATCAAAAGGCAGTAGGTGAGTTCCAATGCCATTAAGAAAATAATTGAGGAGAAAAGATATCTTACTGTATAGATTTTTAATGGAGATAAAAGTGCCCTGTTCTGGAAAGATATGACACAAAGGATATTTATTGGTAAGGAAGAGAAACAAGCACAAGGATTTAAGGCTGAAAGGGACAGGCTAACTCCAGTGTTTTGTGCAAATGCAGTTGAGTTTACAATCAGGAGTTCCCCTGATCTATAAAGTTGCTAACCCCAGAGGCTGGAGGGAAAAGATAAATACCAGCTGCCAGTCTTTTGGTTGTACAAGAAGACGACCAAGACAATGAGAACTCTTTTTCTGTATTGGTTCTATTGCTGATGTTTTCCTGAGTCAAGTGGTATCTTGCCAGTCAGGAACTGCCTTTTAAAGTTCTTTTGATATTAGACAATGCCCATGGGCATACAAAACTCCTTTAGTGCCTTCCCTCACTGAAGGCATGAAGTGGTTTACTTGCCCCTCGTCCCAACGTCTCTAATACAGCCTCTAGATCAGGGGTCTGGGACCTTTAAGGCTCATTGTACATAGTACTGTATGAAAAGGATTATTGGCTGGGCGTGGTGGCTCACACCTGTAATCCTAGCACTCTGGGAGGTCAAGGATGGTGGCTTGCTTGAGCTCAGGAGTTCAAGACCAGCCTGAGCAAGAGTAGACCCCGGCTGTAAGAATAACTGGGCATTGTAGTGGGTGCCTGTAGTCCCAGCTATTCTGGAGACCGAGGCAAGCGGATTTCTTGAGCCCAGGAGTTTAAGGTTGCTGTGAGCTATGACACCATGGCACTCTACTGAGGGTGACAGAATGAGACTCTGTCTCAAAAAAAAGAATGAAAAGGATTGCCAATGTTATGGAAAAGAACCCTGATAGAAAGAATATCATGAAAATGAGGGAAGATGCTGTTGTTATAGAAAAAAAACTATGAAATCCATAGAGTCCAAAACAGTAAGTTCTTGGTGGAGAAAACTGTATCCAGATGTTGTACATGACTTCACAGGACTTATGACAGAGCCAGTGAAGGAATTCATGAAAAATATTGTAAATATGGCAAAAAGGGTGATATGGATCTTGGAGAAATTCAAGAGCTCATAGATATGACAACAGAGGAATTAATAGAAGATGACGTGATGGAGGTGGGTGCTCCTGAACCAGTGCCAGATGACAAGGAAGCAAACCCAAAGATGGTAATTATGGCATGAGACAATGTGGCAGGGCGTTCCAATTATTCAAGTCTGCTTTTGACTTCCTTTATAATATGCATCCTTCTATGATACCAGCATGGAAACTGAAGCAAGTGGTGGCAGAAAGATTGGCACCATATAAAAACATTTTTGGAGAAATGAAAAAGCAAAATAAAAAAAAATCAGGAAAATTAGGAAGTATTTCTATAAAATTACACAGAGTATTCTTGCCTCTCCTGGCTCCCCTTCCACCTCCTCCAGTTCTTCCCCTCTGCCAGCCAGAGGCACCAATCCCCTTCCTTCTCTCCTCAGTCTGCTCAAGGTGAAGACCATGAGGGTAAAGACCTTTATGACGATTCACTTCCACTTGATAAATAGTAGATCTATTTTCTCTGCCTATGGTTTCCTTAATAACATTTTCTTTTCTCTAGCTTACTTTATTGTAAAAATACAGTATATAATACACATAGCATACAAAATATGTATTAATTGACAATTGTGTTACCAGTAAGGCTTCCAGTCCACAGTAGGTTATTAGTAGTTAATTTTGCAGGTGAGTCAAAGGTTTTTCAAGGATTTTTGACTCACACTCACAGTGGAGGGTTATTGTTCAAGGATCAACTGTGTAGTTCCCTGCAGTGACCTTGTGATGTTACAGAAAGAATTTTGGTTGAGGACTCAGGAGAACTCAATTTTAGTCCTTGCTGGCCCAATCTCAATCTGTGTGAAGTTCCTGCTCTGTGTGAAGCATGAAGGGGGTGAACTTGAGGAGTTTGTCTCAAAAGTTCCCATAGCAATAACACAGGAAGGGAAGCCAGTCTTAAGCACTCCGTGGAGTAGCAAGTCTGTAAAGTTTTCTCTATGTTGTGAAGACACATGGACATCTACCTTTCATTCCATTATGTGTTGTTGCCTGATGCAATGTACAAATGTTTCAAGTTCATTTTCAGAAAGTAAAAGTGTCAGCCCAGGGAAGATGATTTATGATGGCTTGGGGATCCTCTGGATACTCTCAGGTGGCCCTCGCTATGTGCTCATTCCAGAGAGAGAGGTTCAAGCCTAGAGGCTCCCTGAGTCCCTATGCTGTGCAATTATTTGCCTTTGACCTTTATTGTATGAGAAGTTACTCGAAGAGCAAGAGCAGCTCCAGGCCCTGGCAGCCCATGCTGGGCGGGAGCTTTGATAAATTATCACGTTGATGTTTTCTTCATGCACCTGTAAGGCCAAGGCATTATTGGCTATGGCAATCAATATATCAAAATGAATTTTTGGAAGATTGTCATCAAGCTGAGCTTTATTTCCAAAAACACACACACAAAAACTCAGCCTGGGGCAGGGAAAGATGACTTTCACTGCGAAATAAACAGCTGATGGCTTAGACATTACTTATGTCACACTAGCCCGTCAGAGATGTGGGCACCGTGGTAACCGATTGTTCCCAGAATCCACATTTTTGAGGCCCATTAAAACTTGATGCACTGAAGTCATGTTCTCTTCATTTTGCTCATTTTAGTAATAAAAATGAGAACGTTAAAATGACATTCTGAATTTATACCACACTTGTCTGTGAGAGCTGTTAGCACTGTACAATGTCCTACCAATCCTCATCACCTATCTGGGAAATGTTGCTACAGGTAATATTCGTAATTATTATATTCAGCTTAGTGAAGACCCCTTCCCCCCAGCTGGAAGAAATTTTGGTGATGTGGGGTAATGCTGGCTTGTAGGTAAAGAAGAGGGTGGAAATTTGGGGTGCTAGTTTAGTTTCTGCTTGGTCCTTTTTGCTCTGCCTCAGTTTCCATTGGCTAAGTGGGCTAGCAGTAGGGTGTCTCCTCACCTTTCAGCACTGATACGTGGGTGAATGTGAGTGTTAATCATACTACCCAACACTTTTTTTGAGTACTTGCTATGTGTCAGCTGTTCTAAAAGATTTTCATATACAGGCAGTTCCCGACTTACAAACATCCAACTTATGTACACATCACACTTATGAATAGGGGCTATTATGAGTAATAGGTAGATGCACCGACTTACATATAAATTCAACTTAACAACAAACTTACAGAAACTATCTTGTTCCTAACTGAGGGAATGCCTATGTTCGTTCACTAAATTCTCACAAAAGCCCTATGAGGTAAGCACGCGTCAGCAAGTTGAAACAGAGAGTTTAAGGAACTTACCTAAGATAACACAGCAGTTAAGAGGTGGAGGTGGATCCAAGCCAGGCAGGTCAGCTATAGAGCTCCTGGTATTAACCACTTTGTTAGTTTCTTGAAGGTGAATGGTTGTAGCACAGCACACACACACACACAAAGCAGACACAAGCTTCACTAAACAACATTTATCCATCCTTACCTTAGAATGCGAAATGCATTTTGATATCTCTGTTCTATTCATTTCGTTAATCAAAACGTCAGTCTTGATCCAGTAAATTGATTTTATAGTCATGAATAAGAAGTTTTGCAATACATACTCATTTGTAGATGCTCCTGGGCAAGAGTTTGAAGAGAGAGGTGCAGGGTGTGTGCTTGATTGGCAGGGGGAGGGTATCGGAGACCAGAAAGTGCGAAGTGTGGGCCCTGGATCTGCCCCATACGGTGTCACCTCCTGGGACAGTGTTTTGATGAGAAAGAGCATGTCCAGGTCTGTGGGTAAGACTGGGCAGCAGCTGCCTCATCCTTCCTGCTTTGCACTGAACAGGTCTCTGGGAGTCTCCTCAGCCTGTGTGTCTGGGTTCAGTTATTAGTTATATCCAGGTATTTACTGACCAGACATTATGTGCCAGGGACTGTGTAAGGATCAGGCTCTCACTGGAGAAGGTAAGGCATGATCTTTGCTTGCAAGGAAAATGCAAGCCACCAGGAGGGACGGCAGACATGAAGGGAGAACCAGGGGACTGTGAATGGTATAAGAAGCATAGATTTTAGAGCTACATAGCCTTTCCCAGTAATGTGACTGTACAAAACTTTGACCTCTTAGAGCCTATTTCTAATTGAAGCTTGAGTAAGCTAGTGCAGGGGAAAGTGTTTAGTGAACCATAATGTGTTAACAAGGAGTTGGTAGTTCAAGGTTATGTTGCCGTTAACAGTACTGTCACAGAGCTGGCACACCCTTGGGGGCTGAGGGGAAGGCCTGGGCGTGCTGCACTAGTCACCTGTGCCCTCCTGAAGGAGGCAGCATTTGTACTTCATCTGAAGGGGCATCTTCAGTTCCATAAGGATTACAGTTGTACTCGGGGTGGAGACAAACAAATGTGCAAGGTCCAGCTAGTCATGTAGGAACCACGCTGTGGGTGATCGGGTCATAGCTCTGGATCCACATGAAGGATCCTGATCTGTTTTTGTAATTTTTGTTAAGAGACAAGATCTTGCAATGTTGCCTGAGCTGGCCTTGAACATCTGTGCTCAGGCAATCCTCCCACCTTAGCCTCCCAGATGCACGTGCCACTGTGCCAGCTGCTTTTATAAGTTTTACATGCCCTGGAGGCCTGAGGTCCCTGGAAACAACCACATAATTCCCCTAGGTCAGGGATCAGCAAATTACACACCGGCAAGTGCTGTTTCTGGACAGCTCATGATTCCTGTAATATATTTAAAGGGTTGTAGGGAAAAAAAGAAAAGAACATATGACATGACTATGCTGTCCCATAAAGCCTAAAATATTTACCGTCTGGCCCTTTAAAAGAAAAAAAAAAAGCCCACTGGTGCCTTAAGCCCCAAAGTGTAAAATTCTTATTTTAAGTTGAAGGCCTTACTTAATTCTGACTCATCCTCTACTCATTCTCCAGGCCCTTCTGTCACCCCTGGCGGGCATGCACAGACCAAGCACTGGAGAGAAAGGAAAAATATAGGCACAATCGTTCACTTCCTCCCAGGTGGCTGTCAGGAATTCCCTGCTCTGCCATGGCACAGCATTAATATGTAGCGCTGAGCATGTATGTGTTTAATTCTTATGACATGTGGCGTGTCAGTGATTAGTGCCAAATGCCAAATTCTGGGCCCGAGCCCTGATGCCATTTATAATAATATTCGTAAGAATATTCCCTCAGGATGCAGCTTTTTGTTTTTCCAATATAAATAGCTTGGGAGGCCAAACTGCAAACACGATTTCTCTTCATGCTCCACCTGGCTATTTGTAATAAGCATACAATGTGAAATTTGATCTAAATCAACAGTTAAACTTGGAAAAATTACAACATAGTCAAGACCACCATTTATTTTAAAAATCAACAGAAAACCAGAGGTGAGTGTTGACTCTTTTCTTTTGTAGTAACAGTACCTTGATGACAGCCTAATGTGCAGCTCGAAATAAAGGTATTGAGGGTAGAAATGGCCTTTCAGGTGTCACTAAGGCAATATGCCGAGAGGCCCTTGGCAAATGGCTGTGAAGGACAGATTACTTTAACAGCTCTGTTGAGAAAGACGGCTCAGAGAAGGTTTTACTTGACAATGGTGAGACTTTTGTTACAGGAAAATTAGATGCCTTTGGATAGGTTTGAAATCCTTTTTATCTTTCCCATATAGCAAAAAGCTGTCACTTAGGAAAAAAACAGAAAGTTGAGGGAGCACTCTGATTGAATGCTTTCCAGAGAAATATGATCGTTTGGGGGAGAAATTCTTTAATTTTCTTTGGATGATTTTGTGCAGGCTCATTCCTGACATGGTTCCATTCCGATACTAGTTTAGACGGCTCTGAAGGGAAAAGTGATATATTTCTTTTAATCTTACAGAACACAGAATGATTGGTCTTTTCCCTGAGTCACGAGGGGCTAGTGGTGACTGGGACGCATTCTGTTTTTTGGCCCAGTGTTTGGCGTGTGTGCATGCTAAGGAACGCCAGTGGACAGTTTGGACTTTGCCCAGCAGGCCACAACATGCCCACTTCCTGTGGTGCTACACCAGGCTGCGTCACACGTTTGTCAAATAAGGGATTGGAGTTCAAGATGCACGGTCAGTTTGTGGGTGGCACCAAAAGATGACATACCTATTTATCTCCATCCTACTTTGTTACCTTGTGACCACAGGTCACCTGCCACAAAGGTATGTGGATCGCAGGTGACTCCCTGAAGTGCAGCCCTGCTCCTAGAGAATCATCTCAGAGTCCTCCTGTGTTGAACCCCAGCCTTCTGCACAAGACAGAGTCCTTTTCTTGCTGGGGCCACCACTGGAAGGAATGTTGAAGAGCCAGTGACAATTTTCTTTCCTTTTTCTTTTTCTTTGAGACAGAATCTCTTGCTTTTTCACCCAGGCCCGGGGCCCATAGCCTCAGCCTAGCTCACAGCAGCCTCAAACTCCTGGGGTCATGCAATCCTCCTGACTCAGCCTCCTGAGTACCTGGGCCTACAGGTGCCTACTACCACACCCAGCTAACAGTGACAGTTTTCTGACACTGTTAAGTACAGTGTGTTCTGTTGTGACAGACAGATTTGAAAAACCCCTTTTAGCTTCCCCCTTCAACCCTTAGCCTGAACTGTGGTTCTGGACTAAACTAGAGCAAAGGGGCAGTGACTTGAGAACATGGCCCTAGAGCTGGACTGCTAGGCTCCAGTCCTCTTTTTGTCCCTTCCTAGGGATGTGAGCTGAGACTCAGGGCAGCTTTTTAGGGAAAGGACATGGTGAGTTGGGTGATAGATTGATAGAAGAAAAAGAAGAGCAACTGGAATGCCAACCCAGGGCTGGGATTAAGGAGTTGGTGGAAATGGGAAAGAGGTCCACTAGTTAGCAAAGTTGAAAACCACTGATGTCGGAGTCAGTGCAGAAGGAAGGAGCGCAGCCAGAGCTCTGTAGAGTATGTCCTTGTTTGAAACTTTTTCAATCACTGAGACTTTTTAAAAAATGAACGTCAAGGTTGTCATTACAAAAAAAGTCAAAAGAGGCTAATGGGGCTTAGTTGCAGCTGGCCCTGGGAAGGGTATGAGAGGCCCACACACTCTGAGTAAGACAAGACTTTCAGCAGCTCCGGGGGATCAGAGCACTCCTAGCTCACATTGCCTGTTCTCCCCTGTGCTCCTGAAGGATGCCCTTCTCTGCTCTTCCTCTATGTGGGGAAAGACCTTGGCCAGCAGAAATTACTGTGGAAGCTAATAGCCCAGGCAGGCTGACCTCTATCCACACCCGTGAGAGGCCTGCCTTGGGAGACAGTTGCTTCTCTTTATCCCTTGATTCTTTTACAAAGAAGCAGAGTGTGCCTGTGACATGCTAGCCTTTGCTCCCGGCCTAAAGTGAGGGCAGTAGCCCCACCACCCACCCCGTGCACTTTCTACAAGCTTCCAGAAATGGACATGAGACCTGGATACAAGCAAGTAGGAGGCAAAGCTCTGTGAGGCATCAGTCTGGGCAGACAGTTCCCTGCGCACAGACACGCGACATCCCAAATGTTAGTTTAGTTTATAAACTTTTGGTTTCGTAACCAGGTTTGGTTTTTAGTACAGACCTTCTGTACATTCCCGCATGCATTTTTTTGAGACAGCAAATGCTTTTTGAGCACCTACCATGGAAGTAACTAAGAATGCCAGGAAAAATAAGACCTCGAATCTCCTTCAAATCGGGGAGACCTCTGTACTTAACAAACCAACACAATGATACCAGGCTTGGTGCTGTGACTGGAAGTTAAGGGCTTCAGGAAGGGGCCTAGTGAATAGAGTGATTACTGCAACTAATTTACTTACTTTTTTTCCTTCCCCTTCTCTGTCCCTCCTGAGCTTCCATTTCTTTCACTTAGTTATTATCTTAGGTGCTAGGAGAAAAGTAACTGGTTCAACTAACTTAAATTTCGATGTGGCTAGGACTGAGGGGGGATTGTCAGTAACCATCTGAAAGGAAAATGTCTGTCTCACTGACCCAAGACTCAGGCTTGCCAAGGTCTGGCTCTGGAAGGAGGCGCTTACCAGATGCTCTGGCCCCAGCCAAGGCTGTTTCCTGCTTCTTCAGATTGTTTGGTTTCAGCTCCCATCATCATCATGTGTGCTCCCAGAGGGTTCCTCCTTTGTGGTAGAGGAGTTATCTCTTATTCAGGGACTAGATTCTAAAGTTAAGATAACGGCGAAAACCCTGGATAGTCATAATTGCTCTTGAAAATCTCATTAAAAAGATCCAATTTTACCTTCCCTCAGTAAGTCCCACCGAACCACTTTTTTCCAGTCCTTTTGGAACAGGTGATACGATTGTTCCTTTGGAAAGTGGGCAAGTAGTTGGGTCCAAGAAATAGAAAAATATGAATCTCGAAACACTAAAATTATGCTCAGAGCAGCAATTGGTGGCTCTCTTCAAAGCACATGGTAGTTACTATAACCCATGGGACCTGTAGATCTCAGACCCATTTCACATTTGGCTCCTGTCTGAGTGGTGTGGTCCTTAAGTGTGGGCATGAGGGTTCCAGCCTCAGGCCTGTGCTTTAGGAGGCCCTGCACATCTCTGTCTGTCTGTCTCTCTCACACACCACACACACACACACACACACACAGTAAACAGCACACAGAGACTTTGCTATCCGGGCTGCAGCTGACACTGCTCAGGCCCCAGGGAAACAGAAGGTGGGTAGGTCCAATTGCAGGAAGGCTTTTCACTCTTGCCCTGCAAAAGGCAGTGTCAGACACAGTTTTGGACTACAGGGGGCATCTGAGCAGCAGAAGTGCTCAGGTAAAAGAGAAAAACATAGTAGTTATCTTGTCCAGCTCTTCTTCTCATGGAGCACCTGTGCAGTAGGTCCTTGTGTGATGACGTGTGGTTTCACAGCACTGCTAAGGGCCCATTGTCTTTCTTCTCTTTTTGTTGCAATCTGTGGTTCCAGAGGTATTCACAGATTTCCAGCGTTGTATGGGGCAACTAGGGAACATTTGTCAATATTAAAAATTTCATATTACTTTTAATTCTGTATATTTAGACAATATTAATTATTTGTGTTGGCAGCTAGAGGTGCATAGACTGCTATAGTTAACACTAGTCTTATTTTTAAAAATATTTAATAAGATTTAATTTAAATTAAAAAGTAAAGTTGGGTGAGGTGACTCATGCCTGTAATTCCAGCTACTGGGGAGGCTGAGGTGAGAGGATCACTTGAAGCCTAAAGTTCAAGACCAGCCTGGGCAACATAGTGAGACCCTATCTCTAAAATAAATAAATAAATAAGTAAAAATCATCTTTATTTAAATGTCTTTGACTTAAGTTTTTGAAGTATATTCAATATAATTAGTATTTTATCTTTTAATTTTCATAGAACATGGGAGTTTTTAAATTTACTGTAATTTAAATTTTGATGAAAATATATTCAAATTTTTTATACACTGAATACAATCACATTTTATTTTAGAATAAGTATAATATTAAAACTCCTGATTTTAATAAAATTATCAGTAATTTTCTGAAATGAAAGCAAGAAAAATCCATTTTGTGAAATAAATACAGTAGAACCTCTGCAAGTTGACTATCCATGGGACTGTAACAAACTGGTCAACATATGGAGGTGGTCAATCTAAGGAACTTGGTCTACTGTACTGATATGTACCTGTGGGGCATTTCTGGTTTATGAAAATTAGATCAACTTAAGGAGGTGGTCAGTTATGGTGGTGGCCAGCTATGGAGGTTCTCTTGAATATACAATAACTTAGGAATTATTCATGCTCTTACTGTATTCATGCTCCAGCATTGCTGGAGTACAAACAGTCCCTGACTTACAATGGTTACACTTAGGACTTTTTGAATTTATGAAGACATAAAAGCAATATCCATTCACTAGAAACTGTACTTTGAGTACTTGTACAACCAGTCTGCTTTCATTGTTAGCATAGTACTCAGTAAATTACATGAGATATTCAGCACTTTATTATAAAATAGGCTTTGTGTGAGATGATTTTGCCAACTATAGGCTAATGTTCTCTGAGTACATTTAAGGTAGGCTAGGCTAAACTATGATGTCATGTAGAACAGGTGTATTAAATGCATTTTCAGCTTAACTGTTTTTTCAATTTACAGTGGGTTGATTGGGACATAACCCCATCATAAGTCAAGGAACATCAATATTAAGGGAACAACAGGACATGGGCAATAATTTGTAAATTTGTTTATCTTTGGTATTTTGTGACTTTCAGTCATATAAAAACTTTAAACATAGAGATATATATATTTTTTTTTAATTTTGTCATTACAAAGATATATTTGTTAGGGAAGGAGGACAGAACACACATTTCATTGAATGATTCATTACCTTGATTTGTAATTTTAAAATATTTATATGGGCCTCCATTTGTATTCTTGTTCTGAACCCAAGTCAGAATTGCCCAAACTATTGAACTGTTTCTGAGTCTCACCAACAGATGGTTAAATTTTGTCAATTACTAGTCCATGGTATTATGAGATTCCTTTCTAAAACTGTGATCTAATTAGGCTTCTAAACTTATCCATTTGCTGGAGTCTGGATTATACCTACTTGTGGAAATCAGAGACAGAGTTTTGTGGCTTCTTTTGAAAATCTGATGCTCATGGCCTGATAATTGTTTCAAAGCTCACCTTCAACACAGTGCCCAGAGTTATCAGCAAGGAATGCCGTGGGAGAGAGAATGGCTCAGTATGTCCTGTTTCCTTTGGCTTTGCTGAAGTTTTAGTTCAAAGAGTAGCGGGACCCCTTCCAGGGTAGAATAAACTGAAGAACATGGGAGAGGATCCAGGGGACAAATGTCGAGTTAGTCCTTATTGAAGAAAACAAACCTCTGGGTGGGTGACATATCCCCAAGGGTACCAGTTTAGTAAGGACCGGATCACCTGCACACAGCTTTCAGGTTCACCAAGGGGCTCCAGTTCCCCTTCTGTCTCAATCCCCACTCCCCTCTCGCATTCCCCTTACTTAATCTTGGTGTCAAAATTATAGTTTTTAAAAATTATAAAATAGTTGTTTAAAATCATTCATGATTCATCATCTTAACACAACTGTTTTCACTGTTAGATATTAACTTAGCCCCTCCCCCCCACACTTTTGTGTGCATATACTATTAGTATTCTGATTTTTTGTTTTAAATGTTATGTCATACTTTTTCTGTGTTCCCATTGTACTTTGAGTTACCATTTTGGAGTCTATATAATATAGTGGAATGCTTTTTTTTTTTGTATTGTTGGGAATTCATTGAGAGTACAATAGACCAAGTTACACTGATTGCGTTTGTTAGGCAAAGTCCCTCTTGCAATCGTGTCTTGCCCCCAAAAGGTGTGGCACACACCAAGGCCCCACCCCCTCCCTCCTTCCCTCTCTCTGCTCTTCCCTTCCCCAACTCCCACTGTGTCCTTAATTGTCATTAATTGTCCTCATATCAAAATTGAGTACATAGGATTCATGCTTCTCCATTCTTGTGATGTTTTACTAAGAATAATGTCTTCTACTTCCATCCAAGTTAATACAAAGGATGTAAAGTCTCCATTTTTTTAAATAGCTGAATAGTATTCCATGGTGTACATATACCACAGCTTGTTAATCCATTCCTGGGTTGGTGGGCATTTAGTTTGTTTCCACATTTTGGTGATTGTAAATTGAGCTTCAATAAACAGTCTAGTGCAAGTGTCCTTATGATAAAAGGATTTTTTTTCCTTCTGGGTAGATACCCAGTAATGGGATTGCAGGATCAAACTGGAGGTCTCGCTTGAGTGCTTTGAGGTTTCTCCATACTTCCTTCCAAAAGGGTGTACTAGTTTGCAGTCCCACCAGCAGTGTAAAAGTGTTCCCTTCTCTCCACATCCACGCCAGCATCTGCAGTTTTGAGATTTTGTGATGTGGGCTATTCTCGCTGGGGTTACATGGTATCTCAGGGTGGTTTTGATTTGCATTTCTCTAATATATAGGAATGATGAACATTTTTTCATGTGTTTGTTAGCCATTCATCTGTAATCTTTAGAGAAGGTTCTATTCATGTCTCTTGGCCATTGATATATGGGATTGTTGGCTATTTTCATGTGGATTAATTTGAGTTCTCTATAGATCCTAGTTATCAAGCTTTTATCTGATTCAAAATATGCAAATATCATTTCCCATCGGGTAGGTTGTCTATTTGCTTTGGTTGTTGTCGCCTTAGCTGTACAGAAGCTTTTCAGTTTAATGAAGTCCCATTTGTTTATTTTTGTTGTTGTTGCAATTGCCATGGCAGTCTTCTTCATGAAGTCTTTCCCCAGGCCAATATCTTCCAGTGTTTTTCCTATGCTTTCTTGGAGGATTTTTATTGTTTCATGCCTTAAATTTAAGTCCTTTATCCATCTTGAATCAATTTTTGTGAGTGGGGAAAGGTGTGGGTCCAGTTTCACTCTTTTACATGTGGATATCCAGTTCTCCCGACACCATTTATTGAATAGGAAGTCTTTCCCCCAAGGTATGTTCTTGTTTGGTTAATCAAAGATTAGGGGTTGTAAGATGTTAGTTTCATTTCCTAGTTTTTTATTCGATTCCAAGTGTCTATGTCTCTATTTTTGTGCCAGTATCATGCTGTCTTGACAACTATGATGTTGTAATACAGCCTAAAATCTGGTATGGTGATATCCCCAGCTTTATTTTTATTACCAAGAACTGCCTTAGATATACAGGTATTTTACTGGTTCCAAACAGAATGCAGAAATATTTTTCCAAATCTTTTTTGTTTTTATTAAATCATAACTGTGTACATTGATATAATCATGGGGAATCATTCACTAGCTTCACAGACCATTTACCAAGTTTCACATATACACTTGTAAGATGCACCGCTGGTGTAATCCCACCAATCCCCTTCCCTCTACCAACCTCCCCCCTCCCTCCCCTCCCTTTTCCCCTTCCCCCTGTTCTTAGATTGTAACTGGGTTGTAGCTTTCGTGTGAAAACCCTAAATTAGTTTCATAGTAGGACTGAGTACATTGGGTACTTTTTCTTCCATTCTTGAGATACTTTACTAACAAGAATATGTTCCAGCTCCATCCATGTAAACATGAAAGAGGTAAAGTTTCCATCTTTCTTTAAGGCTGCATAATATTCCATGGTGTACATATACCACAATTTATTAATCCATTCGTGGATCGATGGGCACTTGGGCTTCTTCCATGATTTAGCAATTATGAATTGGGCTGCAATAAACATTCTGGTACAAATATCTTTGTTCTGATGTGCTTTTTGGTCTTCTGGGTATATGCCCAGTAGAGGGATTACAGGATTGAATGACAGATCTATTCTTAGATCTCTAAGTGTTCTCCATATCTCTTTCCAAAAGGAATGTATTAATTTGCATTCCCACCAGCAGTGCAAAAGTGTTCCCTTTTCTCCACATCCGTGCCAACATCTCTGGTCTTGGGATTTTGTGATATAGGCTCGTCTCACTGGAGTTAGATGGTATCTCAAAGTAGTTTTGATTTGCATTTCTCTGATGATTAAAGATGATGAGCATTTTTTCGTATGTCTGAAGGCCACGCACCTGTCTTCTTCAGAGAAGTTTCTGTTCAAATCCCTTGCCCAGCCTGCGATGGGATCCCTTGTTCTATTCTTGCTAATGCGTTTGAGTTCTCTGTGGATTCTGGTTATTAAACCTTTGTCGGAGACATAACCTGCAAATATCTTCTCCCATTCTGAGGGCTGTTTGCTTGCTTTACTTACTGTGTTCTTTTCTTGGCTGTGCAGAAGCTTTTTAGTTTGATCAAGTCCCAGTACTGTATTTTTGAAACTGCTTCAATTGCCCGGGGGGTCCTCCTCATAAAATACTCTCCCATCCCGATTTCTTCAAGGGTTTTCCCTGCACTCTCCTCTAGTATTTTTATAGTTTCATGTCGTAAGTTTAAATCTTTGATCCAGTGAGAGTCTATCTTAGTTAATGGTGAAAGGTGTGGGTCCAGTTTCAGTCTTCTGCAGGTTGCCAGCCAGTTCACTCAGCACCATTTGTTAAATAGGGAATCTTTTCCCCACTGAATGTTTTTAATTGGCTTGTCAAAGATTAAATAACGGTAAGTAGCTGGATTCATCTCTTGGTTCTCTATTCTGCTCCAGACATCTACTTCTCTGTTTTTGTGCCAATACCATGCTGTTTTGATCACTATTGATTTGTAGTATAGTCTGAGCTCTGGTAGCGTAATTCCTCCTGCTTTGTTTTTACTTCTGAGTAATGTCTTGGCTATTCGAGGTTTTTTCTGATTCCATGTAAAACGAAGTATTGTTTTTTCAAGATCTTTAAAGTATGACAGTGGAGCTTTAATAGGGATTGCATTGAACTTATATATTGCTTTGCATAGTATGGACATTTTAACAATGTTGATTCTTCCCAGCCATGAGCATGGTATGTTTTTCCATTTGTTAATATTTTCAGCTATTTCTTTTCTTAGAGTTTCATAGTTCTCTTTATAGAGATCTTTCATGTCCTTTGTTAGATAAATTCCCAAATGTTTCATCTTCTTTGGCACTACTGTGAATGGGATAGAGTCCTTAACTGCTTTTTCAAATTGACTATTGTGGGTATATATAAAGGCTACTGATTTATGGATGTTGATTTTGTAACCTGAGACGCTGCTGTATTCCTTGATCACTTCTAAGAGTTTTGTAGTAGAATCCCTGGTGTTTTCCAGATATACAATCATATCATCTGCAAAGAGCGAAAGTTTGATCTCTTCTGACCGTATATGGGTACCCTTGATTACCTTTTCTTCTCTAATTGTGGTCGCTAAATCTTCCGTTACAATGTTAAAGAACAGTGGAGACAATGGGCAGCCTTGTCTGGTTCCTGATCTGAGTGGAAATGATTCCAATTTAACTCCATTCAATATGATATTGGCTGTGGGTTTGCTGTAGATTGTCTCTATCAGTTTAAGAAATGTCCCTTCTGTACCGCTTTTCTTAAGTGTTCTGATCACGAAGGGATGCTGGATATTATCAAAAGCTTTTTCTGCATCGATTGAGGGAATCATATGGTCTTTGTTTTTTAATTTGTGTATGTGCTGGATTACGTTTATAGATTTACATATATTGAACCAGCCTTGAGACCCTGGGATAAAACCGGCTTGGTCAAGATGTATAATTTGTTTGATGTGTTGCTGGATTCTTTTTGTTAGGATCTTGTTGAATATTTTTGCATCTGTATTCATTAGTGATATCGATCTATAATTTTCTTTTCTTGTTGGGTCTTTTCCTGGTTTGGGGATCAAACCAGGATGTAAACCAGTGATGTTTACTTCCTGGAACGTGTTGGGTAGTCTTCCTTCTTTTTCTACCTTTTGGAACAGGTTGAGTAATATAGGTACTAATTCCTCTTTAAAGGTTTGGTAGAATTCAGACATGAAACCATCTGTTCCTGGGCTTTGCTTTTTAGGGAGGTTTTGTATGGTTGATGCTATTTCCGAACTTGATATGGGCCTGTTCAACATTTCCACTTGATTCTGGCTAAGTCTTGGAAGGTGACGTACTTCCAAATATCTGTCAATTTCCTTCAGATTTTCATATTTCTGAGAATACAGTTTCTTGTAATATTCATTAAGGATTTTTTGGATTTCGGAGGAGTCTGTTGTTATTTCGTCTCTGTTGTTTCTGATTGATGAGATTAGAGATTTTAGTCTTTTTTTCCTGATTAGGTTGGCCAAAGGTTTATCTATTTTATTGACCTTTTTGAAAAACCAGCTTTTTGATTTATTGATCTGTTGTATTATTCTTTTGTTTTCAATTTCATTTAATTCTGCTCTAATTTTTGTTATTTCTTTTCTTCTACTGGGTTTGGAGTTGGAATGTTCTTCCTTTTCCAGTTGCTTGAGATGTCCCATTAATTTGTTAACTTCCTCTCTTTCCATTCTCTTGAGGAAGGCTTGCAGTGCTATAAATTTCCCTCTTAGAACTGCCTTTGCGGTGTCCCAGAGGTTCTGATAGTTCGTGTCTTCATTGTTGTTTTGTCCCAAGAAATTGTCGATTTCTTTCTTAATCTCATCTCTGACCCAGCTATCATTCAGCATAAGGTTATTTAACTTCCATGTTTTTGTATGAGTATGCAGATTCCTGATGTTACTCAGCTCAAGTTTTATTCCACGGTGGTCCGAGAAGATGCATGGAATAATTTCTATTCCTTTAAATTTACTGAGGTTAGACTTGTGACCTAAGATGTGATTGATTTTGGAGTAAGTTCCATGGGCTGATGAGAAGTATGTGTATTCAGTTTTGTTGGGATGAAATGTTCTGTAGATGCCTGCTAAATCCAATTGTTGGATGGTTAGGTTTAAATCTAAGATTTCTTTGCTCAGCTTCTTGTTGGAGGATCGATCCAACACTGCCAAAGGATTGTTGAAATCTCCGAATATTATGGAGCTAGAGGAAATCAAGTTGCTCATGTCTGTTAGAGTTTCTCTTATAAATTGAGGTGCATTCTGGTTGGGTGCATAGATATTAATAATTGAGATCTCATCATATTGAGTATTACCCTTAACAAATATGAAGTGACCATTCTTGTCCTTCCTTAGTTTTGTTGGTTTAAAGCCTATAGTATCTGCAAATAAAATTGCAACACCTGCTTTTTTCTGATTACCATTTGCCTGAAATATGGATGACCATCCTTTCACCCTGAGTCTGTATTTGTCTTTTAAGTTAAGATGTGACTCTTGTATGCAACAGATATCTGGCCTGAGTTTTTGTATCCAGTCAGCTAACCTATGCCTCTTTCGAGGACAGTTTAAGCCATTCACATTAATGGAGAATATTGATAAGTATGGTGAAGTTTTGGGTATCGAGTTTTTCAAAAGTCCAGTGGGCATTTTTAATCCTTTTGCCAGTGTCGAAATTGGAGTTTGACCCAAAGTTTCTGAGTGAGTTTACTTTTATGGTATAGGATTGGGTTGGTCATTATGGAGGATAGGTCTGAGAATATCCTGAAGAGCTGGTTTGGTTATGGCAAATTTCTTCAACGTATGAATGTCATTGAAGTATTTAATTTCTCCTTCATAAATGAAACTCAGTGTAGCTGGATACAAGATCCGGGGTTGAAAGTTATTTTGCTTTAGGAGATGAAAAGTCGGTGACCACCCTCTTCTGGCTTGAAAAGTTTCAGCAGAGAGATCTGCAGTCATTCTAATATTCTTCCCTTTGAAGGTAATGGTTTTCTTCTCTTGGCAGCTTTGAGGATTTTCTCCTTCATATTAACTTTAGTGAAGTTAATTATGATATGCCTTGGGGATGTCTTGTTGGGGTTGAGTCGTGCTGGGGTTCTGAAGCTGTTCGCTATCTGAATTTCAGAATCTCTAGGCATGTCTGGAAAATTCTCTTTCATAATTTCATGCAGAAGGGCCTCTGTGCCCAGCCAGGCTACTTCATTTGTTTCTGGAACTCCAATGATTCGGATATTCGCCTTCTTCTAATTATTCCAGAGCTCTCGAAGAGAATGATCCATTTTTGCTGTCCATTTCTCTTCCTCTTTGAGAATTTGGGAGCATTCAAAGGCTTTATCTTCGATGTCAGAAATCCTATCTTCTGCTTGCTCCATTCTGTTGCTGAGGGATTCTACTGTATTTTTCATATCTTTGAGGGCTGTAAATTCTTGCTTCAGTGTGTCTAAGTCTTTGGTGCTTTTGTCTTTAAATTCGTTAAATTATTGAGACAACTTTTGAATTTCTCCTCAAATTCCTAATTCCACTTTATTAATCTTGCCTGCAATCCAAATTCTGAATTCTATTTCTGACATCTCAGCCAGTTGTTTATGAATAGGATCTTCAATTACATTTGCCATATCTTTCCTTGGGGGGTTTGATCTATTCTGGTTATTCATGTTACTAGAGTTTTACCGCTGATTCCGCCCCATAGTTGTTTTACTCCCTTTGATTTTTTCCCCTGGGGCTTTGTCAAGGGCCTGTACGGTGTTGTGGCCTGAGAAATGGGGCCCTGTCTGGTGTGGTGGGGTAAGTGGTTCTGTCTTATTTTCAGCTGGTTTCTATTCCACCCTAGTGAAACAGATACTCTGGATTGAAGTCTCAGCTTTTGTTTGTATCCTTGTGGTTGCAGCTCACCTCAGTGGGGTTGACGTTCTCTCTTAGTGCAGCTCAACCTTCTCTCTTAGTGCAGCTCAACCTTCTCTCTTAGTGCAGCTCAAATCCACCAGGTTGACGTTCTCTCTTAGTGCAGCTCAACCTTCTCTCTTAGCGCAGCTCCACCAGGTTACTTGCTGAATTTTTGTCCTTTAACTCTCCTACTGGACGGGAGCCTCTGTAGAAAGCTGGCTTCAGTCAGCCATCTTGTCTCCTCCCTAGGTGGATCCATGCAGGTGTCAGGAGATGTGAGGATGAAAAGACTTTTAAGGATGCTTTGAAAAGGAAGGAGCTACAAGCCAGGGAATGCTGGCCACCTCTTGAACCTTGAAATAAACACTAAGAAATGCATTAGATGTTTCCCCATTTGGATCAAAGAGCAGTAGTTTGCGAGCAGAAATGGCAGCAATGGTAGTGGCAGGAACAGCTGTGTCTTTAGGCTCTGAGAGTTTGTCAAGGAACAGGATGGGATGGTGACCATCAGATGAAAGCCACATCTCCTCTTAATCTACCAGGCAGACAAAAGCTCACTTACTGGGATCCCTCAGTGCTGACAGACTCTGAACACCTCTCAGTCTTTGCAGGGAAGACCAATCTGTGCCAACAAATGGCATTCATACATCTTCTGTCATGTTTGATGGGTATGCAATCCCCCGATAGAAATAAAAGACCTGGGACACTGACGAGTTGAGCTTGGGAGAGCAGTTATCTAGGTCACTGGAAGGAATTGAAGGTGGAAGAAGAGTTCAACAGAGAACAAGGCTGCAGAAGTTGTGAATGGCATATAAGTCAGAGGGAACAGCACCTGGCCAACACCACCCCCGCCATTTTCCGCCCACCAGCCACGGGGCTCCAAATCTTGAAAGTACAATGTTGGTATTTTAATAGGAATGGCATTGAATACATAGATTGCTTTAGGAAGTATACACATTTAACAATGTTGATTCTTCCCATCCATGAGCATGGTATGTTCTTCCATTTGTTAATATCCTTTGCTATTTCCTTTCTGAGGATTTCATAATTTTCTTTATAGAGGTCCGTCATCTCCTTTGTTAGGTATATGTCTAGGTATTTCATTTTCTTTGAAACTATGGTGAAGGGCGTTGTGTCCTTAATTAGCTTTTCATCTTGACTGTTATTGGCATATACAAAGGCTACTGATTTGTGGACATTGATTTTATATCCTGAGATATTACTGTATTTTTTAATGACTTCCAGGAGTCTTGTGGTTGAGTGTTTGCGATTCTCTAAATATAAGATCAGTCATCAGCAAAGAGGGAGAGTTTACCTCCTCTGCTCCCATTTGGATTCCCTTTATTTCCTTGTCTTGCCTAATTATATTGGCTAGAACTTCCAGCACTATGTTGAATAGTAAAGGTGACAGAGGACAACCTTGTCTGGTTCCAGTTCTAGGAGAAAAAGCTTTCAGTTTTACTCCATTCAGTAAAATATTAACTGTGGGTTTGTCATAGATAGCTTCAATCAGTTTCAGAAATGTGCCACCTATGCCTATACTCTTCAGTGTTCTAATTAGAAAAGGATGCTGGATTTTATCGAATGCTTTTTCTGCATCTATTGAGAGGATCATATGCTCCTTATTTTTGCTTCTGTTAACATGGTGGATAATATTTATGGACTTGTGTATGTTAAACCAGCCTTGCATCCCTGGGATGAAACCTACCTGATCATGATGTATGACTGTTTTGATGATAAGCTGTAATCTATTGGCTAGGATTTTGTTGAGAATTTTTGTATCTATATTCATGAGTGAAATTGGTCTGAAATTCTCCTTTTTAGTTGGGTCTTTTCCTGGTTTTGGTATCAGGGTGATGTTTGCTTTGTAGAATGTGTTGGGGAAGATTCCTTCCTCCTTGACTTTTTGGAATAATTTCTGTAGTACAGGAATAAGCTCTTCCTTGAAGGTTTGATAGAATTATAGTGGGAAGCCATCTGGACCAGGGCATTTTTGGTTGGAAGCTTTTTTGTTGTTTCTTTAATCTCAGTGCTTGAAATTGGTCTTTTCAGGAGCTCTATTTCTTCCTTGTTAAGTCTAGGGAAAGGGTGTGATTCCAAATATTGACCCATTTCCTTCACATTGTCAAATTTCTGCATAGAGTTTCCGGTAGTATTCAGAGATGATCTCTTGCATCTCTGTGGCATCAGTTGTAATTTCCCCTTTATCATTTTTGATTGAGGTTACTAGAGATTTTACTTTTCTATTTCTAGTTAGTCTGGCCAGTGGTTTGTCTATATTATTTATTTTTTCAAAAAACCAACTCCTTCTTTCATTAATTTTCTGAATGATTCTTTTGTTTTCAGTTGCATTGATCTCTGATTTAATTTTGGATATTTCTTTTCTTCTACTGGGTTTAGGCTTAGATTGTTCTTCTTTTTCCAATTCTTTGAGATGGCATGTGAGTTTGTTGAAGCACTCTTTTTCTGTTTTTTGTTGTTGTTTTTTTTAATGTAGACATCTAAAGCGATACATTTTCCTCTCAAAACTGCTTTTGCAGTATCCCACCAGTTTTGGTAGCTTGCATCGTCATTGTTGTTATGCTCAAGGAAGTTAATGATTTCCTGTTTTATTTCTTCCTGCACCCATCTGTCACTCAACAGAAGGTTGTTTAATTTCCATGCCTTTGTGTGGGGTTGAACATTTTTGTTAGATTTGAGTTCCACCTTTAGTGCCTTATGGTCTGAGAAGATATAAGGTAACATTTCAATTCTTTTGATGGTGTTGAGGTGTGTTCTATGGCCTAGGATATGATCAATTTTGGAAAATGTTCCATGGGGCAATGAGAAGAATGTATATTCTTTATCTTTGTAATGGAGTGTTCTATATGCATCTATCAAGCAGAGTTGTTCTAGGGTCTCATTTAAATATCTTATATTTTTGTTTATTTTCTGTTTAGAGGATCTGTAAGATCCTCTGTAAGAGGAGTGTTAAAGTCCCCTGTTCCTATGGTATTATCATATTGCTCAGACTGAGTAAGGTCTGTTTCAAGAATCCTGGAGCATTTAAATTGGGTGCATAAATATTTAGAATTGAAATGTCTTCTTGTTGTATTTTTTCCTTGACCAATATAAAGTGACCATCTTTGTCTTTTTTGACTTTAGTTGCTTTAACTCCACATGTATCTGAAAATAAGATTGCAACTCCTCTTTTGTTCTGAATTTCATTTGCCTAAAAAATTGTCTTCCAACCCTTAACTCAGAGTTTTTATTTGTCTATTGAAGCCAGGTGTGTTTCCTGCAGACAGCTAATGGATGGCTTGTATTTTTTAATTCGGTCAGCCAATCTATGCCTCTTCAATGGGGAATTCAAGCCATTAACATTTATTGAGATAATTGATAAGTGTGGTAGGGTTCTATTCATCTTATTTTGTGAGAGTCCATTGCTTAGTTTTATCTTTGGCATCATTGTGGAAGTTAGGTTCTGTACTTTAATTGGTGAGTTCTTACTTTGCTGCTGATCCATTGTGGTGGTTAGTGTGTAGAACAGGTTGAAGTATTTCCTATAGAGCTGGCCTTGTTGTGGCAAACTTCCTCAATGTTTGTATATCAGTAAATGATTTGATTTCTCCATCAATTTTAAATCTTAGCTTAGTAGGATATTATATTCTGGGCTGGAAATTGTTATGTTTAAGTAGATTAAAGGTAGATGACCATTGTCTTCTTGCTTGGAAAGTTTCATTAGAGAAGTCTGCGGTCACCCTGATGGACTTGCCCCTGTAGGTCAACTGGCACTTACTCCTGGCAGCTTGCAAAATCTTTTCTTTTGTCCTGTCTTTGGACAGGTTGGTCGCAATAGTCTTGGAGAAGCTTGGTTAGGTTGACCGAGCTGGGGTCCGAAATCCCTCTGAAAGGAGTGTGTCAGAATCTTTGATGATATTTGGGAAATCTTTATTTATAATATTCTCTAGTATGGCTTCCATTCCCCTGGGGCATTCTTCTTCCCCTTCTGGGATTCCTATAACTCATATGTTGGAATGCTTCATAAAGTCCCATAATTCTGTCAGTTAACATTCTGTTTTCTCTCTCTTCTTTTCTGCCTCTATAACTGAGTTATCTTAAGAACTTTGTCCTCCACCTCCAAAATTCTTTCTTCTGCCTGGTCTAATCTTTTGCTGATATTTTTCATTGCATCTTTAAGTTCCCTAATTGACTGCTTCAGTTCCTTCAGCTCTGCTATATCCTTTGTATATTCTTCATATCGTTCATCTCTTATTTGATTTTTTTTTCTGGATTTCCTTTTAGTTATTTTCCACTTTATCAGTACTTTCCTTCATTGTTTCCATCATTTCCTTCATTGTTTTCATCATGTGTATTCTAAATTCCCTTTCTGTCATTTCTAAAATTTCTTTATAGGTGGAATCCTCTGCAGTAGCTACCTCATGGTCCCTTGGAGGGGTTTCTCTAGACTGGGTCTTCATGTTGCCAGGAGTTTTCTGCTGATTCTTTCTTATGAGTGATTTCTTTTATCTGTTTCCTTGCCCTAATTTTCCTTTCACTTCCTCTTGCTCTTTAAGTTCCCCTGCCTCTGGAATAGGGTTTCAATGAGTCCTTTTGGTACAGGACCAGATGGATGAGAAGGTTGAAGAGCAAGAAGGTAGGGTACTTTGACCCAACCTTAAAAAACCCTCACCCTTTGGGGATGCTGGGTTGGGTGGTTCCCTTGAGGCCAGCAGCTCTTTGCTAGCCTGTTCGGACACAGTACCCCACCTCCACCAAGTAGAGAGGAAAGACAAAAATTCTATAAATCAAACCAAAACAAGCAAACAGATAACTTTATGGGATAAAATTGGGGGAAAAAACAAATAATAGGTGTAGAAACACTAGCAAAAATGAAGTTCCTATTATTGAAAAAGGCAATAATGGGAAATTGTATTTAAAATAGAAAAATGGAGAAAGGAAAGAAAGAAAAACAAAAAAAAGAAAAATCTATAGGGAAAAGGTTGAAATCAAAAGCAGAACAACAACAACAAAAGCAGCATATATATCTTGCTGAATATTGTCTGGGCAACAGGTGATCTTTTGGGCTATGAGATGTTAATCACAATGCTGATAGGACTAGAGGCCTCTGCTGATTTCTCAAACCCCACAGGGTGGAGAGCCTAAATCTATCCTCAGCCCTCTAAAAAGGCACTTTAAACTTCTAAACTTGGCTAAGCAGAAGCTTTCCCAGGAAAGCACTTGTCCCTGTGATCACTGCTGAAGTGGCTATCCACTTACCCAGTGTGCTAAAACCGGTCTCACTCTGCCCCTGAGGGCTAAGGCTATAAGGTGGCTCAGTCCCTGCCTTTATGCTGCTCAGTCACTAGATTACTTGCTCCTGCCCAATCCTTGCTCTGCAACCCTGAGGGAGCTTGCCAGGGTAGTTCTCTTACAATAGTTGCACACAGCCCACAGGTGAACAGTATTAGGCCTGTCCTGCTCAAGCGGGTCAGTCTGGGGCCCTCGACAATGCCCAAAGTTCTCTGCACTTCTGCCCAAGCTCTCCCAAGGCAGTTCAACTGAGTACCAAGTCCAAAAACACCAAAATAGCTCACGGGCAAGGCCTTTACAGCTTGCAATCGCACTGCTGCTGTACTTACATCTGCCAGCGGGATAAGATGGAACCAACATATGCAACCACTTGTCAGTTTTCACTGCTTTTGTCCTCCTCTTGGGTCCAGAAGTCTCTCGCTGACTCCCTGTGTCTTCAAAAGGATGATTATATGCAGAGCCCACCAGCCAGAGATGCCTGGACTCTTGTCTCCCCAGACTCACCATGCCCAGTTGCAAGGAAGCTGTTACTCCAGAAAACTCTAGTGGAATGCTTTTAAATGCATTTTTTCTTACATGGACATTTGAGAATAAAAGAAGGGACTAACTTATGCTCCTACGTAGAATCAAGTTTTTATTAGCTTAGTGGCATCCAAATTACTCCTTAAAACCCCTGCTGATTTCCATGAACTGAGCAAAATTATTTGTTAATAAAAAGTATAACTTATTAATATATGTATTAAAGTTACACATTTATTTTAGGCCACAATTTATAATATAATAGACTTTCCCTTGGTGAATGGAGCCCCCAGAAAATTGATGCAGATAGAACATTTATTTATGCCTATTTTCTAGGTTTTTTCTTTCATTGTTTTATGAGGCCTTTAAATGTATACAGAGTTTTATTGCTATGTCTTTGCTTTGATGACAAATTGTTTGCTGTACCTGTGATTTATTTTTCACTAATTTGTTCACAGAGAGCAACCTTGAAATGTAACTCTCCTGTACAACACTGACCCTATGGGGAAATGGTGATCTGCTTTCTAGAAACATGTTAGAGTAGAAAGTGTCCCCTGCTGGTGACTGTGCCAGGTACTGGGCCCCTGTACCAGTGAGAGGCAAAGGTCAATGATCACAGGAGACTCAGGAAGAGACAGGGGTTTGTGGGGCTTAGCTCAGTCCCACAGCCACACTCAGTTACAGAGATCAGCAAGGAGTAGTGTGCTGGTGTATGGCCAGCTGGGGCGGTGTGGCTGCTCTGAGGAAGGGGGTAGGTGCAGAGATACAACTCACCAGAGAAGCATGTGACAAGTCTTGAAATAATAGGGAGGGACAGTTAGTGGATTAAAGTAGATTTTCAAATTGCACTTCAAAAATTCTCTTAATTGGTATAGAGAGTTCTCTAGACTAAAGTAGCCTGCATTTTTAGTGAGAATCTGTCTTAAGTGCCCAGCACAGCACTGGCATACCGCAGTCAATCTATAAACTAAAATAAAATCCTAAGCCCCTCATACAACTGAATGGACTAAAGGGACCCCAGAAAAACCTTAAAACCGAGCCCTACCTAAGAAGGGAAGGAGGTCCAACATGCCTATTAAATCGCTGCATTCTGGAGTTTAGATACAACAGTTGATCAGCATTAACATTAAAACAGAATCAGAGGACAGACCAAGCAGACTCTTTGTGACACTAAAGAATAAATAAATACTAAATTACAAATAGGACCTAAGGCCATTCAGGGCAAAGGGGTAAAGCACCCAAAGCTACCAATTTGCTTAACAGGTCACTTGATTAGTATATTGTGGCTGGTCTATGATTATTAACAGAATTCCTTTATCTTAATTTAAAACATTCCAAGCCTTTAGACAAAGCTTTATTCTTTAACCAACTATAAATCAAAGCATCTTCAAACGGACCTGTAATCTGGAAGCACTCTCTCCCACCATGTGCCACCCTTTCAGACCAGTTCAATGTACTCCTTTCTTGTATTGATTTATGATTTGACCTATAATTCCCATCTCCTAAAATGTATAAAACCAAAGTGTAACCCAACCCAACCACCTTGGGATCACCTACTCAAGACTTCTTGGCTGTGTCTCCCAGACTTTGGTGCCACACTGCGGCTCAGCATAAACCTCTTTAAATTACTTTACAGATTTTTTTTTCTTCCCTGTAAACAACGCTTTCATTCACCTGTCAAGTTATGAGCACCCACAATGTGCCAGGCCTGTGCTGAGCCTCAGCAGCAAAAATTCATTAAGAAATGGGCTCTATCTTCTATTTTCTTCTACTATAACTGGATAAACAGACACACTCAGAAGCCAGATGTTACAATTCAGAGAAAAACTGCTAAAACAGAGTATAGCCAAATGCCATGGAAACATTCATTCATCCAGAAAATGTTCATCGCGTTTCTGTTGTGTACCAGGCATTGTGCTAGGTGCTGTAAATATAAGGGCAAACAAAGCAGGTAATTTTGCTGCCTCATGGCATTGACAGCTCGGTGATGCTAATATTTCCCCAGAAAAAGGATTCTGTGCCTCTGCCTGGGCTGTGGAAAGCTTTGTGGAGGAGATGCTGGCAAGGCTAAGTGCAGAGGGTAGTAGGGGTGGGGTATTAGGAATGGAGATGGGGCAGGGGCAGGAATGAAAAGGGTGGAACTGGGGGTACAGAGGTGGAACTGGGGGCAGGGATCGTGGTGGAGTAGATTGGGGGGCAGGGATGAAAAGGCAGTAGAGGCAGATGTTTCTCTAGTGTACAGAGATTAGGGTGTCTTCTTTTTCTTCCTATAATGAAACAAGTTGTCTGCCCAGGCAAGAATCTCCCGGAATAGTAAGATTGTGCTAGTGATGGCTATGAAATAGTAAAGTCACATGAATGTAGACAGTAACCAGTGTGGGCCATGGGTAGTTTTGTCTTTCATTTGTTAGTCAAGCAGGAAGTGATTGATGGCTAGAAAACAAAAGTAAAACAGGCTTTCTCTGAAGTTTTTTTTGGGGGGAGTCTCAATTTTCACATAAGTATGTGCAGAGGCTAAGAGGTCTTCTGTCTGTGAAAATGTGTTCCACGGATGAGGGAGGGTTACTAGGTGCTGGCCCTGGGGTTGGCCAAAAGCATGCGGGTGGCCTGGTGACTGCCCCAGCTCCCCGCTGATGCAGGACCACTGCATGCCGTGACGAGTGAGTTTCTGTCTGCCCTAGCTCCTGTGGCACATCTTTCTGTGGACATTTATCCTACTAGGGGATGATGTTTACTAACGCAGAGACCCACCAGAGGAAAATGTCTGATAATCTTTGGATACTTCATTTCCTATTTCATCAGAATGGAAAACTGCAGTGCATCTTCCGTTTCATGCCAACTGCCATCACTTCCTGCCAAATGGCCTCTGAGTATATTGTAAGAATCATTCTTTTCTTTAATCATGCGGCAAAATCTCACCCCAGGAATCTGAAATTGATTTTTCTTTTTTCTTCACCTCTGCCCAGACACCTTACCCTCCTGGGTAAAATGGGTGGTCACTCCTTGTTATATGGGGTGATGCAAATTTCAGGAAAAAAATAATCTTGCCTTTCCCAGGCAATTCTCTACAACTCCCCTCAGGCTGTTCGCAAACTGCAGCTTTTCAAATATTATGCTACCTCAGATAGTGTACCCTCTCGAGCATTGGAAAATAGTCAAAATAAATGATGGCATTTCTGAGTAATAGCAGGTGAGCCTTGACTGTAGCCAGAGCTGCCATTGCCATATTGGCGAGGTTTCTGCAAATTGCCTTCCTCCCCAAAAAGAATTTGGCCCTGGTGCTTACTTTCTTAATGGGGCTGTTTGAATTTTCATTTGGCTATCTTGGGTTTGAGGGTTTCTCATCAGCCCTTCCTTTGTTATTTTTACTTTTCAAAAACATTTCACTTCAGTCCTCATCATCTTTTTTCCCCAGCTGAACCGAGAGCAAGGGTGTTTTTAATGAAGCGCTGATCCTTTTTTTCTTAAAGTGTTTTTCAGCAGGCCTAGATGATTGGCATTTATTATCCTTTTCTGTCTGCTTTCTGCCTGGAATATGAAGCAACCTTGGAATTATTTTCTCTCTTTCTCTTACAGGCCTAGAGGGGTCTCAGTTTCTTCTCTCTCTCTCTTTTCTTTCTTTCTTTTTTTTTTGGCAGAAGGTGTCAGGGTGGGTATATCCCCTACCTCTCTTCTTCCCGTAAACCTTCCAGCATCCCCTGGTATAATCATCTAGAAGACCTCCAAAATCTTTAGGGTAGAAATGGCTGGGCTGAGTCAGACAGTTTGGAAATGAGGGAAGGCAGAGAGAGAGATGGATGGCAGAACAGCTTACTGCCAGTGGCTGTGTGATGCATTTCCAATGTCCTTTGCTTTAGGCCAGACCCAAGGAGGGTTAAGGAAGGCCTGATATGACAGCTTCTGGGTCTGAGATTTGCACGAGTGTGCTGGTGGGTGGTAATGGCACCTGCTAAGACTTCCACCATTGATTGGCATAGAACTGACACAGAGCACCCAGCCACCAGCATTGTGCCTTCTGCTGGGCCCCTCTCATGGTTTTAACTCATAGAATCCACGGGCGAGTGGGTTTGACTTCCATCTTTCTGCTGGCACCGACTTTGTAATGGACATTGAAGTATAGACACTCTGCTGTGAGGCCTGCATATTTTTGATACATAAACAGCTGAACTTCCATTTTCTTACCCACATTGTGGTTATCACCCAGGCCTGGGATCTGTAAAAGTTCAGCAGGACAGCGTGTGTCAGGTCCCTATGCAGTAGCAGGCACAGGGAAGCCCCTCATAATTGTCATCCTTCCCCTCATAATTGTCCCTGCTTGCTTTGCCCACGTTCTCTGAGGCCCCAGCCAGGCTGCTGGGGGCCAGGAGGTACTGGGAGACAGTGCTGAAGTGAGTACCCACTGGAGAAGAGAAGAGACAGGAAGCTTTCCATGTGTGGTGGGAACCTCCCTCTCCTCTGTGAGCCAGCTGAGCTAACAGAAGCTCAGTGACAGTCGGCGTCTAATGGCTCCAAATGGCTCCAGGAGACTGTAGGGTTTTGTATGTCTTTTGCTTATAGAATGCTCTGGCACCAATTCAGTGAAAGGGGCCTAAGTTCTCCTTAGCAACTTGACTCTGTTTTCCTCAGATGATTGATTTTCTCTGATTTTCAGCCCAGATTCCAGCTTTGTCCGGTGCTCACAGGTAGAGGCCAGAGGAAAAGGGCTGGTGGGATCCTGACCGGCCCCAGCTGCATGCACAGAAATGCTGAGGGAAGAGGCAGAGGGGACACTGTTTCTCAGCACAGGGCTGTAGAAAGCCCTGGAGACAAGTTGAGAGCAATGGCCTCTCTGGGGATACATCTGTGTGCATGGCACTGGGGGAAGAGGCCTCCTGGGTATAGGGGTGAGCAGAGCTCCCTCCACGTAGGGAGGGAAACCACACTGCCTGCATTCTGCATCTGACGAGCACAGGCACCTGCCAGCTTCTCATCCGCCTCCAGGTCTTTGCCCTGGAGGTTCCACCTGTATGTAATGCTTTGCCTTCTGATAGTCACAAGGTTCACCTATCCTTTCATCCTGTCCTCCGATACCTTCTCACCCCCAACTTCCCAATACTCTCCATCCCCACCCTCCTTGTTGTTCACTGTACACGCTGCCCCTAGGGCATAGTTACCTGTTCCTAGCAGGTCTCCTTCATTAAATGTAAGCTCCCTGAGGGCAGGGACCCTGGCCATGTTGCTTGATGCTCTGTTCTTAGTGTTATGAGCAGTGCCTTGCACATATTAGGTGCTCAATAAATACTTGTTGAATCAATGACTGAGTGGGCAGGTAAATGTTTTTAGTGTCTGGGGCACCAAGTACTAAGGGGGGAAGTTCTTACAAAAGATAGGCTTGACAACAGGCTAAATGGGGAGGAAACCTGGCAGATTACCCTTATCATCATATCTCTTCATCTCTTTTTCCTGCCTCTGATCCTCCACTCTATTTTAGTTGGTTATATTAATACTATTTTCTTGGAATGAACCTTTGTGCTGTTAAACAGGTATATTTACCAGCCCTCAATATCTTTTTACCTCCCCACTGTAGAAGATACTGAATACAATAGCTTCTTCCACATTTCCTTCTGCTAGTTATATTTATGTTGCCAGAATTTGTGACATTTGTAGGCTAGGACTTCATCATAAATCCCAACTTGTTTTAGTCTTAGTCCAACATTTAAGTCAATTCAGTCTTCTTCACTAGTCCTTTGCTATTGTTTTCCATTTATCTCTTAGGTGGCTAAAAAGCTCTTTCTCTAATTATTTCTTTAAGATGGAACAAAATGTCTTAAATTCTTGCAGATTCAAAAATTTTGGATTCTTACTTTTATAATGAATGACAGTTTTGCTAGGTATAAAATGATTGAGTAACACTTTGGTCCTTGAGGACTAGCTACAGTGGCATCATCCCACTGTCTTCTAACTGTAAAGGATGCAGTGGTGAAGTCTGAGGCTAGTCTCTTTTGACCCCATCGTAAGTGTGCAGGTGCCTGGTTGCCCCCAGATTTTATCTTTGAAGTCTCCTAAATGTACCATATGGTGTTTGTCAATTTTTTCCTGGATATTTTGTTACTTTCAATGTATTCAAGTTTTTTTTTTAATTTATGGAAAATTTATTGAATTCTATCTTTAAATATTCTTTTATGTCCTTTGGTAATCTTCCTTACCTAATTTTTTCCTTAATTCTGTTAAACTCTTTATTTCCATTTCATTTTTTCCTGATTTTTCCTATCACCATCCTTTTCTTTCTATTCCTTTCTGTATTCTTACCAGTGTCTAGTTTTACTTGTGTTGCTTTCAATTTTGTCTTTATTTCTATACTGTTTTTTTTTTTTTCTTTTTTTTAATTTCACTTCTTTCCAGGTTTCTCTTGGGCTCATATTTCAACTTTTTTTTTTTTTGTCCTATCACATTGTCCATGAGCTCTTATATATTTTGCTTTATCTTTGTGTGTATGTGTGTGTCAGTGCCCACTGTGGGCACCCTGTTGCCATGCAAATAAAAACAGCTGGGACCACGGATTGAAGGCACAAATGCCTACAAGAGGTGGGCTTCCCATAGGTGCAGGGAGAGCCCCTAGCAACCTCTGCTGTGGACTTTTATTCAAGCATTATACAACAGGTGTGGGGGGCCCATGTACTAGGATCACATGCTTTATGGTCGCTATGTGCTACTTCCCCACAGGCCCAACTCCCACCCTGCTGCACCACAAGCTGCTTGAGGGCTTGTCTCCAGGCAGAAAAACATCTCCATGCTGGCTAGGAGATTGTCTCGCTTCCAGCACCTCCCTCAAGAACTGGTGGCTGGGGAACTTCTACAAGCCTGGTGCTCAGTCTCCTCCAGTGTGTGTGCAATTGCTTCATTAAGCTTAAAAAAACATGACAAAGTAGTTAGTCATAATTTGGATATCTGCTCCATACCAGTATTTCTCTGGTGAAATTTCATTTTTGTTTTTTGTTTGTTTGTTTCTTTGCCACTACTTTTTTCTATTCCTTTCCTAATTATTCTTATAATATTGTTTTATAGAGTTTTTAGTTGTTCCTTTTTGATGACATCATTTTTGAATTGGTTGAATTTTTTTCCCAGACCAGCTATTTGTAAGAAGTTTATATAGGGAAGAGACCAGAAACACACTACATTCAAGGAGAAATTTTCATTCATTACAGTGTTTGTGTGAGTTCTTTTAGCCTTCGCCTTTGCCTAGTCAATGAAGATTAGTAACTGTAAAGTTGTTCCAGTGCCAAATCTCTCCCCTTCTGCCATCATGTGGGGAGACTGCCTTCCGCACACATAGCATGACTCTATGTCACCCTACTCCACCAGTCCTCATCTGCTTCCCAGAACAACTGGGTCCAGGGAGGCAGTTGCTGACAGCATTTTGCAGCCTGTTTCCATTGCTGAAAAGAAGAGATTTTGACAGCGTTTTTCAACCTTTTTTTTTTTTATCACATGGCACACTTGAAGCTATAAAGTTCTGCAACACACTTAAATTATGTTGATCAAAAAAAGAGTAACAACAACAACAACAAAAAGAATATACTTACTATGCTTTGAACTTCTTTTGAAAATAATTTAATTAATGATCTTTAAGAATTTCATGGCACACCTAAGGTCCTCTCATGGCACACTGGTTGAAAATCACTGCCTTCGAGTGTGCCTGTTTTGCTACTTCCTAGAATGGCAACCCCAGAATATCCTCACTCTGTTTCTGGGCTCCACTATTTTTAGTGGCCTCTACACCTACTTTGTGTTTCATAGTTTCATGTCTCCAGTGCTGGTCACACACAGAATTTGTGTTGGTGTCAGTTGTTTGAGAGTTACTGTTGTAAAGGGAGGAATGAATGCTAAATGTGTGCTACCACATTCAATGGGAAAACCTGAGCCCTTTTTGAGCAATCCCTTTTCCTTGCTAACAGCAGGCTTATTTTCCTGCTTTCCCAAGATGCAACTGTTTTCTTCTATCTATCCTTCTCCAAGTTTCCAAGTGAGGTAAGATTTCCTGTTCCTCAGAAAGCTTAACACGTGCCTCTGAATCCCTACTGAGCTCATCATGCACGAGAGATGCAGCGTCTACTGCCCTGCCTGCACCATATTTTTAAATGTATATATCACCTCTTGTATTAAATTATAGGGCACTTCGGGGGCTGCTCTAGGGTGTGAACACTGGTGTCCTCTCTGACATTAGCACAAATCTTCCCATGTTGTAGGTGCCACACATGCTTATAGATTATTCCCTTACTCCTGTGGTTTGCTGTGATATCTGAAATACTTTAATGGTGTCTCATCATTTCTTTCCTTTTAAAAAAAATTTATTTATTTTTATTGTTAAATCATAGCTCTGTACATTAGTGCAATCAAGGGGTACAATGTGCAGGATTCATATACAATCTGAAATATTCTCATCAAACTGTTCAACGTAGCCTTCCTGGCATTTTCTTAGTTACTGTATATAGGCATTTGTATTCTGCCTTTAGTAAGTTTTGCCTGTACCCATTCTAAGATGCACTGTAGATGCGGCCCCACCCATTACCCTCCGTCCAACAAAACCTCCCCCCTCCCTTCCCCTCTCTTGGCCCTTTCCCCATAGTCTTGTGCTATAGTTGGGTTATAGCCTTCATGTGAAAGCTATAATTTAGCTTCATAGTAGAGCTGAGTACATTGGATACTTTTTCTTTCATTCCTGAGACACTTTGCTAAGAAGAATATGTTCCAGCTCCATCCATGTAAACATGAAAGAGGTAAAGTCTCCATCTTTCTTTAAGGCTGCATAATATTCCATGGTATACATGTACCACAATTTGCTAGTCCATTCATGGGTTGATGGGCACTTGGGCTTCTTCCATGTCTTTTCTGTTTTTAATTAAGTCATAAATACATAAATCATGCATACATTAATGCATTTGTGGGGTACAATGTGCTCATTTTATATACAATTTGGAATGCTTACTAAACTGGTTAACATACCCTTCACCTCACTTAATTATTGTGTTAAGACATTGATACTCTATACTTTATAGATTTGACATGTACCCTTGTAATATGTACCATAGGTGTGGTACCACCATTTACTCTCTCTCCATTAAACCTCCTCCCACATCCCTCCTCTTCATCCTGGGCTATAGTCGTGTTTTACCTTTCATATGAAAGTGTGGGTGATTATAAATTGGTTTCATAATAGTACTGAGTACATTGGATACATTGTCTTCCATTCTTAAGATACTTTACTAGGAAGAATATGTTCCAGCTCCATCCATGTAAACATAAAAGAGGTAAAGTCTCCATCTTTTTTTAAGGCTGCATAATATTCCATGGTATGCATATACCACAATTTATTAATCCATTCGTGCGTTGATGGGCACTTGGGCTTTTTGCATGACTTGGCAATTATGAATTGAGTTGCAATAAATAATCTGGTATAAATATCTTTGTTGTAAAGTGATTTTTGGTCTTTTGGATATACACCTAGTAGAGGAATTGCAGGATCCAACAGCAGGTCTACTTTTAGATCCCTAAGTGTTCTCCAAACTTCTTTCCAAAAGGAATATATTAGTTTGCATTCCCACCAGCAGTGTAGAAGTGTTCCCTTTTCTCCACATCCAGGCCAACATTTATAGTTTGGGGATTTTGTTATGTGGGCTTCTCTTATGGTAGTTAGATGATATCTCAAAGTGGTTTTGATTTGCATTTCTCTGATGATTAAAGACGATGGACATTTTTTCATGTATCTGTAGGCCTTGCTCCTGTCTTCTTCAGAGAAGCTTCTGTTCAAGTCTCTTGCCCACAATGAAGTGAGATTACTTGTTCTTTTCTTATTAGTAAATTTGAGTTCTCTATGTTTTCTGGTTATCAAAACTTTGTCAGAAACATAACCTGCAAATATCTTCTCCTATTCTGAGGGCTGTCTGCTTGCTTTACTTACTGTGTTTTTGGCTGTGCAGAAGCTTTTTAGTTTGATCAGATCCCAGTAATGTATATTTGGCATTGCTTCAATTGCCCAGGGGGGTAGGAGGGTCCCCCTCATAAAGTATTCTCCCAGGCCAATTTCTTGAAGTGTTTCTCCTGCACTCGCTCCAAGAATTTTTATAGTTTCGTGTCTTAAGTTTAAATCTTTTATACAATGAGAGTTAATTTTTCTTAATGGCGAAAGGTGTGGGTCCAGTTTCAGTCTTCTACAAGTCGCCAGCCAATTCTCCCAGCACCATTTGTTAAATAGGGAATCTTCCCCCACTTTATGTTTTTGATAGGATTATCAAAGATCAAATGACGATATGTGTCTGGGTTCATCTCTTGCTTCTCTATTCTGTTCCATGCATCTATCTCTATTTTTGTGCCAGTACCATGCTGTTTTGATCACTATAGATTTATAATAGAGTCTGACATCTGGTAGTGTGATTCCTCCTGATTTGTTTTTAATTTTTGAGTAATGTCTTGAATATTCAGGATGTTTTCTGATTCCATATAAAATGAAGTACTATTTTTTCCAGATCTTTAAAGTATGACAGTGGTGCTTTAATAAGGATTGCATTAAATTTATATATTACTTTGGGTACTATGGACATTTTAACAATGTTGATTCTTCCCAGCCATGAGCATGGTATGTTTTTCCATTTGTTAACATCTTCAGCTATTTCTTTTCCTAGAGTTTCATAGTCCTCTTTATAGAAATCTTTCACATCATTTGTTAGGTAAATTCCCAGATATTTCATTTTCTTTGGCACTACTGTGGAAGGAATAGAGTCCTTGACTATATTTTGAGCTTGACTATTGTTGGCATATATAAAAGCTACTGATTTGTAAGTATTGATTTTGCATCCTGAGACACTACTGTATTCCTTGATCACTTCTAAGAGTTTTGTAGTTGAGTTCCTGGGATTTTCTAGGTATATGATCATATCATCTGTCAAGAGTGAGAATTTGATCTCCTCTGACCCTATTTGGATAGCCTTGATCATCTTCTCTTGCTGATTGTGATGGCTTAGACTTTCATCACTATGTTGAATAGCAGTCAAGACAGTGGGCATTCTTGCCTCATTCCTGATCTGAGTGGAAATGTTTTCAATTTACACCATTTAATACGATATTTGCTGTGGGTTTGCTATAGATGGCCTCTATCAGTTTAAGAAATGTCCCTTTATGCCTATTTTCTTAAGTGTTCTGATCATGAAAGGATGCTAGATATCATCAAAAGCTTTTTCTCCATCAAGAGAATCATATGGCCTTTGTTTTTTATTTTATGAATGTTATGCATTGTATTTATAAATTTGCATTTGTTGAACCAACCCTGTAACCCTGGAATAAAACCAACTTGATCATGCTGTATAATTTTTTTTGATATGTTATTGAATTCTGTTTGCTAGGATCTTATTGAATATTTTTGCATCTATATTCATTAAAGATATTGGTCTATAACAGTGGTTCTCAACCATATTGCCATGACCTTTAATACAGTTCCTAATATAGTGGTGACCCCAACGATAAAATTATTTTCATTGCTACGGTTGGGGGTCACCACAACATTAGGAACTGTATTAAAGGGTTGCGACATTAGGAAGGTTGAGAACCACAGGTCTATAATTTTCTTTCCTTGCTGTGTTTTTTCCTGGTTTGGGGACCAGGGTGATATTTGCTTCATAGAATGTGTTGGGAAGTATTCCTTCTTTTTTTGTGTTTTGGAAAAGGTTATGTAATGTAGGTACTAGTTCCTCTTTAAAGGTTTGGTAGAGTTCTGATGTGAAGCCATCTGGTCCTGGACTTTCCTTTTTTGAGAGATTTTGTATAGTTGATGCTATTTCAGTACTTGATATAGGTCTATTCAACATTTCCAATTCTTTTTGGCTAAGTCTAGGAAGGCGGCATGCTGCAAGTATTGGTCTCTTTCCTTCAGATTTTCATATTTCTGAGAATAGAGTTTTTTTTTTAATTTTTTGTTTAAAATGTAAAGTTTATTTGCTCAGTACACCAAATAGGATGCAAGCACTGTCATGAAAAATATACAGAAATATGCAGATCAACATAAAACAGTGACCTAGTTTAAATGAAGGGAAATCTCTTTGAATGTTATGACAACATACTCCCAAAAAGAATCTTTTCTTCAGTTAAGTTAATATACATTTCAATAAAATAAAGGGTAAGAGATTAGTGGAAGTTAGCTTGTGAATTTTTCTTAAAATAAAATTCCAACTCTATTAATCCATGCTAGCTAAACACTATAACTAAAATTTCCATGTAAGTGGAAAAGGAGACGAAGCAGTTAGTTACCTTTTTTGCTTGAACAGTCCAGAGGAAAATGGTTACTACAAATACAGCAGGCAAACTGTTAGACTGACCCATCTAGAACATAGTGTGTCAATTTCAGCCTCAGACTGCGCTAAATGCTCATCATTAGTGTGGCACATTTTGGTCCATGATGTGGTTTAATGCCAAGACAGATCCCAGTTTGTTATAGAAACACATAGATTACTGTTGCTTTTTTTTGTTTTAAATATATATATATATATATTTTAAAAATCCAGGTATACTTCCACAGACAAAGGCAGGTTTCCTCAGGAGGAATTTACAGGAAATAGTCTGGGGTGCGCCGTGTAACGTGAGGCTCTCTGCAACGAGGTGCTGGGTCAAACTGAAGGAAGGAATATTTTAAAGTATCGTCTAATTCCATGATAGCAGTAATTGGGTGCACTGAAAATTGTAACCACATTCCGATCATGACACCAATTGTATCCCTCCATTACAAGCTGGTGAGCACGAGAAACCAGAGTGAGGCCATTGGCATGGTTAAACGTTTCAGAAATGTCTTGTCCAAATGTGTAGCCAGCACCACATGGTGAAATACCCCACCCACCACGATCATCCGGATCTGACCATAACAGATCACACATTGGGCCCTCATGTGGTACTTCCTGTAAGCGATCCAGGGCTCTTATATGATCCAGTGTGTCTATGGATGGAGAGAGGCCACCATGGAGGCAGAATATCTGTCCATCTACTAAAGCTGTAAGTGGAAGATAATCAAATAGATCGGTAAAATATTTCCAAACATTGGCATTCCCATATTTTCGTAGACATTCATCATAAAAGCCATATACTTGGGTAATTTGTCGGCTTTCATGATTTCCTCTCAATATTGTAATGCGTTCTGGATAACGCACCTTTAATGCTACAAGAAGAGTGACAGTCTCCACTGAATAATAACCTCTGTCCACGTAGTCACCCATGAATAAATAGTTTGTATCTGGTGATTTCCCACCAATTCTAAAGAGTTCCATAAGATCATGAAATTGACCGTGCACATCTCCACAAACAGTAACAGGACAACGAACCTCTTGCACATTTGATTCTTTTGTTAGAATTTCTTTAGCCTTTTCGCACAGCGTCCACACTTGGTTTTCGTTAAGCTGTTTACACTCGTTCAGCTGCTGGACCCACTGGTCCAGCTCCTTGGTGAATGCCTTATCGTCCATGGCGGCCCGATCCCTTCCCGCCGCCTCCCTCACCCCTCCCCGCCCCCACCCGCCCCGGCCCCGGACGCTGCTCCCCTCTCCCGCCGCCGTCCGCTCCCCAGAATAGAGTTTTTTATAACATTCATTAAGGATTTTTTTTCAATTTCTGAGGTGTCGTCATTACTTTCCCTTTATCATTTCTGATTGATGATATTAGGAATTTTACTTTTCTGTTTCTGATTGGGTTAACCAAAGGTTTATAATCATTTCAAAAAACCAACTATTTGATTTGTTGATCTTTTGACTAATTCTTTTGTCTTCAATTTCATTTAATTCTGTTCTAATTTTGGTTATTTCTTTCCTTCTACTGGGTTTGTGGTTGGAATGTTCTTCCTTTTCCAGTTGCTTGAGATGTTCTATTAAGTCATTGACTTCCTCTCTTTCTATTCTCTCAAGGAAGGCTGGCAACGCTATAAATTTCCCTCTTAGGAATGCTTTTGCAGTATCCCACAGATTCTGATAATTCATGTCTTTATTATCATTTTGTTCCAAAATTTTGGTAATTTCCTTCTTTATTTCATCTATGACCTGGCTGTCATTCAGCATAAGATTAGTTCATTTCCAAGTCTTTGTATGAGTATGAAGATTTTTTTTTTTTTTTGAGTATGAAGGTTCTTGTTGTTGTGCAGTTCAACTTTTATTCCATGATGGTCTGAGAAAATACAAGGAATAATTTATATTCTTTTAAATTGCTGAGGTTAGATTTGTTACCTAAGATGTGATCAATTTTGGAGGATGTTCCATGGACTGATGAGAAGAATGTGTATTCAGTTTTGTTAGATTGAAATGTTCTGTAGATGTCTGTTAAGTCCATTTGTTGTAGGATCAAGATTAAGTCCAAAATTTCTTTATTTAGTTTCTTACTGTAGGATCTATCCAACACTGCCAAAGGGAGAGTTCAAAACAGCAGGGAAAATATTTGTTCAACTTTCATGCCAGGCAAGAGAATGCCCAGGCTCACAGCAGGGTGTCTCCGGAGAAGAGTCCTAGCCTCCAGCAACTCTCTCCCATGGGGTGAAACAAGAGGTCTTCAGTTCACCACTTGCTTGTAGAGATCCCATAGCAAGCTACTCTCTTAGGGGAGGGAACAGACACTTGTTCTCTTTGGGATAGGTTCTGTACCTTAAATTTGCTTCCTTGGAGTCACAGCTTGCCTCAGCAGAGATGACATGCAGTTATCAGTCTTTTCTCTCAGCTTAGCTCCTGACCTTCAGCTTTATTGGGTTCTTTCTGGCCATTATCTCTCCCTTTGGATGGGAGATTCTGTTGAAAGCTGGCTCTAGTTGGCCATCTTCCCCCTCCCCCTGTCTCATCATTTCTGAGTCTGCATGTTGTCTTCCTGGGCATTTTTTTAATTCAATTAGATAGCTGTGTACTTGGTACATATTATATGTGGCACATAATTAGTCATGAAGACTTTTTGTAGCACATACTATCTCCACTAAAAGACCTGTGGGTAAGTCCCCTCCTTGAACTTACATGACTTTGGGCAATGTCATTAAAAATAACATTAACTTTTAGTTATCTCTAGGACTATGTAGGTTGGAGATCCCTAGTTAGAGCCTTTGCCATCATCTGATAATGTTCCTTACTGCCTCTACCCTGGGTGATTTAGTCACACTCCAGAATGTCAGACCTGAAAGTAAGAGGGCCTCACTAGGGAGTGACTCTCATAGGGGTTCCCAGTCCTCTTTAAGGAACAAGTAGGAATAATTCAAAACCTGATATTGTAGGGTAGATGGTTTAAAAAAAATAAGCAAAAATCATCCATGTGATCCTAGTATGACTTTTTAGGAATATGTGTCCCCATTTCCACCTTCCCTACCAGTTTAGTCTGATTCCTGTGTTTTAGTCATCAGAACAGGGACGGGGAGCAAAATGGCTCATTCAAGGTCACCCATCCTGTGCATTTCTCTTGATTCACTGGGCTGCTGTCGTTCTTCCTGTGATCATCCACAAACCACATATGAACAATTTCTCTGATGAATGGATCTGATAAGTCTGAAGGCAGCTCATGCTTGACATCTTGGGCTGGGCTGGGTAGGAGAGAAGACACTATTTTAGGGAAAAAAGGAGCCATTGGAGCAGAATGGAAAATGTGCATTTGACACCAATCAATGAGCTGATGCTTAAAGTGAGATGTTCAAATGCGATAAAGGGCTGGAAAACCTAAAATGGTAATTCAAACCAGAGCAGTCTCTTTGACCTCAGCCAGTTAGAGATTCAACGGAACAAATCGTTGCTTTTCCAAATAAGAACAAAGTGGTGGGAAAGGTTAATTTCCAACTTCTGGGAAGGTGTACTTAAAATATGATTGATTTCAAAACTCTGCCAACAATTTCTCTCTTTCTGTCTTCTTTTTTATTATCTTTATCCTCTCTGTTGCTGAAATACTAGTCTTTTAAATTTGTTCAATATCCATAAGGCGCCAAAGTGGTAACCCCAGATGGGAAAGAGATAACTATAGAGCACAGCCAGCTCTGGGCAAGGCTTGTTCTGGGTCAGGGCATTGGATGTATAAGTCAGCAAAGCCAAGAATAGGCTGCCCAGGACATCCCGGAACTCACTGGCACAACCTGAACTGCTCAGGATTTTACATACCTGGCAGGGGCTGGATGGGAGAGAGGGACAGTGCAGCTGAGGGCTATGGTCTATGCAGAGTTTGGGGAGGAGGGATTAGATGTCTGAGGACCCAAGAGCATGTGGGTGCTGATCCTGCCAAAAAAAAAAAAAAATGCCAAAACCATCTGGCTCCTTTGGCAATGCTCACCTAGAATAATAATGCAAGACCCTTGTGGTTAGATGAGGAAAATGAGATGCTGATAAATGAAGTAACTTCTCTACAGTTACAAAGATACCTCCTGATGAAGCTCACCCAGGAGTGTTCAATCTTTTGGCTTCTCTGCAACACATTGGAAGATAAAGAACTGTCTCAGGCCACCCATTAAATACACAAACACTAATGAAAAATGATAAGCCAAAAAGAAAAAGGTCCATGCATAATTTTCATGGTATCTGTTACCACAGATAAGCAAAAAATCCTCATATAAACCACATGCAGCCCTTGGGCCACAGGTTGGACACCCCAGAAGTTTTCGACTCTGGGCCCTTAGCTCACATGCTTTCTGCAGTATATCAGACTTGGCTTTTTCTCTGTGCTTCCACCACTTGATTTTTCCTAGTCTTGCTCGATGGAATGCCGTGTAAAAAAGTGGTTACCACATTAATTCCAGATAAAGAGGAGCTTATTTTTAAAATTTTATTGAATGCATTTTCAATTTTCAAAGTAACATACCACAGTTCAGAAAATTTGGAAAATAGGAAGAACAAGAATCATTTAAAATAATCTGAGCTTGCTAGCACAGCAGTTGTAATCATTTCGGCCCAGGGCTTTTTGGTCATTTTCCTTGTACATTTAACTTTGTAAAAAATCTAGTAAAAACCATATTGCATACACAATTTTATTTCTTGCTGTTTTTGTATTGCTTTTGTCATAAGTAAATTCTCCCACAACCACTCTAATGGCAGTGGGGTATTTGCAAAGAGGGCTATCATGAAGCATATACTAATCATAGTATTAAAGCATTTTATTGTATTAATTCATTAAATGTCTCTCCTGGTAGCCATTGCCTCAGTGACAGTCACCTTAATGTGCCAGACATTTGGAGCATTCAGAACCACATTAGTGGGAACCCAGGCTTTTATTCCAGCCCTTCCCAAGTTAGTGTGCAGGCTGATGGTGCAGATCACATCCAAGCTGGCTGGGGCCAAGGTGAAAGGCAGTAAGATCTTCATAGGTCCATCTACCATTTTCTTCTCTGGTTCATCCACATGAATATCTAATCAGCGATTCACCCTACCTGTAAGGGAAGGACTCTAGGGTTATTGGGATACCCAGCACTACAGCGATGAGGTGGATAGCAGTTTATTAGTCACGTGTGCTCATAGCCTAGGAAAGAAGGACACCACACAGCCTATAGAGCCACGGGGGGCTGCATTCAGGAGCAGAGTAGACAGCCAGGTGCTCAGAGAAGCTTTGTACAATCAAGGGGGGGGGCACCCTGGTCCTTGTGGGAGGTGGTTGGCTAGTTGGAATAATTTTTCAGGCTGGCATGAAACCAAACGAAACCCACTACTCAGGGACAAGGAGGACCTATGCCTGCACCCATGATAAAGAGGATTGTATGAGGGTGGTGCCTATGGCTCAACAGAGTAGGGTGCCAGCCCCATATGCCCAAGGTGGCGGGTTCAAACCCAGTCCCGTCCAAAAACTGCAAAAAAAAAAAAAAAAAAAAAAGGATTGTTTGGCAAGAGCACTCATCTAAGGGAAGAGAATGGAGAGAAGAACTTGCAATTAGGTTATCTGAGGCCCTCCAAGTTTGCCAGATGTCCAGCAGCTCTTAAGAGTGAGCCTTGATGTTATATCTCACAGAACCAGGACAAGAATAATATCTCACAGAACCAGGACAAGAATAGCTTTTTCTCCCTCTTTGTCCCTCCATTTTCTTCAAATCTTCCCACTTTTGTTTGCTTTTTAACACACTGGCCTCTGCTGACTTCTCTTCAAGAAGCTGTGGTGGTTATAAACCTAGACTCTGACATCAGCCAGCCTGGGTTCAAGTCCAGGCTTGGACACCCACTGGCTGGATGGTGTCAGGCAAATCACTCCCCCTCTCTATGCCTTGGTTTCCTCCTTTGTGAAATGGAGACACTCATAATAAAGCTACTTGCCTTAGGGTTTCTGGGAGGAGTAAAAATTTAATGCATGTAGAGCAATTAAAACAGTGCTCTCTTCAGCCTGTCTACATACCCACTTTCTCTAAGGCTAAAGTCACCACAAACCCTTTTGCAGAAGGTGTACTCTGTCCGTCCAGTCAACAAAGTTTTTAAGAGCCTCTACAGTGTCCAAGGCCCTGTCCTAGGTGACAGAACCTATCAGAGAATGAGAAGGACAAACACCTTAGGGACTGGGGCCTAGTGTGGAACTGGATGGACAGAAAATAAGCAAGTAAATCCACTGTAAGCTATGACTGGCAGAAAGTGCTCAGAAGGAAGAAAAGGAACCACAGGGAACTATGTGGGATGGTGTTCCCTGATGTGAGGCACTGGGAAAGGACCTGGCTGGGGGCCAAAGATTCCGTTTGTTCTTATCTGATGAAAGATATACAAATCGATGACATTGTCTCCAAAGGGCCTGTTTTCTTTGTCTTTCCAGAGACTCTCCCCTTCCCACTCCCAGCCTTCTCACTTTCACCCTGCCAAAGAGGGTCTTGACTTCTTAACCTAGTTTATGCATCAAGTTTCATTTACGATGGGGAAAATGGATAGAGAAGACAGAAGCAGAGAGGTCAGAAAAGAAGGACCTCCTTTGGGAAATTAAAACTCTATTTATGAAATGAGAAGCTTTGTGGAAATGCAGAGAAAGGTTCAAGAAAAACAAATCCCGCTGTTATTTATCCTTTATTTATTGCTGTATAACAAACTATTCCAAAAGTTTGTAGATTGAAACAACATTGGTTTAGTATTTCTCAGGATCCCGTGGGTCACTAGTTAATTTCTCTGCTGGTTTTGCCGGAGCTCATTCAACTATAGGATGGGCTGTAGGAGGCCATTAGCTTCCTGTATGGGTGGTCTCATGGCAGCTTTCTAAGACAGTGAAGGCAGAAATTAAAGGACCATTTATTTCTAGGCTCTGGAACTCACAGAGTGTCACTTCTGACACATTGTGTTGGTCAAAGGAAGTCACAAGGTCAGCCCAGAATCTAGCAGTTGAGATAGATAATAAATTAAAAATCACAGAGTTCTTATTATGGAAGCTGTGATAAGAAAGCCAAAGAAGTGCTACCCAGGCACATCCGGGAGGAATGACATATTCAAATCACTAATGAGATTGATGTTTTTCCCCTTGATGGAAACAATGTGCATACAGACAAGGTTTTTGGTATTTAGTTGTGTGGTAAGTCTATGATGGTTAAGGATGCCATCCTTGGGAAGGCTGGCTTGCAAGGTTGACCCTTAATGGGCATCTGGGAACTTGGATTTAAGGAAGGCTCCACTGTTCACTAACTGAAAAGTGTGGCTCAGTGTGTCTGGATTATTTGTGCAAACAATGTGGTTTATTTATTCTGAACACCGACTTCCTTCTGGGTGTCTGGAATTTTGGTACATGTTCGGCAAGGGTTATTCTAGGCCAAATCCCCACTGAAAACCTTCAGCACTAGTCTCTAATTAGCTTCTCTGGGCAGAAACATCTCACACATGCTCTTGCATTTTGTTGCTCAGGGAAGACTGGGCTCTGTGTAAGCCTTCACAGGAGAGAGGGAGAGTATAAGGAAGCCTGTGTATGGGTTTCCCCAGCCTGTGTCTCTCCCCCTCATGATGTGGCTGTATATCCTTCCTACACTGCTGTGATAAGTTGTAGCCAAGAGTACAACTATGGGGGTCACTATGAAAGTTTTGAGACAGACTGTGTTATGGTCCACTATTGTACTTCCAGGAAACACAGTTGACAGTGTCTTTTCTGATTCACCTGTGTGAGTTTTGACTTGCTTGCACTAATGTACAATCAAGGCAATGAGTGGCTGTGAGTAAATCTGCACTGTCAGATAGCGCAGTCCTTTCATAACCATTACTGTTTCCTGGGGAGTGCCTGGGTGGCAAAGAGCATGGTGGACAAGGAGGAGGCATGCAGATCTCCCTAGGCAGGAGTAGGTGAAGCTGTCCAACGTGTTGGGGTGGTCATAGCTTCTAACCAAGAGCTACTTGCTGCTTTACAGTGTGAAGAAAGTTGTGGAAAACAAAGACCATGGGATTTAGGTTTTAAGAGGTAGGTTCTGCTTATTACCTACCACTCATTAACTGTATGACTTCATGAAGACTAACTAACATCTCTGATCCTTATCATCACAAACTTAGAGCAGTCGTGCAAGTACAATGAGATGGTGCATCTGAACTGTGGCATGTCATAAGGTAAATGCTTCTTAAACTTAGGTCCCTTTCAAATGATAAGAATCTATGTGATATGTTTTTATTTTTGCTTTGATGTACAGTATTTTCCACATTTTCTGAAATGAACAGCATACCCTTTATAACAAAAAGAAAAGGTTTTCTTTTTCTAAGCTTAAAGCTTAAAGCCCATTTCTTTGCCATGCTTCACAGGCTGAGCCTCTTCTGGGTCACCCATGCTTAGCACACACTTCAGCTTGGTTCTCTCTGAGTAGTCATCAACAGGGGCTTAGAAGGGTCTGTTGCTCAACTGAGTGATGGACGAACTGTTTGTCACTAATGTATATAAAATACCACAAATATTTTCTCAATTTTCAATAACTATAATTTGAACTGATTTTTATCCAGAATCATTTTCTCTTAGCAGAGTCACTACGATGATACATATATATATATGCCCAACTGTGTACCTAGCAAGCAGCTGCCCACCCCTTTCTCCGTCTATATAGACCTATTCTTTGTATACAATTGCTCTTCTTTTCCAACTTTATTTTCCATGTGATTCGGTTTTTATTTTCCTTCTAACTAGTAATGAAATAAATTTTGCAGGAAAGATCAGGGTGTGCTCCAACAAGCTTTGTAGGTCTGGGGACCACTCATGAAGCAAAGTTGACTAAATACTGTGGTATCTTTTGAGAAAATCCCTTGAGAAGGGGAAGGCTTCTGGGCTGCTCCTCTCTTTCAGGGTGGGTATGAAGAAGAAGCAAAATTCCAGGCTGACAGATCCGAACTCTGTTCAGGAAACTTGGCACACAGGCAGAGTAAGCTCAGTGAGAACTCCTACTGTGTGTAAATGAGTTGATGAGCTTCCTCTGGTATTCTCTCCAAGTCTGCAGAATTTTAGATGGGGAAAGATGGGTAGAGAATTTAAGGACTGTTTTTTTTTTTTTTCACTGAAAATGTCTAAAGGACAGAGAATGGCATCTGTGCTCAACTAGCACTTGGCCTCTCTACAACTTGCTTGAGTCAGCACACTCCAACATGCACTGTTATTATATATCAGTATGTGGGAGTTCTTCCTCCCACTACAGACTATGAACTGACACTTCCTGCTCAGCAAGACCATCCCATAATTAATGTTTTGTATTTTTTAACCTCTTGAAAGTACCTGCCCCCCCCAAAATGATGCCTATACATATTTACTAATTGACAATTCTAACCTAGTGGGAGTTGGAGAAATATTAAGCAATAGCAAATATCACAAGAAATTTCCTCCAACCTCTTTTGGAGACAAATGGAACAATTATAGTGTCTCAGTCTTGGGGGAAGCCCAAGAGGAGTGAGTCAGTACAGGCAAGTATTGAGCCCAACTGTGTACCTAACAATCTGTTGGCCCCTGTAGGACATTCAAAAGCTTTAGATGTAATCTCTTTATAGTCAAGTTGGTGAGCTACAGTTACTGCCTATGAAACTTTAATGAATAATAAAGGTGATGTATACTTTAGCACTAAGGTGTATGGTATTAAAGTCAGTGAAGGCAGTGAACATACTAGCCCAGAACAACTGAAAAGGATTCTTGGAGGAAGATGCAATGAAACTAGGGTTCAATTCATACTCCTTTAGAATGAACTATTTCCACTTCTCTTAAGCCTCAAAAATTTCTTGGGAGGAATTATTATAGATTATGTACTCAATAGCCCTGAGCTAATAACATTTAGCTGTTAAATTTCACCCCTGTCTTCCCATCCCCAAGTATTTTGTAGCTCTAAGCTTATAATTCCCATTCCTTAAAGCCTCAGCTCCTTACATAGTTTCCTTAGAAGTCTGTCCCATAGCACTGTGTCTGGTGCTTGGCATCATGGGAGGTTGTTTTCTCTGCTAAATAAAGCTAATCCCTATATAAGCCCCACAAAAAAATAAACAATCTCTGAAATTATACTTTACCCAATCAACATTTATCAAGTAGCTATGGTTTCACTATATATAGATAACTCAGATGTAACCGTGAATAGTTTCCTGTTCTAAAAAGAGTTTATTTTCTAGACTAGGAGAAAAAAACTATATTGTAAGGTAGAATATGAGGGAAAGTATAACAAAGTAGGATGAGATTAACCCCAGAGGGAAAAGGCTTCCTGGAGGGGATAGGATAGGGGCTAGTCCATAAGGAGTACCTGAAATTTACAGATATGGCAATGACAGGGTAGGGGTGGGGGTGTTCCATTCAGAGGGTACATGGTGTGAACAGAGACACAGAAGTGACAGGAATGGGAAAGTCCAGGTTTTGCTGAAGCTAAGGATATAAATGGATGCCATGGCAGTAACAACTGGACTATTGGCTGGAGTTTGGAACAAGAGGCTGAAAGGTTGGGCCCTATCCATTCAGCAGACCCAACCTCCATCCATTGGATTCTCAGCAGAAAAAGGACATGAACCTTAGGCAGGTGTTCTGGCCAGAGCTTGTGTGGGTGGAGTGGAAGAAGGGGCAAATTGAGGGTGGGACAGGTCAAGGCTCTGTCTGGTAGCAATTGGAGCTGGTGTTAATGAAGGCTGTTAGTAGGGCATGGCAATGGGCCTGGAAGGAGGGGAGAAAGAGAAGGCAGGGTTCCCTGTGTCTGCCATTCCTCCTCCCCAGATAAGATATGCCAACATGTAAGCAGTGATTTCAGGATTGCTGCAGTCTAATGACTTGTCCATGATGTTGCTGGCTTCCAACCAGGGAAAGTTGCCCTTGAGATTTGACAATGACTGTTGCCTCTTTGGCAGCGATTCTGAATGGAGGGCAAGAATCTGCCTTGCTGGGAAGTTGTTTGATTGATTCAAAGGCTTAGGGCGCTTCTCTAGGCCTGCAGGTGGCTCAGCCCCTTGTGAGTGCTGCATTTCCCCTGCACCTCTCCCAGGAGGTGATTCCCATCACCCTAAGGGGTGTGGCCAGAGGCCTGTTCTGTCTGCCTGGCAGATGCCGGGAAAAGGGTTGCTTCCCATGTTTAGTTTAGACACTTTAAAGCCCCTACTGACAGATCCTATTCAAGCTTAAAAGAGTGGCTGGGGGCTACTCATACATAATTTCCCTCTATTTAGTGACTTCCTACACCATGGGGTCTGCATGATTTCTGTTCATTTAATTAAAGGTTATATTGGCAAATTGTTATCCTCGGGAGTGTGCCTGTGCAGGGAATGCTATTGGAATACATTACAGGGTAATTCCCTTTGCCCTTTATTGACTCTGCAGGCCATGTGAAATTGAATCACAAATAACACACTTTGGAAACAAGAAAGAGACTGAGGCCTGTGCTTCCTTTGGCTTTAATAAGACAGCAAGTGTGTATATGTAAATGACCCTCTGGTTATGCCAAGACGTGGAGGAGGCAGAGCTGAATGACTAATGGAGTGACTTTTCCACCCCAGACAGTGAGTTCTGCAGCCTTCACTCCTGTGGACAGTGTCTGAATCTGGTAGCTGGTTCTGCCTTTGAAACATCAGAGGGCCCATTCCCTCTCCCAAGCATCCTCCTGAGCACCCTCCTGAGCCTCCCCCTCCCTCTCCCGAGCCTCCCCGGAGCACCCTCCTGAGACCAGTCCCACTTATAAGCTACGGGAGGCAGCCAGATGCAGCTCCCCTTTCCAATCTCCCTTTCTAGAGGCAGATGTGACTCCCAAAGTTCTGTGCCTGAAGATAGTACCAACCTGTGGAAAACGTTATGGCAAAGTTGCCTGCTCTTGGAGCAAATGATAAAAGTCTGTCAAGTATAAAGGATGCAAGGTTTTTAAGTCTTGGGCAGGGAGGGGATGGGATGGAGAGGTGGATGAAAGGCAGAGGCTGCGTGACTTAGAATGCTCAGCAAACTGATGCTCAGTGAATATGGAGCTGAGGGACTTGGCCAGGGGAATGTCTGAGGGAAGACTGTTCCAGGCAGAGCTCTCAGGGTGGTGCTAGGACTTCCTAAGGCAGCAAGGAATGTGGGTGACCCAGGACTAGAAAATGTGACTGGGACAGAGTGTACAAGGAGGAGAGGGCAGGGGGTGGCACTGCCGACAGATTATCAAGTGCTCTGTTGGCCACTGTAAGAGTGTTAGCTTCTATCCAGAGTAGGATGGAAGCCACTGAGGTTGAGCAGCAGAGTGATATGAAACAGATGTGAAGATAGACAATCCAGCAGAATGAGGCAAGTGTACAGATCCAGCTCTGTGGGGGAAAAGAGAGAAGGGCTGCCTATCCCATAGGGCAAGGAAAGGGTCCTGGGGGAGGAGCTGTCAGCTGCATTTGGCCTGGGTTTAGAATGATGAGCCAATTTGCGACTTCCTAACCTCCACCTGACACTCTGTGTACCTGTCCCCAAGGGAGCAAGGGACCAGTTTCTGTCCTTTGGATTCTTGGACAACTAGTGTGGGCTTGCATGCTGTGATTTGTCTACAGTATGCAATCTCTGTGTGTGCGAATCAACCTGTGCCTCATCCTTGGTGCATTAATCTCATTCCCATCCACTGCCACTTTCCTAGCTTGGTTTCCTTACATGCTAATGCTTTCTTGAGCACAGCAATCCCAGACCAGTGGGAAGAGGAGGGAGGAGGTGAGTCAGGGAAAGAGGAAAAGTAGAAATAAGGGGGTTTGATATATGTTGCTCATGGCATCAGAAGAAAATATAGCCAGCTTCCTGGTCACCTGCAATGTCTCTTGACAGCCACAGAGAACTCTTCTGCATTGGAAGAGTCCATTCAGATAGAAGAGGAAGGAAGAATTTCTTTGTTTTCACCTTCGTGTTTCCTAATATTCACTAGGAAAGCTGACCCAAGAGGACATAGATTTAGCATATTAGCATGAGGGTCCCAAGTGACCAGATGGCAGTCATAGTTTCAAGCTCAGTGGAAGCCTGTGTCCACTGGTAGGTGTGCCCTCCCTTGAAACTTGGCAGAGCCCAAGCATGTGGAAAGCACAGACTGCACAGCTGTGTCATAGGATGGTGGTGAGCAGGGCCTCTCCTACTTACCTCACTCAGGTTGGTTCCTGGACCAGTTATTCTAGCTGGTTGGGAACCTGGTGTCCCCTATCAGCCTTTGATTGAATGCCTCTACCACATCTTGAAAGGTCCTGCCCCAGCCGTGCAAGGTTTTTTGTGTGTCTGTTTTTCCCATGATGTGGTGCCTTCACTGAGCTTCTAATACATTTCTATGCCATTCTGACAGGCAGAACATCTCTCTGGAATGCAAACATGAGTCGGCTCTAGGTCACTGTTATACTTCCTTTGTAGTACAACGAATCCCTCCTCTAAGGCAATGTTTTTGGACAACTCTCAGTAGATCAAGCATTTTATCAGCTTTTGCTCTGGATTTCTGACAGAGGCATTGCCGCAAGGACAGGCAAACCCAGTCTGCAGGATTTGTCTGTTTCAGTGAGGATGAACCAAAGTTCCTTGCCGCACTCCAGGGGTTCAATGAAATCAACACACTACCAGGCCAGTCTTCTCAGGAAATGGTGCCGCACTGAGGGCTCAGTGTCAGTCTGTGCTGCTGACATACTGGGCATTCCATGGTGACCAGAGATAGAGCAGCTCTGGTGAGCAGAAGCCCACGATGCTGGGTCCATGATAGCCTCCACCCCAGGCAAGCAGGATGGATTGAGAAGAGATGTTCCCTAACATCCACTAATGTCATCTCTTCTAACTTGGCTCTTGAGAACTTTATCTGGAGTAGATTCTCTCTTGTGGGTGCTAATGTGAGATGCAAAGACTTTTGAGCTCTGTGAACACTTCTGTATGTCTCTCCAGACCTCCTTGTCCTGGCCTTCCAGCTTTATTCCTCCCAGCTCCTCACCTATCAGCTAAGCCATGGACCACTCCCAGAAGTTTTATCTGTGCTCTAGGCCACTTTTTCATTCCTGCAAAGTGGATGACAGAGTGTTTGCTAGAATCTTTGCCTCCTGGGAGACTACTCCTGAGAGGAGCTGTGATGCGGCAGTGACCCCTCCTCAATGCCAATGTGTCCTGCGACTCCCCTGTGAACCCAAGTCTCTTCCTCCTCCATCAGTTAGCCATATGGAATGGGAGACCATGGATATGGATTGACAAAGAGTGTTGTACTGCCGCAGTAAGTGATGTGGTAGCATGGTAGTCACTGGATGGTGGAATTTTCCTTTTTGTGCAATTTCCATATGCTCAGGATTTGCTTGAGTCTGGCATCAAATGTACCACTTAAATCATGTAGGGAATTGCTACCACACTGACTTGGCCTTCTGACTTGATGGACATAATAACACATAGTTCATGATGGCCAGCTCAGGTCATCCAACCACAGGTGTTTCCAGCTCAGATGTTAGTCTTTGTTAGAACCCAGTAGCACATAAGGAGCTGTCTTTCAAACAGAGATATTTCTCAAGCAAAAGGCATGGTCTTGCTTAAGAACTCTATAGTTTTGGACTATAAATTTCATATTAGAGCTTGCCCCACCTTCTTATCCACCTGGATCCCTTGGGCAGCAAAGGATTTGCTGTAACGTACAGTTCAAGTGCCAGGGCAGCCTGTGCCTCCATCTGAACCAGATACAGAATCCGTTCTCCCCTGGTAGCCTCCTGAGTCACCAGATAAAGAAATTTGAGGATTTTTCCCACATGTGGTTAATGCTGCCTTAAAACTCAAAGAATTCAAACAGGCCCTGTGCTTCCTTTGTAGTGGTAGGAACACAAGATGCAAAAATGTCTCCTTTGCTTTAGAGGGGTGCCCAAGCACGCCCCAAGCCACTGGAAGCTTTAAACATGTCACTGATTTGGCAGGTCCTAAATCAGAAAAATGGGGTTCATCTCCATTTTCCATCATGCCTGTGATCTCCAAGTAAAGCGTCTAAGCCATGTCCTGCTGCCCCGTGCAGTTAGTATGATGTCATCAAGATAATGGACCAGTGTGACTGTAGAATGTCAGAACAGTCTAGTACCCTGAGGACTAGAGTATGACAAGAGAATTAACACAGCTCTAAAGAAAGCTATTCTGGTAAAGGTATACTGTAGTCATGGCCATGGGAAAGCAAATTACTTTTGATGCCATTGCTAAAGACTATTGACAAAAAGGCATTCATCTACTCAGGACCAACATACTAAGTGCCAAAATGCACACTGATCTACTTCAGTAAATATATTATCCTATCTAGTCCATCAGTTGGCTTTGAGGCTACTATTTGGTTAATTTTACAGTAGTCATCTGCCACAATCCATCTGGTCTCTGCACAGGCCATTCAAATGCATTGAGAGTTACGATGGGACCACTGTCTCTGCTTCTTTCAGGTTTTTGGTTATGGCACTAATCTCTTCAAATGCTTCAGGAATGCACTATTGCATCCAGTTTATTATCTTGGCAGAAAAGGGGGCAGTTTCAGGGATCTGCATTTGGCTCTTATTACTGTAATATCTCTTACATCCTAGTCAGGAAAGCAATGTGAGAGTCTTGCTAATTACTAAGTAATTAATACATATATCTCCACTGATTACACAGTTAGTGTCTGGGAAACTCAGTGTGGCCCAGTGACTTAGGCTAACGCACTGTGACTTAGGCTAACGCGCTATAATGTCGTATGCCCAGAGGAGCATGGTGGCATTGTTTAGGTCCTTTGGTATTATAGCTTAGATCCTATATTTAGCATTTCTTAAAATTTCTGGGATTTTTCCTTTCTTAAAAGCTAAATTAACCCAGCATGTGATGTTTGCAAGTGATGTCAGCTTTCAGCTCACCAGCTTTCTGCATGGTGACTGTATGTTGTTATTTATGATTATACAAGTCAAGTAATGCCCTAGTCAACAGCCCAGCTATCTCGCCCCTTGGAACACTACGATCTATTACCTATCACTGTAGATTGCTGTCGGTCCAGGCAGACCAGATGCTGCTTCTCCAGCCTTGCCGCACCTTTTAGTAATTATGTCCAACTTGCCTCTGGATGTTAAAGGCCACTTCCTGGCCTTTGCCATTCTGAGAACCCATTATCCTCTTTACATTAGGGTTTCATGGCAGGACATTTGCAGCAATTCCTGCCTATAGAGGACAGCTACCATAAAGCATCTCTGTGATTCCTGTGCCCTCTTCATCAGTCTATTTCTTACTGCCTTGTTGAAGGAAGTGTCCTTTGACCCCTCTAAGAGGATTTAATCATGTGGTTGGGTCTCAGGTGTTAACACAGTAAATCCATTCTAACAGTTCCACTTCTCTGTTCCTTCCAACCTCTTCAGAACTATGCCAAGGAAGTTCCAGTATCTCCCCGCTTTTACTGTAGGCCATTATTCTCCCTGTGCACCCAGGAGTCCTCCAAGTATGGTATCAGGACCGACTCCAGGTGTCCTTATCAGCATGTTCAATCCTGAGTCTCTGGTGAATGTCCTTGTGTCAGTCATTTCTGCTGTCCTCTTCCCTGCTCTGTCATCCATCCCCCTCAAGATTCACTCCTGCACATGTGTCCCTAACACTGCTAGTAGGTGTCATGGCTCCTTTGGCAGATAGTCTACTGACTACTTCCTCGAAAGGCTGTGCGTGTCCTGCCCACTCTGTGCCCTGGTCTGGAGGCCATAGCGGGTAGTTGAGGGCATATCCTGAGAAGAATGAACATCATTTTGCTGTGCACCTGTTTCAGGTAGGATCAGTTCGTGGTCTTTAAGCCAGCTGACAAGGAGAGGAGAAACTATTTTCCTCTGGCAATGTCAAGAAGCTTCTTTGCCTGGCCCACAGGGCTTAAGATTCTCATGGTTAAACACACCAAATGCCTCCATCCCAAGTTTCATAGTTCTACTTTTACCCATTACGGCTCTGATTTTGACATAGGAGACAGGTCAAGGCTGCACATTTAATCTGTTTTGCAAATCTACCACATGTTAAAGTTATGTCCTGGGCCTGATTTTCAGCCCAGTCTGTCCGAAAGCTGCAGGAAATGAGAATTTCTTTTAAACTGACATGGAGCTTCACACTTTAGAAGATGCCTGAAGCTGGCGGTTAGCCACCTTGATTTTGTTTTTGCAGAGCCTCAAATGCCTTCACAGATAACCATGTCATACACCTTCTTCATAGCTGCCATTATGCTGTGGTGGGAGGTGGGCCACCCTCCGCCTTCTCTTCCATCTCTGACACTAACCAGCCAAGAGTCTCAAGGCATTGTCCCATCAGTTTTGTATAAGCCCAGTGGGAATAATAATAATAATAACACCTGCATTGCTTATTTTAAAAGATTGTTGTAAGACAGAAAACATTTTGAAAAATTACACCTACTGTAGAAAAGCCAGTTATATTTATTCAAAGATTTCCTAAACTCAAATCAGAAGAAGACTAGGAGGGACTTGAACAGGACTTTGAAGGACAAGTAGAAGATAAACAGCAAAGACACCGGGAAGGGCTTCTCAGGTGGACCATTCACAGGGGCAGAGGACCGAGATGGGAGAAGGGATATGACAGGGGCTGGCAAACTCCAGTCACAGGCTACAGTCCAGCTCTCCACCTGTTTTTATAATAAGTTTTATTGGGACAGCCACACCCATTATTTTGTGTATTATCTTTGGCTGTTTTTATATATTTACAACAGGACTAGGTTGCCTTTAAACAAAGCCTAAAATATTTACTATCTGTCCCTTTATAGACCCTAATGTGAAAGAAAATACCAAGTATTATACAATGTAAGTAATTAATGAGTATGAATAGCCTTTCTCCTTTCATATTCCTTCTTTGTCTCACAAAGAATTAATCACATAATGGCTAGATAATAACACTGATTAGTGATCTCACTGTTTGGAAAGGCATTTGATATAATACATGAGTAACCAAACAGTGAGTTAATCCAAGCAATTTACAAAAAATAAAGACCATAACCTACAAAGAATTTGAGGCAGTTTATTCGATCCCCTTTACACTAACCATATTAATATTTGAGACACTGTCTCACACAGTGAGATCAGCAACTATTTGAAATCTCACTGTTCAAGAACACCTGTAATTATCTGGGACTCAGCAATATATTGACTCTTAAACAGCCACAAACTGCCAAACATTGTTTCCACCAAGCACAAATATTTTCTAGACTCTTTGGGTGGAGGAGTTATATCTCATGTGACTTGGAATCCCCAATTCCTGGCACAAAGAAGGAATTAATAAGGACCAGATTAATAAAGGAAGTATCTAGAATAGTGCCTGGCACAGGGTAGGTTCGTGGTAAGTGTCTGTTGAAACATCTAGTAAAATTATTCATTCATTCAAAGGAGTGAGAATTTTCAGGCTGCAGAATACAGACCATTGCTAGACCCAAGCTGAAGCTCTCTGGATCTTGCACACAGTAATTTAAAATCTCCATCTAATTTATTTGTCAGAGCATTGCATAACCATTGGTTGGCCCCAAATACTGGTTGAGCTACCAATCAATGCTATCTAACAAGAACAGCTACATGTCACCAGTGGAGTTCTCGGTCAAGGGGGACCTCATGGCTGTGCTGCTTTAAGGCCAATTAACTGGTGTCTGACATCTTCCAGCAAATCTAAATTAAATGCATTCTTGTGAATTCTAATTTCAAGTGAGTTTAATTGAACTTGGGAGGGAAGCTACCATTTAGTGAGTAAAATGAAAATGAAGTAATTGAATATTTTTTCCAGAATTGTATTTGAAATGTGCTTCATCAAATGTTGTTTCAGAACTCAAGTGACCAGCTGCATGTGGTTAATATTTGGAAGGGAAGAAGAGTATTTAAATGTCAGCTTGTAGCCACTAGGAGGGTAAATACAATACCCGGCTGTTCAATTACTGGATGTGAATACTACTTGGCATTCAAATCTTTTTTTTTAAGTTGGAAGTTAAAGAATGTGGTCAGGAGAATTAAGATGAGTCTGGATGGCTCAAATACAAAAACCAAAACCTTTTTCCCCACTCCCCCCGCAACACACAAAAAGGAGAGCAGTACTATCTGAAATTATAGATACCTCAATAGGTTCAATCAACTGGTTACACATTCAATGCTGATTTCTTTGTTCAATAATTGTTATTAAAGGCCTACAGTGTTCCAGGTAGTGTGGGAGACAGAGGATTGAACAGGACTCAGTCAATGGCCTTAAGGAACTTTCTGTTCAGTAGTGACAGAGAATAAATTGGCTAGAAAAGGTAAAAGTGATACATACCATAAGAACAAGCACAGAAGGCTGAAGGCTATAGGCTGCTGACTGTGGAAACAAAGCACTCCTCTTAGGGGAGATGATATTTGAGCTGTAAATGTTTGCAGGAGAAAAAGAAAGCATGCGACCTACTTGGAGGATGATGAAGCATTTAATTGGGTTGGTGTGGAAGATTTGTGGAATGAGGTCATATGAGATAAATGGATGGAGGTCTTTGAATAGGCCTGTGCTTTATTCATTCAGCATCCTCGAAGCAGGGAAGAGATTTGACCAGAGATAGGAAATAAGAATCCACCTGTAATGCTCAACATCACTAGTCATCAGAAACATTCAAATCAAAGCCACAAAAGCACCTCAGACCCATTAGGATAGCTATTATATAAAACAAACAAACAACAACAAAAAATACCCCCAGAAAATAACAAGTGTTGCTGAGTATGTGGAGAAATCAGAACACCATGTGCTGTTGATATGGAGTGTAAAAATGATATAGCCACTATGGAAAACAGTATGGAGATTCTTTAAAAATTAAAAATAAAATCACCATGTGATCTAGCAATCCCACTTCTGGAGATATAGCCAAAATAATTGATTCACTATATTAAATGTTTAAGGAGAAAAACAAACAAAAAGAATTAAAGAACTTAAGAACTGGGGGGATCCTGGAAAGTGACTGCGAGTGCGGCAGCTGCATGGCTCTTGCCTCCAGCTGCGCAGACTGAGGCAGAAGCCCCAGAGTTGAGGTGAACGCACACACTCTGCACACGCTCCCTGGATGGGGCGCTCCAGCTGCAGCTGTTCCTAGTGACAGAACAGCTGTCAACAATTCCCACAAACGTTTGTTCAACATTTGCTTCCAAGGCTGCCCAGTCTATGTAACCAATCCAGTAGTTGGGGCTTTCTTAACGTGGCCGGCATCTGCCTGCCTGCCTCTACTTTCACCCCAAGTAAAGAAGAAAAGAGGATACCTCCCCCCTTGTAGACACTATGCAGTGGGGTGAATGGTGGCCCCCCAAAAGGAACTGTGAAGAGAGAAGCAGGGCAGGCACTTTGATACTGCATCTGGGATTTGTCTGGATTAATGTCCCGGAGCCCTTTAGACACCTTCTTATTGCCCATCTCAGAAACATAAAAGCGGGACAGGATTTTCGGTGGGTCATGGTAGATAGGAAGACAACCACAAGCCTGGGTTATGATTGCTCTCTGCTTGGCTGTATCCATTCTTGGCTTTCCAGCAGCAACACCCCACTAATGGTAGACACTAGCACAGTGTCCGACTAATAGTAGGAGCACAGTAAATATAAATTCCCTTATCCAAAATATCTCTGTTATGTCCTTAAATTATGACACTGTTCACACAGCTACTGTTTGCTTTACTTGAGGGCTCAATGTCTCTTAAGCAATTATGTCTCAGGAGTCCTAGCCTGGATATACAAAACTTACTTGCCTCTCAAGTAGTTTTTGGATCATTCATTTTATTGCACATAAACTCAAAAGTGCATCAAACCTAGTTAAACTGTAGAGCAAAGACTGACAAATGCACAAAACCTTTCCTTTGGAAATGTAGTTTTGAAGACTCAAATTAAAAATTTTATTTTATTTTATTATTTTTTTTTATATTAAATCATAGCTGTGTACATTAATATGATCATGGGGCATCATTAACTAGCTTCACAGACCGTTTACCAAGTTTCACATATACCCTTGTAAGATGCACCGCTGGTGTAACCCCACCAATCCCCTTCCCTCTACCCACCTCCCCCCTCCCTCCCCTCCCTTTCCCCCTTCCCCCTATTCTTAGGTTGTAATTGGGTTATAGCTTTCATGTGAAAACCCTAAATTAGTCTCATAGTAGGGCTGAGTACATTGGGTACTTTCTCTTCCATTCTTGGGATACTTTACTAAGAAGAATATGTTCCAGCTCCATCCATGTAAACATGAAAAAGGTAAAGTCTCCATCTTTCTTTAAGGCTGCATAATATTCCATGGTGTACATATACCACAATTTATTAATCCATTCGTGGATTGATGGGCACCTGGGCTTCTTCCACGACTTAGTAATTATGAATTGGGCTGCAATAAACATTCTGGTACAAATATTTTTGTTATGACGTGATTTTTGGTCTTCTGGGTATATGCCCAGTAGAGGGATTACAGGATTGAATGGCAGATCTATTTTTAGATCTCTAAGTGTTCTCCATATCTCTTTCCAAAAGGAATGTATTAATTTGCATTCCCACCAGCAGTGCAAAAGTGTTCCCTTTTCTCCACATCCGCGCCAACATCTCTGGTCTTGGGATTTTGTGATATAGGCTAGTCTCACTGGAGTTACATGGTATCTCAAAGTAGTTTTGATTTGCATTTCTCTGATGATTAAAGATGATGAGCATTTTTCATATGTCTGAAGGCCGCACGCCTGTCTTCTTCAGAGAAGTTTCTCTTCAAATCCCTTGCCCAGCCTGTGATGGGATCCCTTGTTCTATTCTTGCTAATGCGTTTGAGTTCTCTATCCCATTCACAGTAGTGCCAAAGAAGATGAAATATTTGGGAATTTATCTAACAAAGGACATGAAAGATCTCTATAAAGAGAACTATGAAACTCTAAGAAAAGAAATAGCTGAAAATATTAACAAATGGAAAAATATACCATGCTCATGGCTGGGAAGAATCAGCACAGTTAAAATGTCTATACTACCCAAAGCAATATATAATTTCAATGCAATCCCTATTAAAGCTCCACTGTCATACTTTAAAGATCTGGAAAAAACAATACTTCATTTTATATGGAATCAGAAAAAAACCTTGAATAGCCAAGACATTACTCAGAAATAAAAACAAAGCAGGAGGAATTACACTACCAGACCTCAGACTATACTACAAATCAATAGTGATCAAAACAGCATGGTATTGGCACAAAAACAGAGAAGTAGATGTCTGGAATAGAATAGAGAATCAAGAGATGAATCCAGCTACTTACCATTATTTAATCTTTGACAAGCCAATTAAAAACATTCAGTGGGGAAAAGATTCCCTATTTAACAAATGGTGCTGGGTGAACTGGCTGGCAACCTGTAAAAGACTGAAACTGGACCCACACCTTTCACCATTAACTAAGATAGACTCTCACTGGATCAAAGATTTAAACTTAAGACATGAAACTATAAAAATACTAGAGGAGAGTGCAGGGAAAACCCTTGAAGAAATCAGGATGGGCGAGTATTTTATGAGGAGGACACCCCGGGCAATTGAAGCAGCTTCAAAAATACACTACTGGGACTTGATCAAACTAAAAAGCTTCTGCACAGCCAAGAACACAGTAAGTAAAGCAAGCAAACAGCCCTCAGAATGGGAGAAGATATTTGCAGGTTATGTCTCCGACAAAGGTTTAATAACCAGAATCCACAGAGAACTCAAATTAAAAATTTTAATTCTTTAAAACAAAAAAGAATTAAAAGCAAGGTCTCAGAGATATTTGTCTACCCACATACATAGCAGCACTATTCATAACAGCTAAGAGACAGAAGCAACCCACATGTCCATCCACATGGCTAAACAAAATATGATATGTATCAATACACACCAAAATATTATTCAGCCCTAAAAATGAAGGAAATCCCATCACATGCTGCACCATGGATAAACCTTAAGACATTATGTAAGTGAAATAACCCAAACACAAAAACATGAATACTGTCTGATTTCACTTATCTGAGGTATCTAAAGGAGTCAAATTCATAGCAAGTAGAAAGTTGCCAGGGCGTGGGAGAAGGCGGAAGTTGTCCCTAAATGGATATAGAGTTTCAGATTTGCAAGATGAAAAATTTCCTGAGATCAGTTTCACAACAATGTGAATATGTGTAATGCCACTTAACTGGACATTTAAAAATGGTTAAGATGGTAAATTTTATACTTTTTTAGTACAATAATACTAGTAATGATAATAATAATAAAGAATATAGATGCAGCAGTGTGATGTGAATTGGGTTGGGGGTTGGAAGACAGAGGAAGTGGGAAGTCGCTGTTGCCCTGGGCCTGGTGAGAGCTTACCAGGCAGGGACTGGCAGGAGGAAGAGGAGTTAGCAAGATGGAATTAGCAAGATTTGGCACCTGCTGTATACTGGCTTGAGAGAGGGAGTCAACAATAGCTTGGAGGTTCCCAATCTGTGCTAATGAGAAAATGATGGAGCCTTTCCCAGAAATGGCAACTTACGTGGGAAGATAAGGAATTTGGTCTGGAATTAAATCTGACTGCAGGTTGTGGCCGCTTGTGCTGGAGCTGGTCTGATTACACTGAGTACTAAGAGCCGTTGGAAGCTCTTTGTGTTTGTTTGTTTTACATTTTCTCTCCTGATCCACGTGTTTGACCTTCAGCTTCGAGTTGCCTTGCTCAATTGTTTACGCCTAACCCTTTGAAATGAGTTAAGGGTGGGTTGCAGGTAATGTGGACCTCTGATGAATTCTTTCATTGAATCCCTCAATTTGGGTTTGAATTGTTCTTTGGGAGTAGGTATGAAAATTAGAGAGCTATGAAGTTTCTAGTATTAAAAAATGCTCTTTCTCTCTCTTTAACATTTTTTTCCCATCTCTTTTCATTAGAAACTTTATTTCCCAGCTGGTCAAATGGACACAATGCCCTTACCTTTTTAGGAGGGCATCTTATTCATCTAGGCTGGAAGCGGCCTCAGAGGCGTGAACTGATTTCTTTACTGTAGGCATTTCACAGGGACCACAGGTTTGCAAATGCATTCTTGTCAGTGCCTTATAAGGTCACCACCTCAAGGTTCCCAGAGTGGTGGCAGGAGTAGATTTGTAATTCCAAATGTATGTTTTCACAGTCAAGAGAATTCTGCTGAGGATGGAAAAAGAGAGTAATGAAAATAGCCCGGTTTCACCCTGGCGTGGACTGGTCTTCAGAGATAATTGCCCATTTGAGTATTGCAACGTGTCTTTTTAATGTTTACTGTACCAGGAGGTAAAAGAAACATTTGGGGACTTGTTCAAAGGCCACAATCTGGGATTGGAATGGGATGCAATTTCATGGTCTTTACTATGTCACTTATGTCAGAAACAATTTTTATTACTGATATTTGTGGGGAAATGGTTACAAATACTGACATGAAGTCGAGCTTTGTTTAACACACGGCATCAATATTATTTCAGCCCTGAAAGGTTCAAATACTTAGAAAATTTACCTTAGGCTCTGGAGAACAGGTTACATTCTGAGACAAGAACAATATTTGACTCTGTAAGAAATTATATAATAAATAATTTTTTTAAAATTACAAATGTAGTACACTTTTGTTATAGAACACTTGGAAAGTATAGATGAATAGGATGGCCCATATTCTCCCTGCCAGTAATCACCATGGTTAACATTGTGTCATCTGTCCTTCAAGATCATGGGGGAGGAGGTGTCTGTGAACGCAAGTGTGTGTCTGCATTTTTAATGGGACCATACTGTGCATATTAGTCCTCAATCTGATTTTTTAAAATTAGCATAGCCAGTATCCCTTTCCACATGACTAAATTTTCTCTTTTAATATCTTTTATAAAGGTTACATAGTTTTTTATTATATAAATCCTCCCTGCTGGACATTTAAATTGTTTCCATTCTGCACTATTGGTCTATTCCTGTTATATCCTGGTTTAATGATTAATGACATTTCCTTTTAATCTCAATAATGTTCCATTTGGACAATAAAGACCACAGCCACCCTAATCAGTAAGGAGAACTGTGAAAACAGTCTTCTAACTTAATTTTTATACATATCCATTAATGTTTACTTAGCATAAACCCCTTAAAATAGAACTTCCATGTCAATGGCATATATGTTTAAAGATTTCTGATGTATATCACTAAATTACCCTCCAGAAATGTTGCAAGGAGCCTTTAACTTTAGCCAGGACTAATCAGTCCAGCAATATTAATGGAATGTATGTTTCTAAATATGTGCTTTCTGTTGACTTTGTTCAAAGTCATTGTGATCTTTAGCAAGCCGAAAAATAAACACAGATGCTGTAGAGTATGAAATGCTAGGAAGTGGAAGGACAAAGGGAGAAACTGTGGAAAATGTTGGAGGTACCTGGAGATTAAAGAGGTAATAATCCTATAGCGCTCTGATGGTAAACAAGCTATCACAGTCTTGGTGTTAGCCATTATTACAATAATGGCAGCTCCAACTACTGAATGCTGAACACTTTCCATAAAGTATTTACATCTTAAAGCAACTCTGTAAATAGATATTATTATATTTTCCCAAGGAGAGACCTGAGGCTCAGAGATGTTGAGTAAGTACACGTGGCTAGTGAGCAGAAGGATTGGAATTGGGACCTAGGTGTGTCCATCTCTTACACCCACTTTCTTTCTCTTTGGCCTTCTTCCTTTCTTGGTTTGCTAATCTCCCCTATGTTGTAGATTTCCTCTTTATGCCATCACCATTAATGACGGAGAAGGAGAAAGGTTAATGAGTGGTAGCCATGGGCCTGAAAGAGTTACCGTCCACAGTTTTCTCTAGATAAGCCACTTCACTTTAAAATTGACCTGAATTTTCTTATAGAATGCTAACGTATAAAATTTTCTTGTGAATTATTGTTTTTGTTGGGACAGAGTCTCACTCTGTCACCCTGGGTAAAGTGCCCAGGAGTCCTAGCGCATAGTAATCTCAAAGTCCTGGGCTCAAGCAATCCTCTTGCCTCAGCCTCCTGAATAACTGGAACTACAGGCGCCTGCCACAACACTAGCTAGTTTTTCTATTTTTAGTAGAGATGGGGTCTCACTGTTGCTCAGGCTGGTCTCGAACTCCTGAGCTCAAGCAATCCACCACCTTAGCCTCCCAGAGTGCTAGGATTACACACGTGAGCCACTGTGCCTTGTTAATTCTTTAATAGTCTGAGAAAGAGGCAAGATGATGGGAAGAGGAAATGCTGGGCTTGGTGGATCCTCTCTTTGGATAGTTCAGCTTTTCACCTGTTAGAGGACAAATTCCAGTTCTCTGTCCCTTTGAGAATCGTAACATAGAAACTAAGGATAGAACAGAGTGAACAGACCCCATCAAAATAAAAAAATTCAGATATGCCCTTGCTGATCACAAATCAGCTTTTATTAGACTCACACTTATACACAAGTTGAAGATTTGGAAGCAGAGCATCAATTAGAAATAACTGGTGGGAGTAGAAATGGATTTGTGTGAAGAGCAATATAACTTTGACTTTATATTTATTGCATCATAATGCAATGAATAATCCGTGGAAAATTATCCTTCACTTAAAGTCATTATGAGATCCAATATTTTGTTAAAAAAAGAGTACAGAAAGTGGGTGAGATGGGACCATGAAATGGGACAAAGTTGAAGGGAAGCACTAATATGAAAGTCAGGGTGTCTTTGAAGGTAATTCTTAACTCTGCTGCTCAACTTTGGAGAAGAAGATGAAGCAGATGACAGTCACAGCGATGTCCCAGCTTCAACCCACACTCCCAGGCTTCCTCCCAACCTTGTCAGGAAGGAGTGTCCTGAAGATTAAAGCTATAACTACATAATCCAGGGCCAGGGAAAGTGCCTTAGTTAAACCGTGACTTTGACACCCAGCAAAAAGGCTCCAGCAGAGCAAAGCTGAACATCTCTCTAGACATGACCATGATTGTAGATCTTTCCCTGAAAACAGCATGGAAGCTGTTGCTGCCCCCTAAGCAGTGGATCTGCATGGACCCATGCCAGTGTGCCCGGTGAGGCGCAGTGCTCAGCCCCTTTGCCTGCCCATCTGCTCTCTCTGTAGACTGGCCATTAACTGATTAGGTCCAGACCTCAGTGTGTGCATGGCTCTCTTTTCTCTGCATCATGTGGGCTCACTTCCTCTTTTAAGAGATTTTCCCTTTACAGCTTAATGAAGTGGAGATTTTTTATTCATTCATCTTGTCTCAGGTTTTTATACTCAATGTGTATCTGTTTAGCATCTCTAAATGCCTCATTTGCTGAGAGGCCTCAGGCATGCCTTTTCCTCCCTAACATCTAGAATCACAGATCGTTAATTTTTATAAGTCACTGGGCTTTTGTAGGTGAGAGATAGTAAGAGGCCAGGAGCTCGAGCCTGGGTACTAGTGGCTGTTGGGGGCAGGCTCTTTCATGCATGGTGTTCATTCATTTCTAAGTTTCTGATTTAACTGTCATTTTATAAAGTTATTTTTCTGGGTTTAAACCAAGAACATCTATCTCAATTAAATTTTCCTTCCTTTATTCAAGTTACTAACTCTCTCCTGTTGTTCATGTCCAACATCTTTAGAGCAGATTTGATAAGCTGTGCTATAGATGAGATGATCACATTAAACAATGTATTTTGGTTAGCTATTACTGGGTAATAAACTACCCTAAAAATTAAGGCTTGAAAACAGCTACGATCTATTATTTCTCATGATCATACAATCTGGGAAGGACTGGGCTGGCAGTTTTCTGTCCCATATTGGTGCCCTTCAGCTGTAGTTAGCCAGCGGCCTGGCTAGGCGGAAGGCCCAGGGCCACACGCAGGTGACTAGTGTTCCTCTGAGAGTCTTCTCCGTGTAGCAAGCTTGATCTTCCTCGCAGCATGGTGGTCTCTGTGTAGCTGGGTTTCTTGAGGATGGCTGGCTTGCAATAGCATGAAAGAAGATGTTGCCAGCCTTTCTTAAAGAATAAGCCTAGAACTGGCACAGCATTACTTCAACTGCATGATATTAATCAAAGCAAGTAGAAGACTAGTTCAGATTCAAAAGGAAAGGAAACAGGTTCTAGTTCTAGATAGGAGAGACCCTACTGGAAAAGGATTGTGGCAGCCATCTTTGGAGACTCCTACACCAGATATTCATTTACATTTCTGAACAAAGTCTTTGGAAACACAAATATTTTGGTATCCAAGAGTTAACACCTTTTCAGGGTCAGTGAACCTACATTTCCAAAGCTCCTAATTTCATTTTATTTTATTTTACTTATTTTTGAGACAGAGTCCCACTGTTGCCCTGAGTAGAATGCCATGATGCCATAGCTCACAGTGACCTCAAATTCTTGGGCTCAACTGATCCTCTTGCCTTAGCCTCCCAAGTAGCTGGGACTACAGGTTAGTTTTTCTGTTTTCAGTAGAGATGTGGTTTCCCTTTTGCTTAGGCAGGTCTCAAACACCTGAGCTCAGATGATCCACCCACCTCAGCCTTCCAAAGTTCTAGGATTACAGGCATGAACCACCATACCCGGCCCAAAGCTCCTAATTTTATTAGCCTGGATTACTTATTTATAGTAGTTTACAAATCAGATGGAGCCAAAATAGTTTATAATAATGTCTATTTCTCTTCTAGTACTTTACCTTTTTTATTTTTTTTAAGACTAGTTCTCATTTTGTCACCTAGGCTGGAGTACACTGGCATGATAATAAGTCACTACTGCCTACAACTCTTGGGCTCAAGCTGTCCTCCAACCTCAACCTCCAGAGTAGCTGTGATTACAGGCACACACCACTATCCCTGGCTAATATTTTTATTTTTTTGTAGAGATAAGGTCTTTCTATGCTGTCAAGGATGGTCTCAAATTTCTGGCCTCAAGTGATCTTCCTGCCTTAGCCTCTCAAAAGGCTGAGATTATAGGCATGAGTCTCTGACTTATTTTCATAGAATTGAATCTTTTCAAATAATAAATACTTATAGTATAAGTGCCTTGTGATTATTTAAAATAACTTACAGAGTTATCTTATACATGATGTTTAATACTGCAAAAGCATTCTTGCACAGTGTATAGTGCGGCAATGGACTATACAGACTCAGGAGCCAGATCGCCCAAGTTCAAATACAAACTCTGCCATGTACCAGCTGTGTAATTTTGAATATGTTTCTTAAGCTCTTTGAGACTAAGTTTCCTCATCTATAAAATGAGGGGAATAGTAGCCAGAATATAAGATTGTTAGGAAGATTCCATAGGCTCAGAGCTGTACTTGACACTTAAGTTGCACATAGGATGTTGTTGTTGTCATTGTTGTTGTGACACAGGTGATGAGTACTGGGTGCGTAGGACAGGTAGTGAGTGGGCAGTGGGGTAGGCAAGATACACGGTCAGTGGAACCCCATGGGTTCTGGCCCACTCCGTCTCATCCATTTTGCTTCATCCAGCTCACTGGTGAGTGTGCGGCACAAAAGTCAGGCAGACTAGGCAGCCTTCCGCATGGCTCTTGCTTCATGATGGGGTGCCACTTGCCACTGTACCCCTTCATGTTATGACAGAAGTCTCACACTTGGACTGGCATCTCTGGGATAGAGTCATATGTCTAATCTCAAGGTTTTAGTATCACACCAAGGCCCAGTAACAGGCTGGTCCTGTCTCAGAGAGATATCTACCTTCAGCATTACTGGCACGGCTTTACTCCAGGGTTCGGCAGCATTCCAGTTGGTTCCCCTATTGGATATCACCACAGTCTCCAGTCTGCACCCAGATTCACTCTGAGAGCTCCAGTACTGCATGCTCAGCCAGGAATGCAGGCTGGATTCCAGGGCATAGGCCTCAAGCCTCAAGAAAGCTTGTGATGTCTGAAGAGCTGCTTCCTGGAGCATGTATTAGCAAATACATATCTGCATACATACATACAACCTTCCTGGGTAGTTTGGATAGAAAATACTACAAAATATTCAAATTGGAGGTGGCAGGAAATATGCTATCCCAGGGATCCAAATAGTGTATCAGCTACCCTCTTTTAGTTGGTGGATCAGAGTGTGGGAGTTTTTCCTGACCTTGATGGGAATGTCTCCTCTCAACCCCACACACTTAACCCCAAGGAACTGAATATATAATGCAGACTCTTCATCCTGCCTGGGTTAATGACCCATCTTCAGCTCCTTAAGCAACTCCCTAAAGCTTCAAAGTCTACTTTTGACTGTAGTTTTACCTTCACTCATGATCACTGATGTGTTGCCCTAGCTACAAGCATGTGGCCGACACCAAAGACCAATGTTCCAATGAGCATGCCTGTGGCCATCGCAGGGTGTTAACATATCCCTGGGGCCACATGGCAGAGAGAATTCTGTGTCTTTCATATTCAGTTGTTCAGCAGACTAGAAACCATGATAATGACTTTCCTGCTTAAAGAAATTAAAAATAAAATGTTGACTAAAGCATATTAAATATGTTTCAAAAGGCATCAATGAGTTGACGAAAAGTAAAGAAACTCAGAGGGCACACTGGGCAACAGAGAGGTGCTGTGACCCCTTGGGGGCATTTTCCAGATAGGTGAACTTGACTATTGGCTTATATAGCGATGAAAAACCAAGGGGAAAAGCCTCACATGGGAAATCCAATTGCTCTGTCCAAAATGGGAAGTCTAATTTGAGACTCCTCTGTCCCAATACACATTAAGTTAGGACCCCAAATAGCTACATCCTTCATATAAGGATGAAGGAGAAATAAGCCCCAGGGCTAACAAGGAAAATGGCCTGTTTTACCTTTGATTCTGAATAAAAGAGAAAAATCTCCTACATGAGTTCATAGAAGCTGGGTACCATGGTTTGTGTCTGTAATTCCAGCTACTCAAGAGACTGAGGTGGGAGAATCCTTTGAGGCCAGGAGTTTAAGACCAGCCAGGACAACATAGCAAGATCCCATCTCCAAAATTAGCCGGGCATGGTGGCATGCAAGTGGGAAGACGGCTTGAGCCTAGGAGTTGAAGACTGCAAAGAGCTGTGATCATGTAACTATATTCCATCAGGGCAACAAAGCAAAATTCCACCTTTAGAAAAACAAAAGAGTTAAAATATCCTCACACAGTTTATATGCCCTCACATACTTTGTAGTCATATATAGGTGGTCTAAAACATGTCAGGTGAAAAATGGAGTTCTATTTATTTATTTATTTTTAAACTGTATTTCTTCCTTCCTTCCTTCCTTCCTTCCTCCCTCCCTTCCTAGCTTCCTTCCTTTCTTCCTCTGATAAAGTCTCACTCTGTTGCCCAGGCTACAGTGCCATGCCATCATCACAGCTCACAGCAAACTCAAACTCATGGGCTCAAGCTATCCTCCTGCCTTAGCCCCCCAAGTATCTGGGACCTGCTATAACACTCAGCTAATTTTGGGGGGTCTTTTTGGCCGGGGCTAGGTTTGAACCCGCCACTCCGGCATATGGGACCTGTGCCCTACTCCTTGAGCCATAGGCGCCGCCCTTTTTTTTTTTTTTTTAATAGAGATAAGGTCTCACTCTTGCTCAGCATGATCTCAAACTCCTGACCTCAAGCAATCCTCCTGGCTCTGTCACCCAGAGTGAAAAACTCGAGTTTTTTTTTTTTTATTTTTATTGTTTTTTATTGTTGGGGATTCATTGAGGGTACAATAAGCCAGGTTACACTGATTGCAATTGTTAGGTAAAGTCCCTCTTGAAAAACTCGAGTTTTAATAAGTAATTTAAAGTCCAGGTAATTTGTGCCAGAGATACCTGGCAAAGGAAACAAATCCTCTCTAGAGGAACTCATCTGTAACCAAGGCCTTCAGGAATCCTCACAGATAATGATCTGGGAAAACATAAGCTTATGCTTTGGGGGAAAGAATTATAAAACCACATATGGAAACAAAGTACTAAAGATGAGAGCCTGAAAAACAACAGACAGTGATTTGAGATACAGGCACACCTCAGAGAGAGTATGGGTTCCATTCCAAACCACCTCAACAAAGCAAATTTCACAACAAAGAAAGTCACATAAAGTTTTTGGTTTCCCAGTGAATATGAAAGTTATGTTTACACTATATCATAGTCTATTAAGTGTGCAATAGAATTATGTCTTAAAACCAATGCACCTACCGTAATTTGAAAATACTTTATTGCTAAAAAAGGCAAACAATCATCTGAACCATTAGTGAGTTATTATCCTTTTGCTGGTGGAGTGTCTTGTCTCAATGTCTTTGGCTCCTAACTGATCAGGGTGGTGATTGCCAAAGGCTGGGTTGGCTGTGGTGATTTCTTAAGATGATGAAGTTTGATACATTAATGGATTCTTCCTTTCATGAAAGATTTCTTTATAGCAAGCAAGCAATGCTGTTTGACAACATTTTGCCTATAATGAATTTCTTCCAAATTAGAGTCAATCCTCTCAAACTCTGCCACTGCCTTATCAACTAAGTCTATGGAATATTCTCAATCCTTTTTTGTTCTTTCAACACTGTACATAGCATTTTTCCTGGGACTAGATTCCATCTCAGGAAACCACTTTTTTTGCTCATTTATAAGAAGCAATTCCTCATCTGTTCAGGTTTTATTATGAGATTGCAACAATTCTGTCACATCTTCAGGTTCCACTTGTAATTCCAGCTTTCTTGCGATTTCCACCCCACCTGCAGTTACTTCCTCTACTCAAGCCTTGAACCCCTTGGAGTCATCCATGAGGGTTGGAAACAACTTCTTCCAACTTCCTGTTGAGGTTGCTATTTCGAACTCATTATATGTATCATGAACGTTCCTAATGGCATCTAGAATGGTGAATTCTTTCCAGACACTTTCAATGTACTTTGCGAAGAGCCACCAGAGAAGTCACTATTTGTGACAACTATAGCCTTGGGAAATGTATTTTTTAAATAATAAGATTTGAAAATTGAAATGACTCCTTTATTCATGGGATGCAGGATGGATGTTGTGTTAGCAGGCATGAAAATAACATTCATCTCCTTGTACATTTCCATCAGAGTTCTTAGATGACCAAGTGCATTGTCAAGGAGCAGTAATATTTGTAAAGGAATTTTTTTTTTCTGAGCAGTAGTTCCCAACTTAAAATACTCAGTAAACCACACAGTAGACAGATATGCTGTCATCCAGGCTTTGTTATTCCATTTCTAAAGCATAAGCAGAGCAGATTGAGCATAAGTCTTAAGGGCCTTAGGATTTTTTTTAAATGGTAAATGAGCATTGGCTTCCTCATAAAGTCACCAGTTGCATTAGCACCTAACAAAGAGAGTCAGCCTATCATTTGAAGGTTTGAAGGCAGGCATTGACCTTCTCTCTAGCCATAAAAGTCCTAGATGGCATCTTCTTCCAATGTCAGGCAATTTTGTCTACATTGAGAATCCGTTGTTGAGTGTAGCTAGATTTTCTGCATAACTTGCTGCAGCTTCTCAATCATACTGCTGCTTTACCTTGGGCTTTTATGTCATGAAAACAGCTTCTTTCCTTAAACCTCATGAACCAGTCTCTGCTACATTCAAACTTTTCTTCTGCACCTCTCTCAGCCTTCATAATCATATATAGGTGGTCTAAAACACGTCAGGTGAAAAATGGAGTTCTATTTATTTATTTAGAATGGAAGAGAATAAAAGCTTTACTCTGGATTAGGTTTTGGCTCTGAGGAACTATTGCAGCTGGTTTGATCTTCTATCTAAACCACTCAAACTTTCTTTATATAAGCAATAAGTTGTTTCACTTTGGGGGGTCATTTTTTATATTCACTAGAATAGCACTTTTAATCCCTTTAAGAACTTTTCCTTTGCATTCACAATTTAGCTAACTCTAGTGCAAGAAGCCTACTTTTCAGCCTGTCTTGACTTTCAACATACCTTCCTCCTTAAGCTTAATCATTTCTAGGTTTTGATTTAAGTGAGAAATGCTTGATTTCTTTCAACTTGAACGCTTAGAAATCACCGTATGGGGAGGATGGGCAGAGGGAGGGTGATGGGTGGGATTACACCTGCGGTGCATCTTACAAGGGTACATGTGAAACTTAGTAAATGTAGAATATAAATGTCTTAACACAATAACTAAGAAAATGCCAGGAAGGCCGTATTACCCAATGTGATGAAAATGTGTCAAACTGTTTATAAAACCAATGTATGGTGCCCCATGATGTCATTAGTGTACACAGCTATGATTTAAAATTAATAAAAAAAAAAAGAAATCACCATAGGGTTGTTAATTGGCTTAATTTTAATATTGTTGTCTTTTAGGGAACAGGACTGAAGAGTGAGAGACAGGAATGGGTAGTTGGTAGAGTGGTCAGAACATACACAATATTTATCAATTAAGTGCACATCCTGTATGGATAAGGTTCTTAGTGCCCCCAAACAATTGCAAGCTTAACATCACAGATAACTATAACAGATATAATAATAGTGAAAATGTTTGAAATACTATGAGAATTATGAGATCTAAAATGAGCACATGCTGTCGGAAAAATGGCACTGATAAACTTGTTTGATGCACAGCTGCCACAAACCTTCAATTTGTAAAAAATGCAATGTCTTCCAAGTGCAATAAAATGAAATACAATAAAATGAAGTGTGCCTGTGTTGGTATTAATAGACACTGATTATAAAGTAATTAAAGTTAGGATGTTTAAAGTAACAAAGGAAGTTAGGAAATAAGAAAGGGACATGATACTTTAAATGATCAGGCAGATTTGATGAAGAACCAAATTCAAATTTCAGAAACGAAAATTATAATAGTTGAAATTTAGCTGCTATATTTAACAGATTTAACAGCCAATTAGATGTAGCTTTAAAGATTACTGAACTGGAATAATCTAAGGAACACATTCATAATGCAGTCCAGGGGGCAAAGAGATGGGGAATCAGAGGATAAGAACCACAGAGAATAGAACGAGATCTACAGATAACTAAGGAGAATTTCAGAAGGAGAAAAGAGAGAATATGGGTAAGAGGCAATATTTTAAGGTAAAATGGATTTATCCAAAACTAATAAAATGAAACAGATTCAGGAAACATATTAAACTCAAGAAGGACAAATAAAAAAGTTCACAACTATCGAAAATGTAGTACCAAAGACAAACATAATAAAAGCACTTGGAGGAAAGAAATGTCTCTACCTTTCTATAAAAGTAGCTCATGTGGGGGTCTTACTTTCCACATGGACCAGAGAGAAACTAAATGGTAAATAGACAAATTTGCTTACTCCCTTCTGGATTTGACTGACCTTTCTTCCTTCCTTTCCTTCCTTCATTATTCAATATCTATACTATTAGGTTCTTACCTTTTAAAACAATCAAACTGAAAACTTTTATTCCAAATTAATAATGAAGTTCTTAAAAATCTCAACTTGACCAGATATGAAACCATTTAAAAGCCGTTAGGCTGGGCGCCCATGGTTCAGTGGTTAGGGCATGGGCCACATGATCCTGGATTCTCTCACAGCGCCAAGTTGAGGTGGCTGCTGACCCCGGGTCCTCTCATGGTGCCATGTTGAGGCAGCTGACCCCAGGTTCTTTCACGGTGCCATGTTGAGGTCACTGCTGACCCTGGATTCTCTCACAGTGCCATGTTGAGGTGGCTGCTGACCCCGGGTTCTCTCACAATGCCATGCTTAGGTGGCTGCTGACCCCGGGTTCTCTCACAGTGCCATGATGAGGTTGCTGCTGACCCCAGGTTCTCTCATGGTGCCATGCTTAGGTGGCTGCTGACCCTGGGTTCTCTCACAGTGCCATGTTGAGGTGACTGCTGACCCCGGGTTCTCTCACGGTGCCATGCTGAGGTGGCTGCTGACCCTGGGTTCTCTGACGGTGCCATGCTGAGGTTGCTGCTGACTCTGGGTTCTCTCACGGTGCCATGTTGAGGTGGCTGCTGACCCCAGGTTCTCTCACGGTGCCATGCTGAGGTGGCTGCTGACCCTGGGTTCTCTCACGGTGCCATGTTGAGGTTGCTGCTGACCCCGGGTTCTCTCGGTGCCATGTTGAGGTTGCTGCTGACCTCGGGTTCTCTCACAGTGCCATGTTGAGGTCACTGCTGACCCCGGGTTCTCTCTCAGTGCATTGTTGAATTAGCTGCTGACCCCAGGTTCTCTCACAGTGTTATGTTAAGGTGGCTGCTGACCCCAGGTTCTCTCACAGTGCCATGTTGAGGTGGCTGCTGACCCTGGGTCCTCTCACGGTGCCATGTTTAGGTGGCTGCTGACCCCAGGTTCTCTCACAGTGCCATGTTGAGGTGGCTGCTGACCCCAGGTTCTCTCACAGTGCCATGTTGAGGTGGCTGCTGACCCTAGGTCCTCTCACGGTGCCATGTTTAGGTGGCTGCTGACCCCAGGTTCTCTCATGGTGCTATGTTGTGATGGCTGCTGACTTTGGATTGTCTCATGGTGCCATGTTGTGGTGACTTCTGACCCTGGGTTCTCTCACGGTGCCATGTTGATGTGGCTACTGATCTTGGGTTCTCTTTCCTTGAGTGTCTTTGTCTCCTTCATTACCTCCTCTCTAGTCTGTCTTTGGTGAGGAGGCTCTTGTGGGGTTGTGGTCTGTAACACCACAGTATTTTGTCTCACTGCCTGTGGTGTGCCCTGGTGGTCAGCACCTTGCCCCACTCCTCCCTGCACTGGTAGGTTGGAACACTGTGGTTGCTGCCCTCAGGGTCTCTGCCTGCAGGGAAGGGAACTATGACCTGCGGTAGGGTCTTTGTTGCAGCCTGATTTTCCAGAGAGCCCTGTCATCCCTCTTTCTTTGTCCCACTCTCACTAGTGAGGACCCCTACAACACGGATAGCATCTGTAACAGCCTGCTCTGTATTCACTGTCTTGAACTGCAACTCTGCCAGGGCTTGTGACATTTGCTGTCTGCACACCTTTTTCTCCTTCAACAACATCAGACTCCACAGTCGCTCCATTTCCTACACTGGGAAGGTACTTCATGAGTTATTTGTCTTTAGGGCAATCTGGTGTACAAACGCATCTTCCTGAGTGTCATTCCTCCTGATGAAAACATATCCATTTCTTAGACTGAACCATGTTCACCGGGTCCCTGAACATCCCAGCAATAGGAGGTACTGCTGTCCATGGTGCTGGGCTCTCTGTCAGGGAGGCAAGGGCAGCAGTGGCCGTGGGCCTGTGGGTCTGAGCCTTGCCACTCACTATTACGGTTGCAGTTGTGGTGACAGTGACAGGGCAAGCGATGGAGATGGGGCTGTTTAGGGTGCCCAGGGCCCCTTGGACTTTCTTCACTTTGTTACTATATCCTTAATTTTTCTAGAGGACTTTTTGATGAGCCTTTAGCTCATTCATTTTGGCTCATCACTGTCTTGCCTGTGCTGGGGAAGGGAAGCAAAAGTGTGTCTCCCCACCAGCACTCGCGAGCGCTGGTCGGAAGACACACTTTTGTTTCATCAATTAAATGAGAGTATTTAATGATATTGGGAGGATCTAATCTTTATTCTAATTCTTTTCATATCCTTTTCTTGTATATATGCACTACAATGCAAATTTAAAAATTGCCACATTAGGAGCACTGTATACTTAATTTTTAATACAAATGTAAATTTAATTGGTAATTGGCAGCTGAAAAACTACTTCAGAGAAGAGAGGAGATATCTTAGATAATATAAAGAAATACAGTTTTCACACCAAATCCTTCTTCTCAGAATCTCCATAACCATCAGCTGTGGATTTAACTGAAGGGGGTTATTCAACATTTAACATTTAACATGTATTTATGGACTTTCACTATACTCCAGACACTATTCTAGACAATGGGGGGCATGGCGAAAAGATAGATGAGGATTCCTGACCTTGTGGAGATGACAGTCTAGTGCAGGGGTAGGGAACCTTGCCATGTTGGAAGGCTGCATTAAGTTAGCTGTAATTGATATGGCTACATCCAGGAAACTTCAGTTAGACATACCTAAAAAAATGGACATTATTTTGTAAAAATCTAACTACTATGTACTTAATAATTTAACAAATGAAAACAGTTTGTTAATTTTAAAGTTAACTAACCTTTTAATGGCTTTGTTCTATCTGCTTTTTTGCTGCTTTTTACTAGAAAGCATTTGAGTATTGGTTGGACATGGACATCTAGAGTTGCAGTTGATCCTCTAGATGGGTGTCGTCATTTGTGACTTTAAGGGTGTCTTGATTTGGGCTAAGTAGGAGAATGTAAATTTTCATCAATAAGTGGTTGAAAATCAAGAAAGTATTTTCAGGCATGTAGCCAAAGGTGTGGGTATTCTGCATTTTCCCCATATTTCAATTGGATCTTTCTTAGCATCAAACGATGACATTAAAATATCATCTAGTGAGAGTTCAATTAAGTCCATTTGTAGTTCTGAGGAGATCAGGCGTGTTCGGGGTGGTATGGCCATAGACCCATTTGTAGTTCTTTAGGTGCCTTGGTATATCAACTAGTTGAGGCTGAAATGCTAATTTGAGTGATGTCATGCTTTTCAAAGTCAGTGAAAATTTCATTGTATTCTCCAATTAATAGGTCTATAACAGCTACGTATTCTTCAGATGATTTACACGTATCATTCTGCTCATTGATTGCCTTCGCTAACTGGGGAAAATGTTTATCTGAAGTTTCCTTTTGAAGAAGATGTGTTTTGTAAGATGGCTCTTTTTTCAAAATGCTTGGATTTCTTTTCTGGCTGCATATCATACATAGACTTAGTTTTACCTTGCAAAGAAAGCGTCAAGCTGCCTTGATTTGCCATATCACACCGAAATGCTGCATTCCTATAGAAATCTTACAATAATTCAGATTGCTAGTTCTGTTCTTCATAAAATTTAACTATCTGTTCTCAACAGAGATAAAATTTTGACTAACTCCTGTTTCTGTGATAGCCAACGCACTTCTGAATGATATGGCAAATCCATACTAAATAACTTATCTTTCAACTTTAGCATGTTGTGAAACTAACAACACTGTGTTGCATTTTCACAGTGATAGTGAACAACACTTACCACTTGTGGCAAAGTGTCACTTAAAATGGTAGCTTTAGCACAGATAGTTTGCTGCTGCAAGATACATTGAAAACAAGTGAGAACATCTGCATGTGTTAATACTTTTTTTTTAATTTATGCAATAAATCCTTCATGTTTTCCTGTCATGGAAGGTACACTGTCTGTACATAAATCCACTAAATTTACCAAAGTCAGTCCAATGTCACAATATTTATCTTGAAAGTTGTTGAAGATATCTATTTCCTGTGTTCTGTTTGCAAGAGGGCCCAAACTGAGTAACTCTTCCTTGCAAAGAAAATCTTCTGTTAGGGCCTGAAGGCAGTGTAAAACCTGAACCAAGACAATAGTATCAATTGATTAATCTGAAGTGAATGAATAATATATATTTTCCTTCTGAAGTATTGCATGACATTGTTCTCTAAAGTTGAAGGCTAATTCATGCTGCCTATCTGTTGTGGTTATCTTTGAAAAAAGGAGTTGTTTGTACTTTGAAACATTGTCGGGGTCTAAGCATTCTACAACTTCGACAATTCACTTTTTCACAATTTCTTCATCACAGAACGGCTTTCTTTTTTTCCTGAGTATATAAGATACTTTATAAGTTGCTTCAGTGGCATTATTTCTAGGTTGTCCTGCTGTTTGGAAAACGTTGTCTTTGCTTTTGCTGTTTATCTTTTAATTCCTGCAATACAACCTTTCACGCCTCTCTCTTTAATTTCAAATATTTGTGGTCCTCATGAGTGTTACAATGCTGATGAGCACTGAATTTCCTTAATGTTGATATTGTGATTTCACAAAACAAGCAAATCATCTTATCTTTAGCAGAAACAAGATGATATTGCAATTCCCAATCCTCATTAAAACATTTGTTTTCTTCCTTCAGTGTTCTCCTGGTCTTCTTTGACTTCATGGGCTGTTAAATAGGCGGAATTAAAAAATACTGTTGAGCTGTGCAACTGTTCACGCATTCCACTTCAAATGGAAACACAGTGCACCACTGTCAAAAGTCGGTAACAGACTGGTGTACTCAACTCCCATAACCTCTCTCCAACCAGTCTCATGCAGCAGCGATGCCAGTCAGGTGCAGGAATTTAGAATTAAACCATAAGTGAAGCAGCTGTCAATTTAGCCCTAAAGGCTTACTAGTGTTCTAACTGTACCAGTCAATCTGGGAGGATTATTTTATTGAAACTTATTTTATTCTTAGGTATTTTTCTTTCTTTTTTTTTTTTTTGAGACAGAATCTCACTTGGTGCCCTGAATTGAGTGCCGTGGCATTATCATAGCTCACAGCAACCTCAAACTCCTGCACTCAAGCAATCCTCCTGCCTCAGCCTCCCAAGTAGCTGGGACTACAGGCACTTGTCACAATGCTTAGCTAGTTTTTTTTCTATTTTTTGTAGAGAAAGGGTCTCACTCTTGTTCAGGCTGGTCTCAAACTGTTGAGCTCTATCAATCCGCCAGTCTCGGCCTCCCAGAGAGCTATAAGATCACAGGCAAAAAGAGTCACCGTGCCTGGCCTATTCTTAGGTATTTTAAGTATATTCTTTAAAAAATAAAATAAAAGATCGAGACAAGATGGCGGACTGAAGCCAGCTTTCAACAGAGGCTCCCGTCCAGAAGGAGAGTTAAGGGACAGGAATTTAGTAGGTGTCCTGGTGGACTTGAGCCTCACCAAGAGAGAAGGTTGAAGAACATACACCAACACCGCTGAGGCAAGCTGTGATCACAAGGACGCAAACAAAAGAACGCTCACTTCTGGATATTCTGAGGCCACACCCCCTGTCTCCCTGGGCAACCAGAGGAGGCCACCGGTGAGCGAGGGATTTCCTGACACGGCTCACAAACCCGGGAAACTTCCAGGGCGGGGCCCACCCAGAGAGGTGTTCGAACGCAAATCTCCAGCAGCAAAGACGTTTGAACTCAAAACAGCCCGTCTTCTGTAGGCGATTTCGACAGGAACAGAGACAGAACCCCGCAAAGTTGTCTGTTCTGTTCTGTTCTGTTCTGTTCGGTTCTGTTAGCAGCATCCATCAGGGACGGGGCTAAGCCTGAGTGAACACCTCCTTCCCATCACCTGCATCAAACACTCAAAGATGTCAGGCCCCATCTCCTCCTGCTAGATAGCGGCAGTCTGTGGGGGCCTGGCAGACTTCCTTGCGATTCAGGCAGGTGCAAACCCCTGGAGTGTCTGTTCACTGCAGGCAACTGGGTTAGCCATCTGCAGAGATACCAGTGACTGGGTCCGACGGAGGGGCAAAGTGGGGAAGGAGACGTCAACCTTCCTAGACTGCTCTGTTTGCTGGGTGGCTCCTCCTGACTCCACGCTGCACTGGGGTGAGCCGTGTCAGAGGAGTCACCAGGCCCCTGTGATCCAGTTCCCAGAGACCTCTTGAACTCGCCCACCCAAGACAAGTGCCGATTGAGACAGCGGATTTGGACCTTTTGAACTGGGCTAATAGAATGAGGACTTTTCAGGCGGTGCCCTGGGTGTGCAATTGTAGGAAGGTTTGATTCTCCTTTTCCAACTGGGGCCAGAGGTGGGCAGGCGGGGTGACTTAATTGCTGATTTTTCCACACAGCTGAGACTTCAAGCCAGAGTAGAAGTTGCAATAGGATCAAACAGAAACCAGCTGAAAGCAAGACAGAACCACTTTGCTCCACCACACCAGACAGGGCCCCAGTTTCTCAGGCCACAACACTGTACGGGCCCTCGATAAAACCCCAGGGGAAAAACCAAAGGGAGTAAAATAACCATGGGGCGGAATCAGCGGAAAAACTCTGGTAACATGAATAACCAGAATAGATCAACCCCCCCAAGAAAAGATACGGCAGATATGATTGAAGATCCCATTCATAAACAACTGGCTGAAATGTCAGAAATCGAATTCAGAATTTGGATTGCAGACAAGATTAATAAAATGGAATTAGGAATTCGAGGAGAAATTCAAAAATTGTCTCAAGAATTTAACGAATTTAAAGACAAAACCACCAAAGACTTAGACACACTGAAGCAAGAACTTACAGCCCTCAAAGATATGAAAAATACAGTAGAATCCCTCAGTAACAGAATGGAGCAAGCAGAAGAAAGGATTTCTGACATCGAAGATAAAGTCTTCGAACGCTCCCAATCTCTCAAAGAGGAAGAGAAATGGAGAGCAAAAACGGATCACTCACTCAGAGAACTCTCAGATAATTCGAAAAAAAGCAACATAAGGATTATAGGAATTTCTGAGAATGATGAAGTAGCCTCCAAGGGCACAGAGGCCCTTCTGCATGAAATTATGAAAGAAAATTTTACAGACATGCCTAGAGAATCTGAAATTTAGATAGCAGACAGCTTCAGAACCCCAGCATGATTCAACCCCAATAAGTCATCCCCCAGACATATCATAATTAGCTTCACTAAAGTTAACATGAAAGAGAAGATTCTCAAAGCAGCCCGGCGAAAGAAAACTATAACGTACAAAGGTAAGAATATTAGAATAACTGCAGATCTCTCTGCTGAAACTTTTCAAGCCAAAAGAGGCTGGTCATCAACTTTTAATCTCCTAAAGCAAAAAAACTTTCAACCCAGGATCTTGTATCCAGCTAAACTGAGTTTCATCTATGATGGAGAAATTAAATACTTCAATGACATTCATATGTTGAAAAAATTTGCCATAAGTAAACCAGCTCTTCAGGATGTTCTCAGACCTATCCTCCACAATGACCAACCCAATCCTATACAACAAAAGTAAACTCACTCAGAAACTTCGGATCAGACTCCAACTTCCACACTGGCGAAAGGATTAAAAATGTCCACTGGACCTTTGAAAAACTCGATACCCAAAATTCCACCAGACTTATCAATACTCTCCATCAATGTGAATGGCTTAAACTGTCCTCTAAAGAGACATAGGTTAGCTGACTGGATACAAAAACTCAAGCCAGATATTTGTTGCATACAAGAGTCACATCTCAACTTAAAAGACAAATACAGACTCAGGGTAAAAGGATGGTCATCCATATTTCAGGCAAATGGTAATCAGAAAAAAGCAGGTGTTGCAATTTTATTTGCAGATACAGTAGGCTTTAAACCATCAAAAGTAAGGAAGGACAAGAATGGTCACTTCATATTTGTTAAGGGTAATACTCAATATGACGAGATCTCAATTATTAATATCTATGCACCCAACCAGAATGCACCTCAATTTATAAGAGAAACTCTAACAGACATGAGCAACTTGATTTCCTCCAGCTCCATAATCGTCGGAGATTTCAACACTCCCTTGGCAGTGTTGGATCGATCCTCCAGAAAGAAGCTGAGCAAAGAAATCTTAGATTTAAACCTAACCATCCAATATTTAGATTTAGCAGACATCTACAGAACATTTCATCCCAACAAAACTGAATACACATACTTCTCATCAGCCCACGGAACTTACTCCAAAATTGACCACATTTTAGGTCACAAGTCTAACCTCAGTAAATTTAAAGGAATAGAAATTATTCCATGCATCTTCTCGGACCATCATGGAATAAAACTTGAATGGAGTAACAACAGGAATCTGCATACCCATACAAAAACATGGAAGTTAAATACCCTTATGCTGAATGATAGCTGGGTCAGAGATGAGATTAAGAAAGAAATCGCCAATTTTTTGGAACAAAACGACAATGAAGACACAAACTATCAGAACCTCTGGGACACTGCAAAGGCAGTTCTAAGAGGGAAATTTATAGCACTGCAAGCCTTCCTCAAGAGAACAGAAAGAGAGGAAGTTAACAACTCAATGGGACATCTCACGCAACTGGAAAAGGAAGAACATTCCAACCCCAAACCCAGTAGAAGAAAAGAAATAACCAAAATTAGAGCAGAATTAAATGAAATTGAAAACAAAAGAATAATACAACAGATCAATAAATCAAAAAGCTGGTTTTTTGAAAAGGTCAATAAAATAGATAAACCTCTGGCCAACCTAATCAGGAAAAAAAGAGTAAAATCTCTAATATCATCAATCAGAAACAACAAAGACGAAATAACCACAGACTCATCAGAAATCCAAAAAATCCTTAATGAATATTACAAGAAACTTTATTCTCAGAAATATGAAAATCTGAAGGAAATAGACCGATACTTGGAAGCACGCCACCTTCCAAGACTTAACCAGAATCAAGTGGAAATGTTGAATAGACCCATATCAAGTTCAGAAATAGCATCAACTATACAAAACCTCCCTAAAAAGAAAAGCCCGGGACCAGATGGTTTCACGTCAGAATTCTACCAAACCTTTAAAGAGGAATTAGTACCTATATTACTCAACCTGTTCCAAAATGTAGAAAAAGAAGGAAGACTACCCAACACGTTCTATGAAGCAAACATCACCCTGATCCCCAAACCAGGAAAAGACCCAACAAGAAAAGAAAATTATAGACCAATATCACTAATGAATATAGATGCAAAAATATTCAACAAGATCCTAACAAACAGAATCCAGCAACACATCAAACAAATTATACATCATGACCAAGCCGGTTTTATCCCAGGGTCTCAAGGCTGGTTCAATATACGTAAATCTATAAATGTAATTCAGCACATAAACAAATTAAAAAACAAAGACCATATGATTCTCTCAATTGATGCAGAAAAAGCTTTTGATAATATCCAGCATCCCTTCATGATCAGAACACTCAAGAAAATTGGTCTAGAAGGGACTTTTCTTAAACTGATAGAGGCTATCTACAGCAAGCCCACAGCCAATATCATATTGAATGGAGTTAAATTGGAATCATTTCCACTCAGATCAGGAACCAGACAAGGCTGCCCATTGTCTCCATTGCTTTTCAACATTGTAATGGAAGTTTTAGCCACCGCAATTAGGGAAGAAAAGGCGATCAAGGGTATCCATATAGGGTCAGAAGAGATCAAACTCTTGCTCTTCGCAGATGATATGATTGTGTATCTGGAAAACACTAGGGACTCTACTACAAAACTCCTAGAAGTGATCAAGGAATACAGCAGCATCTCAGGTTACAAAATCAACATCCATAAATCGGTAGCCTTTATATACACCAACAACAGTCAAGTTGAAAAAGCAGTTAAGGACTCTATCCCATTCACAGTAGTGCCAAAGAAGATGAAATATTTGGGAATTTACCTAACAAAAGACGTGAAAGATCTCTATAAAGAGAACTATGAAACTCTAAGAAAAGAAATAGCTGAAAATGTTAACAAATGGAAAAACATACCATGCTCATGGCTGGGAAGAATCAACATTATCAAAATGTCCATACTACCCAAAGCAATATATAATTTCAACGCACTCCCTATTAAAGCTCCACTGTCATATTTTCAAGATCTTGAAAAAACATTACTTCCTTTTATATGGAATCAGAAAAAACCTCGAATAGCCAAGACATTACTCAGAAATAAAAACAAAACAGGAGGAATCACACTACCAGACCTCAGACTTTACTACAAATCGATAGTGATCAAAACAGCATGGTATTGGCACAAAAACAGAGAAGTAGATATCTGGAACAGAATAGAGAACCAAGAGATGAATCCAGCTACTTACCGCTATTTGATTTTTGACAAGCCAATTAAAAACATTCAGTGGGGAAAAGATTCCCTATTTAACAAATGGTGCTGGGTGAACTGGCTGGCAACCTACAGAAGACTGAAATTGGACCCACACCTTTCACCATTAACTAAGATAGACTCTCATTGGATTAAAGATTTAAACTTAAAACATGAAACTATAAAAATACTAGAGGAGAATGCAGGGAAAACCCTTGAAGAAATTGGTCTGGGTGAGTATTTCATGAGGAGAACCCCCCGGGCAATTGAAGCAGCTTCAAAAATACACTACTGGGACTTGATCAAACTAAAAAGCTTCTGCACAGCTAAGAACACAGTAAGCAGAGCAAGCAGACAGCCCTCAGAATGGGAGAAGATATTTGCAGGGTATAACTCTGACAAAGGTTTAATAACCAGAATCCACAGAGAACTCAAACGCATCAGCAAGAAAAAAACAAGGGATCCCATCGCAGGCTGGGCAAGGGATTTGAAGAGAAACTTCTCTGAAGAAGACAGGCGCACGGCCTTCAGACATATGAAAAAATGCTCATCATCTTTAATCATCAGAGAAATGCAAATCAAAACTACTTTGAGATATCATCTAACTCCCATGAGACTAGCCTATATCACAAAATCTCAAGACCAGAGATGTTGGCGTGGATGCGGAGAAAAGGGAACACTTCTGCACTGCTGGTGGGAATGCAAATTAATACATTCCTTTTGGAAAGAGATATGGAGAACACTCAGAGATCTAAAAATAGATCTGCCATTCAATCCTGTAATTCCTCTGCTGGGCATATACCCAGAAGACCAAAAATCACAACATAACAAAGATATTTGTACCAGAATGTTTATTGCCGCCCAATTCATAATAGCTAAGTCATGGAAAAAGCCCAAGTGCCCATCCATCCACGAACAGATTAATAAATTGTGGTATATGTATACCATGGAATACTATGCAGCCTTAAAGAAAGATGGAGACTTTACCTCTTTCATGGATGGAGCTGGAACATATTCTTCTTAGTAAAGTATCCCAAGAATGGAAGAAAAAGTACCCAATGTACACAGCCCTACTATGAAACTAATTTGGGACTCTCACATGATAGCTATAACCCAGATACAACTTAACAATAGGGGGAAGTGGGAAGGGGGGGTGGGTAGAGGGAGGGGATCGGTGGGATCACACCTGTGGTGCATCTTACAGGGGTATTTGCGAAACTTGGTAAATGTAGAATGTAAATGTTTTGGCACAGTAACTGAGATAACGCTAGAAAGGCTATGTTAACCACTGTGAAAAAAATGTGTCAAATGGTTTATGAAGCGAGTGTATGATGCCCCATGATCATATCAATGTATACAGTTATGATTTAATAAAAAAAATAAATAAATAAAGAAGCTTTCTACTATTTTAAAAAAATAATAATAAAAAAAATAAAAAATATTAAAAATGAACAAAAATGTATTAGTAAAGATAGAAGGATTTGTTCTGTAAAATTTGGGTTCAGCCAAAAGGCTGCACTTAAGGTCCTAAAAGGTCATGTGTGTCCCTAGGTTGCAGGTTCCTCACCCCTAGTCAGGCAAGCTCGTGTGAGCAGGGGTCTGCAGGGGATGAGAAAGCTAGAGTCACCAGGGAGTGAGTGGGTTTGCCCCACCTGCCCTGACACAGGACCCGGCTCCAGGAAACCTACACCAAGCCAGGCTACACAGGTTCACCTGTGCACACAGCAAGAGCCTCTTTAAATTCCCAAACATCTGCCCCAGCTTGCTGGGTGGTGGAGATAAACTGATGAGGGCTGGGTGGGCTGGCAAAGGCTCTGCAGAGGGCCAGGACCAGGAGCTGAATTCATAACTGGGAACCAGCTCAAGTGTGAACCACCTTGGAAGGAGCTGCTCTAATTTGTGAACCTTGAACCAAGCTGAGCCCCAAATTAATCTTTTTTTTTTTTCCACTGAATTGAGCACTGAACCAAGGATTTTTCAAAACAGCAACACCTAGTAAGCCAGTTTGAACCAGAACCAAGCCTATTCATTTTCTGAAAGTATTGAACTGGAACAATATGGGAATATTAAGTATCTTTCAAACTAAACCAGAATTGAACTGATCATTCACAAGTGTCCGGCTTGGGATGGAAAGAAATTCTTTTTGGAGAGACAATCCTGCATATATTAAATGTCTGGCTTGAGAGCTATCTCGCTTCACCACAAAATGACACTGCCTAGTGAGCTCATTTTAAAATTGTAATCTTGAGCTTAATTCTCATGTTTAACTTTTCATTTGTAGATTTTATCTGCTTAGTCAATTTTTCTTGATAAGAATCAGAGTTTGTTTTGTCCAGAAATTTTAGCACAATTCCTGGCACATGACGGATGTGCAGGTGCACATGTGGGGATGGGGAAGAGGGGCAGTTGGCGACATAAAATGACCAAGAGCTTGAAATTTATTCTGCAGCTGGAGGAAATCATGAAAGAGTGTTAGGCAGAGGGTGGTGAGGTCAGATTTGAGTTTTTCATAGATGCAACTACAGGGAAGGGGCAGGGCTGGAGGCAGGAGACAGGAAAATTGGTTATGAAGTGAGCGTAGTAATCTGGGTGAGAATTGATGAAAGGGGCAGGGGCAGGAGCTCGAGTCAGAAAATCCCTGGATTCCAATCCTAGCTTTTCTTGCAGCTGGGACAAGACATGCAAAGTCTCTGAGTGTCAGTCTCCTCCCCCAAAGAATGTGGATGCTAACTCACACATCGTGTGTGAAGTGCAGAGCACTTAGATCAGTGACTGGTACATAATAAACGCTCAGCAAACATTAGTTATTCATTTTAATTGGGAGGCATGGAGAGAACATGGTAAGTGTGAGACACATAGAAGGTGGAATCTACGGGAATGGATATGGGGAAGGAGAGAGAAGGAGGAGTTAAGGATGAGTCTGACCTTTCTGAGAAGGGCAGTTAGGTAGACGGTGGCCACATAAATGTAGGGAATTTGGGAGAGAAACCAGGTTGGAAAGGGGAAATCTGAACACATTGAGAGGAAGTTGTCCATGGCGCATCCACACAGAGTTCTCCAGCAGACAGTTGACCTCACGGGTCTGGGTTTCAGCAGAGCAGCACAGGCTGCAGTCAGACACAGACGTGGGAACCATGTGCAAAGGCTGTCAGGGTGTTGGCATCACCAGGAGAAGGTGTAAAGCGGAGAAGAGCAAAGACCCCAGGCAGCATTCTGGAGCAAGGCATCATTTAAGAAACAAAGAAGATGAGGCTTCAGAACTGATGGAGAAAGGGTGGCCAAAGAGTTAGGAAGGAAAATCAGTACAAACGGGAGGTCACAGAGTCAAAGGAGGAGAGAGAGCTCAACAGTAACAAACGCACCAACACTTCCAACCAGCTAAAGACCACCCCAGAGCCAGTGGGCTTTCTCTGGAGGGAGGGAGGCAGACAGCAGCGGCTAAGGAGCAGCCAGGAGAGGAAAAGTGGGGAGAGGGTGTGTGGTTTCCTGGTTTCTCCCAGGAAACCAAGTCATGAAAAGGCAGAGCAAGGTATGAGTCCCTTAAAGAGTTGCCTTCCCTTAATCCAGTTTGGATTCACTGGCCACATTAGGGGACCTTACAAAAACAGTCCAAACCTTGACCTGGCTGGTGTTTCTCCATCCTGCAGAGAGACACCTTCTCCTGAATGCCCTGCCATAGGTGTCCTCTCCTAGGCTCTCTTTTAAACCAGTGTGCCAGGAACGTGTTATGGTCCCTCTCTCCTCTAGTAAAACCCAAGATCCAGGAAGGTGAGCATCTTTCCTAACTTGTTCTCTCAGTTTCCTCATCTTTCAGCAATGCCTGATAATGTCAATATTAATTTTCATCATTAACTATCTCTACCACACAGAGCTCCCTTTATGGGACCCAGAGGAGGAATGTCCCCCAAGCCTTAATTCCAAACATAACTGGGTCTCCCCTGAGTGAGCTGTGGAACTGCTTTTATCACATGGACACAATGCCCATTTCACGTTTCCCTCTGATGCTATTTGTCTCTATGCTTTGGGTCGCTAGAAACTGAGTCAAATTTGCATCCATTTGTGGAAAATGACAGAACACTCAGATATGCATTTTTGTGCGAATTCATCCAATACATCTCTACCTTTGTCTTATTCGTCCTCATCTTCTTTTCCATTTCCTCAATTTTCTCATTTCTTTATTTATTTTATTATCCAAAATGCATTTTTCCAAGTTTGTTCAAATACTTGATGAAGGAAAGTGGGGTCGTTCATCAGTAATAGGGAAGATCAGATGCTAGCTAGAAGTCAAGAGGAATTGGGTTCTGAGACATAAGAGACGTGAAGTAGGGAAGAGGCTGACTTTACAGGTCAAGGGAGCATCCTGAGGGGGGGAGGGTGCAGAGATGTGATCCAGAGCCCTGCTGGGTTTCCAGGAGATTTCAGCCTTGCTGGAAGCAAGTCAAAGACACTAAGAAAAGACTAACATAACAAGGCCATACAAAGGTACGTGTCACCATGTATGGTTCAGGGGGCATGTACAGGGGATGCCAAGAAGAAGAGATCATTGTATGTGCTGGCATGTTTTAGAAGTCTTCATCAAAGATTTCAGACAAATTTGGCCTTGAAAAAGAAATAAGATCTAACTCCAGTAAGTAAACATTACTTTGTCAAGACAGAGTTGAGAGGGCCAGGTGCAGTGGCTCACTCCTGTAATCCTAGCACTCAGGGAGGCCAAGGCAGATAGATTGCCTGAGTTCATGGGTTTGAGACTAGTCTGAGCCAGAGTGAGACCCCAGCTCTAAAAATAACCAGGCGTTGTGACAGGCACCTGTCATCTTAGCTACTCGGGATGCTGAGGCAAGAGAATCACTTGAGCCCAAGAGTTTGAGGTTGCTGTGAGCTGTGACCCCATGGCATTCTACCCAGGGCAACAAAGTGAGACTCTATCTTAACAAAATAAAAGAAGGAGAATTGAGAGTGGCAGTAGCCATTGGGAAAGGTGGCTAGGAATCTGGATCAGCCCTTTCTGGGAAGAGGCATGAGCTGGAATTCAATTGGCTGTGGGCTGTCAAGGTCAGTGTGTGGACCTCAGTTTGGAAGCTCCAGGGCAGAGGCCAGAGCGCGTCTCTGCCAAGGTCAGAACAGGACAGGCATGTTCTCTTTTGCTTTTTGTCTTGATTTGGTCTTGCTGGTCAGGGTTTTTGGATGAGTACACTCATTCCTGCCCACCCTGATCTGATTTCTCTGCTGACCTTGGCAGCAGAGAGGCCAGGCTGGATTGAAATTCCACTTAAGGTGCACACAGCATCCCTTCCTTGCCTTGACTCATCAGCCAGCAATAAATGGAACTTCTTGACAGTTTTAAATTTCCTGCCAGAGAGCAGCTGGTAGTGTTCGTCTGGAGAAGCAGTCCTGGGGAAGTTTTCTCACTATCTGGCTAGAGAATGTATTTTCTTCCTCTCCTCTCATTTCATCTCCTCCCCTCCTCCCTCCCCTCCTTTCCTTTCCCTTCCCTCAGCCTCCCTTCTCCTTCTTTCACTCTCTTCCCCTCCCATCTCTTCCCTTCTCTTCTACTAAGTCTCTCCTTTAAAGACTTTGCACCTCTTCTGTCCCTAGCCACTGACAATTAATTTAGGGACTAGAGAAGGCCTTGTCAGTACAGCCTGCTGAATTACTCATTACTGTCTCTGAGATTCAAAGAGCGACCCTGTTTTTTAAGGTTCTTTTAATGAGTCATTTCAGCCTTGGACTTCCAATTTTCACCCCTGCCAGACAACAGCCCCTGGGAAGGCCTGGGAAACTAGTGTCACTTCCAGAGACTTGCAGCTACCGGGCTGTAGGCGCACTATAATTATTCCCCATTAGTGCTCTGTGAATGTGCAGATGGTGCATGGGGCCCTGATGCTGTTTGTTTTCCTTTTCCCTCCTCCCTCAAACACTTTCGTTTATGCCCCTGCATTTCAGTGAACAAGGGCAAGGCCTGGCTCAGCATGTTTACCCATCTCTTCTGCTGGGCAGGTTAATGTCTGAGTACAGGATCGCAAATTTCCTGTATGGAACCTATAACGTCTTATTATTTTCCCCAGGCATGTGAAGACACATGTTAGCCTCCAGCAGGAAAATGTGTTAATCAGAAGTCCCTTTGCTGCTGCAGGAAGAGGGCACAGTCCAAAAAATCAAACCAACAAAAAAGCAAGCACAGTCACCTTAAAACAAAAACAGCATCCTGAAAAATAATGCTGTGACAGTTTTTATTAATGGTCCCCAACAAGGCAATTAAACAGAAGTGTAGATGTCATCTAAAAAGAGATTTCAGGCCTTGGCCAAACTCCGTCATCCTCTCTACCAAAGCTTTTTGCTTCTCCAGTTTTCCTAGGCTTCAGGTCTGTTTGAGATTAGAAGCATTTCTGACGTGCTGTGCAAATATATGCAAATTCGATGTGAGTTCTCATCAGCTCCGCTCTGCCGTGTGTTGCGGCTGCCTTGATGGCGCTGGGCTGCCGGCCTCCTGGAATCGCAGCAATATGGCCTGTGTGGGCTGTGCCAGCAGCCATTAGCAGCCCCGATGAATCGGATTAGGGAGCCCTGATGGCTCCGTGGTGTCAGTTAGTCGCACTTGGTTCCCAGGCTGTGGAACAGCACAAGGCAATGTCAAAGGCAGGAGGGAAAGATTCTGATGTTCACTGATTTTTAAAATATTCCCAAATTTCCTTTCATGTTTATGCAACCACAGTGGAAATTTGCTTTCCTGACAGGAACCATTATCTGATGACATCCTTATACATTCATCTCTTTCAGTGCTGATCTTTAAGTTGATGGCTGCTGAGATTTTGCAGGAGAGCACATGCTGACGTGTGTGTGGTTGGACGCCTGGCATTGTGCGCACATGCACTCGGCCATGCTTGCGTGAAGGGGGTAATCAGTGCAAGGGTCAGCATGTCACTTGCATGTGAATTCCAAGGGACCTACTGGTGGCTCCTAAAATGGCATCTGCAAGCACAGGGGGGAAATGGTCTTGATTTTCTTCAAGTGGTCATGGGTCTCTCCTCCTTTCCTCTGGGGTCTTTGCCATCTTCCCTCACCCTCATCGGCCTATCTGAAAGCTGAATGAGAGGGGAAGAGTTGGTTCTGGTGGGCAGGTGAGGCCAAAGGAAACAGGTATGCAAATGGAGAGCATACTATTCAGCCATAAAGGAAGAAGGAGACTCTACATCTTTTGTATTAACCTGGATGGATTCGGAGAGTATCCTCCTGAGTAAAGTAGCACAAGAATGAAAAAGCAAGCACCCAATGTACTCAATACTAATATGAAACTAGTAGATGAACAAATACATGACCACACACACACAAAAAAATAACTAAATTCAAGTGGAGTGGGGAGAGGGGAGGCAGGGGGATTGGTATCACTCACCTTCTGGGTACAATGTAGGGTATATGGCACTTCTTCTGGGTGAAGGGCTCAACTACAACTGGGACTTTACCTAATTGTTTGTACCCTCATATTAATCTGAAATAACAAAACAAACAAAAAGACCTACCACCACTTTCAACGCAGCTCTTCTTAAGCCAACCCTGACTGAAGTGGAGGAAGCTTTTCTCTTTTCTTGCCCACATATCATTTTACAAACAGTAAAAAGGCAAATGTTGGACTCATACAGGACTTTCATGTAATTGTCATAACTAATTAAGAGCCATAATTACTTCCCACTTTGGAACAAAGCCCTTTTTAACTCTCTACTTCTTAAGCCACGGTCCCAGAGTACACATGAATGAATTCCAGCTGCCATTCACCCTGCAGGAGCCAAGGAAGCAGCAGCTCAAACAAATCTTAGCCCCTCTGCGTTTGACTGTCGGCCCTCATGCCCTGCTGGTGGTTGTTGAGAATAGATCTTTGTGAATGTCCGAGAGAGAATGGAGTGGTTTGAAGGACTCGGCAGTATCCCAGGGAGTACATGAACATAATTATAATATATGTTATATAACATATTATGTTAGCATAATTCCTTTAACCTATAACCTGTTGAAATGCATAGATGTTACATGGAAAATGACTTGGATACTGGGTCCTTGTATTAGGGTCCAACCTGGCTTTGTCATTGGATCATCATCATCATAGGCTTATCCTTTAGTTATGATGATGACACAGAGCTCGACAATTGTGTCAAACTTTTGATATTAAACTGATGTATGATTCTTTAGCAACTGGGAATCTAAAGCCATCACTCATTTCTTCTTGCCATGGCACCAAAATGTGCATTTTGTGTGTTTCCTAACCGGCAACAAAAATGCTCCTCAGTGGAATTTTGGTTTCCATTACCTGTGAAAGAAAAAGAAATAGCAGCCACTTCCAAAGGTTGTCACTTGACCTCTTGGGCCCAGGTTCCAGAAGCTCTGCGTGGTGACTGCCTGTCACTGGGGTGCTCAATATGCTCTTTTGGCTTGAAGGCCCCAGAGAGAACACACATCCCAGCAGCTCTGAGGTGCTTTTCCTCCAGGCGTCTCTCCCGACTGGCCCGGCAGAGTCCCCTCAGAATGATTTGCAGTTCTTTTACCCTTCTCAGTTTTTGCTACTACAAATGACATTTTGTGCAGCATATTTTGTGTTTCCAAGTAAAATAGAATTTAAGCAGTGACTGAAAAGAATTAATGACCATCTGGTAACTCCCTTCACTCCCATAGAAATTCTAGCACAATTTAAAAATACATGTAGTTTCTGAATTCATTTGTTGAAATGTTTAAAATAATGTTCTCTTAGGCCAGCGTGGTGGCTCACGCCTATAAACCCAGCACTCTGGGAGGCCAAGGCAGGCAGATTGCTCAAGCTTACGGGTTCGAGATCAGCCTGAGCTAGAGCGAGACTCTGTCTCTAAAAATAGTTAGGTTGTGTTGTGATGGGCACCTATAGTCCCAGCTACTCAGGAAGCTGAGGCAAGAGAGTCACTTGAGCCCAAGAGTCTGAGGTTGCTATGACCTATGATGCCACAGCACTCAACCGGGGGTTGGGGGGAGAGTGACAAAATGAGACTTTGTCTCAAAAAATAAATAAATAAATAAATGAGATAAAATAAAATAATGTTTTCTCATTATAAAAGAAAAATAGTGAGGTAATCCAAGGATGCCCCAGAGTGAATTGTATATACCGCCTATGCCATGTTTGGAGTCAGATTACTTGAACATGCCTCTCCAAATTTGGGAAAAATCTGCCCAGTTGTTATCATGTGATATGCTCACAAATAGGCGTGCGCCTTAGTTCATTTTCTGTGGCTTATCACGGAATTCCTGAAACTGGGTTATTTTCTATAAAGAAAAGGAATGCATTTCTTACAGTTGCAGAGGCTGAAAAGTCAAGGTCAAGGGGCCACATCGGGTGAGGCCCTTTTATTTTTTTTTTTGCAGTTTTGGCCAGTGCTAGGCTTGAACCCGCCACCCCCTTCTTGCTGACAGGGACCTCGCAGAGCTTTGAGGTGGCATAGGGCGTTACGTGGTGGTAAGGCAGCTGAGCAAGGTCACTCACATCACGCTTCCTTTTCTTGTTTTTAATTATAACAAATTTAAAAATTTTAATTTATCACATAAAATTTGTGTCTGTTTATGGGGTCCACGTCATATTCTGTATGATAATCTGTAATGATCCAGTAAGGATATCTGGGGTATTCGTACCCTTCAGTAATTATCATTCCAGGTGTTTGGAACATTTCAAGTCTTCTCTTGCAGCTATTTTGAAATACACAAAACACTGTTGTTAACTATCATCACCCTATTCTACTGTCAAACACTGGAACTTATTTCTTCTATCCAAGTGCATGTTTCTGCCCATTACCCAACCTCTCTTCATCCCTCTGCACCCCACACCCTCCCCAGCCCGTAGCATCTATCATTCTACTATCTACCCACATGACATCTACTTTGTTAGCTCCCATATATATCAGAACATGTCATATATCTTACCTACTGGGAATAGAGCTACAGTAAACATCGGGGTGTGAGTATCTTTTTGATATATTGATTTCTTTTTCCTCTGGATAAGCAGGGTCTCAGTAGTGATGAGTGACATTGGTGAGTGCTTACTGGTGTCAGCACTGCTCTGAACATTTCCCATTTGTTTTCTTCTTTTATTGGTTTAAGTAGGTACTGAAGATTGGAAAAGATAATCATCACTCCCATTAGATGGCACAACTACAATGTCCTAGAGTCAGGGTTTAGATCCCAGCAATCTGCAATGCAATTCTGACTCTAACTACCTGGAATTTGGTCACATTTCACAAGTTAAAGCATAGTTCCCCACGAAGCTGACCTCACTTCATACAAGCTGGGAGAAGTGAGGAATCCTAGGTTACTCGGACCTCTGACCAACTGGCCACAAATTTAGGTGTTGTCATTATCCCTTCAAGTTGGATAACTCACCAGAACAACTCGCAGAACTTAGGAAAGCACTATACTTATTATTAAAGCTTTATTATAAGTGACACAAATCAAAAACTGACTAGAGAAAAGAAACACAGAGTAAGGGAGGGTTTCAAATGTGATTGTTCTTGGAACATGTCACTCTCCCAGGACAATTAACCAGGACTCACTAGTGAATTTCAGTGCTAAGAGTTTTTACTGGGATTTCATTATTTAGGCATGGCTGCTTGGATTATTGGCAACATGAATGAATTCAATCTCTAGTCCCCAACTGCTTCTCTGATGACACAGTGTTTTCCCACATAGCCAGCACCATCCAGAAATGATCTGGGGACTTACCAGGAGTCCTCTCATTAGCATAAACTCAGGTGTAGTCTGAGGGCCCACTTTGAATAATAAAGACACTTCTGCTTAAGAAATCCAAGGATTGGTTTGTTTGTTTGTTTGTTTGGAGCAGAATCTCACTCTGTCATCCTAGGTACAGTGCTGTGGCATCATCACAGGTCACAGCAACTTAAAACTCTTGTGCTTAAGTGATCCTCTTGCCTCAGCCTCCTGAGTAGCTGGGACTACAGGTACCACCACACCTAGCTAGTTTTTCTATTTTAGTAAAGACAGGTCTTGCTCTTGCTCAGGCTGGTCTCGAACTCCTGAGCACAAGCAATCCACCTGCCTTGGCCTCCTGGAGTGCTGATTATAGGTGTGTGCCACTGCACCTGGCTAAATCCCTTCAGCGGCACATATACCAAAATCCTTCCCAGGAGCCAGAGACGAAGGCTTCAGAAGGCTCTCAGCCCTTTCTCTCCTAAGGGCCAACATGAGCGTCTAGACTAGTGAGGTTCCTGGCTAAACACAGGCTTCTGCCTCTCAGGTCTTGCCTGAACCCTGGCTAGGTGGGCAACTAGAGGGACCACTCTCTGAAAAACAGAGGCTATATCCAAGCTTCCTAATGAGAGGCCGCAGATTGGGCCTGCAAAGACAGGAAGCCACGCATTTGGACAGCAAACACTTCCATGAATTTAAATGGCACTCACAAGACAGAGGAGCTTCTCCTAGAGGTGGAGTCCAGCATCTTGTTAAGTCCACTAAAAATCACATCTGCATCTATACTCAGTTGCTGTTTAGAGCAGTTGGCAGTCACCTGCCATCTTGTATGATGAGTAGGTGACTGACACCTGCCATCAGTGCTGGGAGCCTACGAGAGGCCTCTGGTTGACTGCTTTACAGATGGAAATATTGGTGAAGAAAGATGGGTCAGAGATGGCCTGGGACAGAGAAATGCCTGCTCTGACCTTATGTTCTACTTATCCACTAGTGCCTACAACCTGGGTCAGGAGTCCCACAGCTGCTTTGGGTGCTTGGAGTACTCATTAAATTCATAAGCTCCTCAGACACGGGAGGACTCCCTGGAAATTCAGAGTGACAAGGCTATGCCCATGTGTCCATTGCTGTATGACTGCTCAATGCCTGAACTCAGGCACCGAATAGGTATGTTTTCATTCCTCAAAATTTTCAAAAATAAAATCTTGGATGGTGGTGACCTTCTTTTCTTCTTCTTCTTTTTTTATTAAATCATAGCTGTGTACATTTTTTTAATGGAAAAATTTAACTTTCTTTTATTTATTCTTTACATTTCAGATTAATATGAGGTTACAAATGATTAGGTTGCATTGTTTGCCTTTGTTAAGCAGAGTCCAAGTTATAGTTGAGCCCTTCACCCAGAAGGTATGCCATATATCCCTACATTGTGCAGGGTAGATGAGAGCTTACCACACACCCTCTGACCCTCTTTCCCCCCTTCCCAAATTTATTTATTTATTAACAGAGTCTCACTTGGTCGCCCTTGGTAGAGTGCTATGGTGTCACAGCTCACAGCAACCTCAAACTCTTGGGCTCAAGTGATCCTCTTACATCAGCCTCCCAAGTAGCTGGGAGTACAGGTGCCTGCCACAATGCCTGACTATTTTATTTTTTTATTATTAAATCATATCTGTGTACATTAATGCAATCATGGGACACCATACACTGGTTTTATATACCATTTGACATATTTTCATCACACTGGTTAACATAGCCTTCCTGGCATTTTCTTAGTTATTGTGTTAAGACATTTATATTCTACATTTAGTAAGTTTCACGTGTACCCTTGTAAGATGCACCAATTACCCTCCCTCCACCTATCCTCCTCCCTCCCCTCCCCTCCCTTTCCCCTTTCTCTATATTCTTAGGTTGTAACTGGGTTATAGCTTTCATGTGAAGGTCCTAAATTAGTTTCATAGTAGGGGTGAGTACATTGGATACTTTTTCTTCCATTCTTGAGATACTTTGCTAAGAAGAATATGTTCCAACTCCATCCATGTAAACATGAAAGAGGTAAAGTCTCCATCTTTCTTTAAGGCTGCATAATATTCCATGGTGTACACATACCATAATTTATTAATCCATTTATGGGTTGATGGGCACTTGGGCTTCTTCCATGACTTAGCAATTAAGAATTGGGCTGCAGTGAACATTCTGGTACAAATATCTTTGACTTTCAGATTTTTCATCCATGAGTAGGTATAATGACCCCCATCTCAAAGAACTGGCTATTGGGAAGTCTTTTTTTTTTTCTTTAAAGTAACACATATTTATTGTCTTACTGTTCTGCAGGCCAGAAATCCAAAATCAGTGTTATTGGGATACAAGTAAAGTGGCAGCTGGGAAACATTATTTTCTGGAGTATCTAGGAGAGAATCTCTTTATTTGGGAGGTCTTAAGAGGAAAAAGCCACATAGCATCGAGCAGCTGGTGCTTCAGGGCCCCAGACACCGTGAGTTCTCCTCTCTCTCTTTCCTCGCAACTCTGCCTCGACTCACCTGTCAGTAGGCATCTGCTCATGGCCCTGAAGCATCCAGATGGAAACTTCTTGAGCAAAGCTCAGAGGACAGAGGCCTTGTGTGGCTCCTGGGGGACAGGGTGTGGAGAGAGCATACCACAGGGAAGGAGGGAGGCATTTCATAACGAGGGACTATAAGTTTTAAAAATCCATACATTCCTAACATGACTAAGAGGCCCAGTGGGGCCTTTGGTATGGAACAAATGGATGAATCATAACTGAGTTGGTTGGCCATAATGTTTATATGCCTGATAGTCCTGAATTTGACCTCCTTGTGAGTTAGCCACTGGTTTGGCTTTTTTGAAGCAGAGTCACTGTGTACTGGTTACCAACTTGTCTGAGTCTGGTGAGACAGAACATCCACACATGAGTGACATGAAGCAGGTTTATGACTCACAAATACAGAGCAAGAAAAAGCAGAAATCTGGGCGGTGCCTGTGGCTCAAGGAGTAGGGCGCCGGTCCCATATGCCGGAGGTGGTGGGTTCAAACCCAGCCCCGGCCAAAAAAAAAAAGAAAAAGCGGAAATCTAGGATTCACTGCGAGCCAGTCCTCAAGGTTAGGAAAGCTGCCGGAGGCAGTCTCATCCACACCTGCTGCACTTGCACCATAGCTGAGGGCCCCCATAAAGCAGCCTGCCCTCAATTTTATACTGTGGGGCCATGGGATTCACTGCGCTAAAGTATGGAAGGACATCCTATTTCTTGGGGGTGGGGAGGAAAGGCAGGGGCTGAAACAGAGCTCTGGCTTTTTCAGCCAGCCCCTCCCTGTCTTAGGATTTTGCATTCGTAGCACGTTCTACAATTATCCTCAAGAACACAAGTGAGAAAGGAAGGAGAACCAGGCCTCCTGCCTCCCCTCCTTTGGGCCCTTCTCGCACCCATAACAAACAGCTTCCTGACAGCCTGCCTCCCACGAGCCATACAAGGTCTCTGTCCTCTGAGCTTTGCACAACAATTTTGGTTGCTGCATAGCATTCAATTATTTTTATTCATGATTTTATTTTGTTTATTACCACAATAGACCTGATAAAGTAGATACGGAACATGGATGGTGGAATGTCTGAAATGAATGAGGAGCATATATATGATGACAAATGTGCCCCAGGATGTTCTTTACCTGATTGTACCATTGCATTTATTTGCTCACCATGTGAATATAGCACATCAAGAAAGCTCCTCAACTCCCAAAGCTGATGTTAAAAAGAGAAAATAGAGTGGTGATTATATCCAATTTGGCTTTTCAATTATTTAGAATAAAATGTGTTATTTACAGAGATATGCTAAAAAGTAAGAAAATAAAGCCTAAAACATAAACCTTTTTTTCTCATCTAAAAGGAAAACACAAAATTATAGAAATTAATGAGTTTTACTTTTAAAGTGTATGTTGCAAGAATTCCCAGCATCACAGCATGAAATCCAGGCTCATCTGTTTCTGATGCACCAGCACATAGTTCAACTTCAATCTGCATTTTAATGTGTATTCAGTCCCTAAACCAAACCTGATATATCATAACACTTCAGAATTTATTGTCAACAAATCATGGTTTTTTCTAACATAATTAATCTAAAGTAAATGAAACTGTGTGCATCACTTGGTAAATGGAAATAAGTAAAAATTTGACTACATATCATGAATATTATTAAATATAAGTAAAAATAAAGTTTATAATGCGGTCTATAATACTATGCTGATCTGAATGAAATAATTTACACCTCATATCTGTTCTGTATGATATTCTAAACGAAAGTGATAACATTTAAAAAAATATTTTAATAAATATCATTTTAAATTCTGATGGCCGTTGGTAAGATATTACGGTGAGTAGGGGGTCACAATTCAAACATTGTAGTATTTAGGGAAAGTGCTGGATTCTTTCGCCAAGCTGTGATTGAGTAATCAGAGGAGCGTTATATTTGGGGAGTGATTACTTGTGAAGCAGCCATGTTACTGTGGGGGACAATTTGCTGTCTTGGCAAATAACAGCAAACACTTATTTAGTATGTACTGTATGCCAGGTATTATTAGTTAAACATTTCTTAGTGTTAGCGATTTTTTTTTTATGTTTTTCCTTAATTTTTACTGAATCACAACTGTATACGTTTATGGGGTACAATGTAATGATTTGATATACAATGTAGAATGCTGAAATCAAACCGATTAACATAACCATCACCTCACTTACTGATTTTTTGTGCTAAGAAATTACTAATATACTCTTAGCTGTTTTGAAATGTACCCTTGTGCTGTGTACATTAGGTGAGATCCCACCAAATACTCTCCTTCCACTTGCCCTCCGCCCTCCCCTCCTCTCTCCCTCCTTTCCCCTCTTTCTTTCTGGACTATCATTGTGTTTTATCATTCGTATGAATGTGTAAGTGTTTATATATCATTTTTATAACAGTACTGAATACATTAGATACCTTTTTTCCATTCTTGAGATACTTTACTAAGAAGAATATGTTCCAGCTCCATCCAGGGAAACATAAAAGATGGAAAGTGTTAGCAATTTAATCTTTCCAACCACTCTGTGAGGCAGGCACCATTGTTAACCTCATCCCCATTTTACAGATGAGGAAACTGAGGTACCACAATGGAAGCAGAGTGATGACCGCAACCCAGGCTGCTTGGCTGCAGACCCATACACTGAACCACTGTGCTGTGTGCTTATCACAGAGTATATGGACTCATGCTCGATTTCTCACAGTATGTGGGTTTGTCATTTTTCCTCATCCTCAACCCCCCAGTTCCCAACTTCAAAACAAACAAAACAAATTCTTGATGGGTGAAAGTAGCTGGTCCTGTGTTAGCGTGAAGGTTCCCTTTTTTCCTCTACCAAGGGAATTAAGCTATAAATGGGCTGGCTGTCTGGAGAAACTCGAGGTAATTATGTATTTCTTCATTCTTGCCTCTGTGGTTCTGTACATGTAAACTTGGCAGAAGCCACTGAGCCATAGTAAATCTAAAGCACGTAGATTATCAGGGGAAGCACTGAACCATCTTCTGGTAGAAGAGGTCCAGATTAATGGAGGTCAGCTGGCCACACTGTCCAGGCCAGTATGGGAGAGATTTAAGGGATTCTGGACGACATACCACAGAGAGACAAAGGCACCCAGAAAGGTAAGTTGGGGCACAGCCTTCCCCCAGCACTCTCTAATGGCCTCTTAATACTCCTAGTTCTTCCCACAGGGCTGTGTTCTGGATGTTGTTGGTGGTTATGACTTGTCTTTGTGGAACTGCCTCAGGCAGACTAGAAATTGGGGGTTCCTGGGTTGGTGGGCATTTAGGCTGTTTCCACATTTTGGCAATTGTAAATTGAGCTGTAATAAACAGTCTCGTACAAGTGTCCTTATGATAAAAGGATTTTTTTCCTTCTGGGTAGATGCCCAGTAATGGGATTGCAGGATCAAATGGGAGGTCTAGCTTGAGTGCTTTGAGGTTTCTTCATACTTCCTTCCAGAAAGGTTGTACTAGTTTGCAGTCCCACCAGCAGTGCAAAAGTGTTCCCTTCTCTCCACATCCACGCCAGCATCTGCAGTTTTGAGATTTCGTGATGTGTGCCATTCTCACTGGGGTTAGATGATATCTCAGGGTTGTTTTGATTTGCATTTCTCTAATATATAGAGATGATGAACATTTTTTCATGTTTGTTAGCCATTCATCTGTCATCTTTAGAGAAAGTTCTATTCATGTCTCTTGCCCATTGATGTATGGGATTGTTGGCTTTTTTCATGTGGATTAATTTGAGTTCTCTATAGATCCTAGTTATCAAACTTTTGTCTGATTGCCACCAACCCAGGAATGGATTAACAAGCTGTGGTATATGTATACCATGGAATACTATTCAGCCATTTAAAAAAATGGAGACTTTACATCCTTCGTATTAACCTGGATGGAAGTGGAAGACATTATTCTTAGTAAAGCATCACAAGTATGGAGAAGCATGAATCCTATGTACTCAATTTTGATATGAGGACAATTAATGACAATTAAGGTTATGGGGGGGAAGCAGAAAGAGGGACGGAGGGAGGGGGTGGGGCCTTGGTCTGTGTCACACTTTATGGGGGCAAGACATGATTGCAAGAGGGACTTTACCTAACAGTTGCAATCAGTGTAACCTGGCTTATTGTACCGTCAATGAATCCCCAACAATAAAAAAAAAAAAAAAGAAAAGAAAAGAAATTGGGGGTTCCTGCTTCAGAATCAGGTGGGAATCCCTGCCCCACCCTTATCATTTATGAGGCCTCAGGCAAGTTACCTCTCTGAGACTCTCTGACCTCCTCTGTGCTATGAGATTTGTGTTGTGAAGACTGAATGAAGTTATGAGCATAAAGTACTGGATGGCCAAAGTAGTTTGGGCTTTCTCACCCACGGGTACAATGCAGGGACATTGGTCTGTAGTTTTCTTTTTTTGTTTTCACTTCCCTGGTTTTGGTATCAGGGTGATATTTACTTCATAGGAGGAGTTGGGGAGGCTCTTTCCTTTTCAATGTCTTAGAATAGGTTCTGCAATATATATACAAGCTCTTTTTTGAAGGTTTGTTAGAATTCTGGCATGAAACTATCTGATCCAGGACTTGCTGTTGTTGTTGTTTGTTGTTGTTGAAAGCTTTTTTATTGTTGTTACAATTTCAGTGCTTGATATTGATCTGTTTGAGAGCCCTATTTCTTCCTGCTTGAGTATAGGGAAGTAGTGTGATTACAGGATTTGTCCATTTCCTCCACATTTTCAAATTTCTGGGCATAGACTTTTTGTAGTATTTGATGATGATCTTTTCTATTTCGGTCATATCTGTTGTTATTTCCCCCTTTTCATTTCTGATTAAGCTTATTAGAAATCTTACCTTTTTGTTTCTAGTTATCTGACCAAAGGTTTATTGATTTTATCTTTTCAAAGAACCAACTTTTTGTTTTGCTCATCTTTTGATTGGTTCTTTTGTTTTCAATTTCGTTTAGTTCTGATCTAATTTCGGTTATTTCTTTTCTTCTACTGAATTTGGTATTGGATTGCTCTTCCTTTCCAGTTTCTTATGATGATTTATTAGATTGTTGATTTGTGCTCTTTCTGATTTCTAGATGTGGGCATTTAATGCAATACATTTCCCTCTTAGGATTGCTTTTGTAGTATCCCACTGGTTTTGATAGCTTGTGGCTTCATTGTCATTTTGTTCAAGGAATCTAATGATTTTCTTCTTTAACTTCTCATTGACTCAGCTATTGTTCAGCAAAAAGTTTTTACTTTCCACGACTTTGTCTGGGAGTGAGAATTGAGTTCTACTTTTATTCCACTGTGGTCTGTAAAGATACAAGGTGTAATTTCTATTCTTTTAGATTTGTTCACGTTTGATTCCTGTCCTAGAATATGATTCATCTTGGAGAATGATCCATGAGCTGATGAGAAGAATGTATTTTCAGTAGTGTTTCAGGTGAAATGTTCTGTATATGTATATTAGCCCATTTGTTATAGAGTCATGTTTAAGTCCTTTGTTTCTTCATTAGTTTCTTCTATGAACCAATTAGGGTTCATTTTATAAATCTGGGAGTATTAATGATGGGTACATAAATATTTAGGATTAAATTCTCTTCTTGTTGTATTGTTCCCTTGACAAGTATAATGTATCCATCTTTGTGTTTCTTTACTTTTGTCATTTTAAAGTCAATTTTATGCATAGGATTGTGACTCTTGCAGAAAGATTATTTCATATGGGTGATGCCAGTGCCAGTTTAGAAGCCCCTAAATTTTTGTAATAGCAAAAGATGACAAATAACAGAAATGTTGATTTGTAGAGTTCTGGTTAAATAACTATATAATGAGGTACAATAATAGTGATTTTTTAAAAAGTGGTCACTCTATGTATTGATAGAAAGAAATTTCCAAAATACTAATATAAAAAGCCAAATCACTATGTATGTGTGTATGTACATACTAAGCTACTTTTTGTGTGTGGAAAGAAAGGAAAAATAATAATACTGTATATATTCAATGGGTCATATAAACAAAATAAACCCTGAAAGAATACAAAAGACCCTAATAAAAGCAGTTACCTTTAAGGGTGTGGGGAGGTTGGTGAGGGGAGAAAAAAGGAAGAGACAGGTGAGGAAAAATTTTCACTATATGTTTAAAATTTTTGTGCAGAGAAATGTATCTTCTGAAAGTTGCCTTTTAAAGTCCCTCAAGTCCCTTAAGTCCCTCAAGTCAGGGGAGCAGTCTGGTTGAATTTCTTTTATCTAGTGCCCTGCATAGCATGTGACTGGCGCTCTCCCTCCATCATGGCAAAATTGATTTCATAATAGAATCTGATCCTTCTCACTTTAGCTAAATCTATATCATCTGATTCATTGCCCTCTAGTTATGAGAGGAAAGAGAAAATGACTCAGCTTGAAGGAAATGCTTAGCTATGGATATATCTTTTTACTTCTCAGTTGGGATGAATTATGTTATTGATCTTCAAATTTGTGGGCAGTTTTTACCTTTTACAAGTAAATGTTTCTAAGTATTGAAAAGAATTGGTAAAATTCAGATATGCTTAGGTCCTGAGGGCTCAGCCTTCATAAATGGATTAATCCATTTGTGGATTAAGGGGTTAGCGGATTAATGGATTTTCATGGGGGTAGGGACTGGCTGCTTTATGAGAAGAAGAGGAGACCTGGGCCAGCACCTTAGTCCCTTCACCAGGGGATGCCCTGTACCACCTCTTGCCACGCTCCCTTGCCATGCTTCATGCAAGCATCTACTTCAGCCTCTATCTTTTTGTCTCTACCTTTCTTCCAACAAGTATCTGCTGAACATCGATTATGGGTGAAACTTTACATAGAGAAAGTTAGAAACATATGGGGTATGTGAAAAACATTTACACATATGTAGGGACTTTTTTCTTGTTGCTGTGTTTGGGTAGACTGGTTAATTATCATTGCACCATAAATGTATTGACATAATAAGAGGTTTATATTCTTCACTTTAATGACAATCAGTAATTTCCTAGTCATCATAATGAGGCTTTAACATATTGGCTCAGTGAAGATTTGATCAATGGCTTTGCTGATAAAATATGTTATGACCTAGCACATTATACCATCTATTATATGTTCTTGATCAATAATCATAATTTTATTATAATTATCGAAGACTGGTTTTCCCTGCTTGTACAGAGTGTTGTGAAGGCAGATGTGTGAGATTGTGTAGGATCAAGGTGTCATCCATAACAGCACATTCTGCTGGATGTATATCCCTCTCCAATTAGGGGACAATCAAGCTCAAATTAATTTAATTCACAGCTACTAATGAGCAAGAGAAAAATTAGCTCACTAAAAAAATTGTTGTTGAATAAATGTTTTGGCACAGTAACTGAGACAACGCCGGAAAGGCTATGTTAACCACTGGGATAAAAATGTGTCAAATGGTTTATGAAGTGAGTGTATGATGCCCCATAATCATATCATTGTATACACTTATGATTTAATAAAAAAATTAAAAAAAAAAAAAAAAAAAAAAAAAAAATTGTTGTTGAATTTTCTTTCCTTCAACTGATGGACTTCTATGTACTGGGTGATAGTACGTGTTTGAGGTCTGGTGGTGAGGGACCTTGAGGGTTATCTCATCCACCACTGTATATAGGCTTTGTGACAGCTCTGTCCCCTGGGGGGCCAACAGCTAATGACTTGTTAGAGGTCCACAGTGATGGGCTTCCTCTGCTAGCTGATCCCTGACAATTGCCTTTTGCATGAATTCTGGGGTCTAGATTGCTGACATAAATATAATACAAACTGCAAATGCAGTTTCAAATGTTTTAGGTACTATGTTTTTTTAAAGTGAAAAAGAAATAAGTGATATTAACTTTAATGTATTTTAACTCAATGCAATATATCTAAACTGTTATTTCAATATGTAATAATATAATAATGTTAATGCAATAGTTTGAATTTTTTTAAGACCAGGTCTTCAAAATCTAGTTTGTATTTACAACACACCTCAATTCAATCTAGCCTCATTACAAATGAACAGTAGCCACTTGGGGCTGGTGCCTATAGGGAGGGTCTAGAATCTGTTTCTTCACTTATAAATTTGGTGAGGCTAAGCTCCGATAATGGGGAAAAAAGAACTTTCACTTCCCTCTTTGGGGTTTGCAGATTGGAGGGGTGGGCTTAGGCTTTGTCTGCTCAGTGATGCTAAAGAACGTGCAAAACCTACAATGAGAACAAGATACCACATTTTCATTTTTACTGCTAGTCTTTCAAGTCATTGGCAAATTTATAATCTCTATGAGTTGGCTTACGATCCTGTCACCATCCGCCTTCCATATTAATAAAGGCAGAATAGGTCCTCATAAAAATCCCCTTTCCCTATTATCAGAGCTTAGCTTCACCAATTGTGGCCTTATAAAAAAGCAGGTTGTTTTTTATTATTATTTGTGTCCATGAAAAATGCATATTTTGTTTAATCCTGACTTCCAACTAGTACCATTGCTTTGATATTCAACAGAGCATGAAGTGTATTGTTAAATATATGTTTGGTGAATAAGGAGGCACTGAATATTTTGTCTCATTGGCAATGTTCCTGAAGACAGTGCAAACTTAAATCTAGAAGAATATTTTAATTGTTCAATATTATAAAAGTTTAATAAGCATTCTGAAGTATAACGCAAGGACTCCATTTATCACAGAACATGATTACTACAAGTAGGATCTAGGTACTGTGAGTCTGGAGCTGAGGTTTTTCATACCTTGGAGACCCTCATGCACTAACGAAAGGGGGTGTTGGGGAGGAGGGGGAGAACGGCCACTGAGATGCTGCTCTAGCCGATGAGCAGAGCCATAGGCTAGGCTGCCCGCCTGCACCAGGCCCACTGATGCTGCTCTGGAGGCCTCAGCCTCACTCCAGCTCCTCCTTGCTAATTCCTCTCTTCTTTCCTCTCAGGGTAAATCAGTAGCTACCAGATTCCGGACTGGCCTACCTGTTTCCAGCCCTGTCCTCCTCAAATTCACCCTTCACACAACTATCAGAGAGATCTGTCTAAAATGCAAATGGGATTCCATCACTCATGGCTAAATATACTTCAGTGGTGCCCCACTGCCCTCAGATTAGAGAGTGGACATTTTTTGACAATGGTCTACAGATCATCTTGTGATCTGGAATTTTCCCTTCCCTTCCCTTCCCTTCCCTTTCTCCCTTCTTTCTTCCCTCTGACTTAGAATTTATGCTCCTACAACTCCTACTCAGGCCCTCTAACCAAATCCTTTTTCTCTTTCCCTTCTTCTTAGGTTTCTTCCCACCAATTTTAGTCCAAATCCTTTATGTAGTATAAGACTCAATTTAGCCGTCACTTCTTCCAGGAAGCCTCCCCCACTCCATTATAGGCAGGGCGGATGCTTTTGCTCTTTCTGCTGCAATTCTTGAAACCAAAGCACATTCATTAGCCCTAACGCTGGTTTGTGCTCTCATTGCCCTCTGCATGAGATCTTGCCTTATTTGCTTTTGAACCTTCATGCCATGCTCAGGCGTCTGCTAGAGGGCTGGGCCAGGACTGTGAGGCAGTGGTTTCTGGGCGGTTAGGACACTTTCTTTCCTCTCTGTGGGAAATGGTGTATCACTTCTCACTTCTCCATCATCTCCCAGGGTGTCTCAGCCTGGGCACCCATTAACCCTTGAGAGAAGACCAATGCTGAGACTAAGTCTTCAGCCCAATGCCTTGTCTAGGATCCTTTCTGCCTGGAGGCCTGACTACACACAGGCATAGTAAGTGCAAGTGTATTGCTTTTGTTAAGTTTGATGAAGGGTCCAGACTCCACCAGTATTTGCAGGGTAGTAGAGAAATGATGCCTGAGGGGTCAGGAGTTCAATATCCATCTTGACAGTAGGAGCCACTGAAGCATTTTTAGCAAAGAGTGGGAGAATCAGGTCTACCTGGACCAAGTCTCTTAGAGCCCAACCCCAGTTGCATGTTTCTATATTTCTGCTCATCTCTGATGGGGTGCGGCTGTGGATGCAGAGGAAGGGGCCAGAGACAGGGATCTGTGTTAGTGGAGAACTACAATGTTATGAGTAGCAGAGAATTCAAAGAACAGTGACCTCCACAAAGTTTGGGGTTATTTTTCTCCTCTCTAACTGGAAGGCTGGACGTGGGCCATTTTGGGCAGGCCACAATATTACTAGGATTTGTCCCATTGTTCCATTGTCTTAGCACTAGGGCTTTGTTCTCATGGGCACAAGAGAACTTTGCTTTTCAAGCAGAAACAAGGAGTGGGGAAGTGAAGGATCAGGGTAAAGTGACAAGCTTCTGAGTCTATTTCCTAGATAGCCACCCAGTGCCCTTGCTTGTACCTCAATGATGTGGTAGCTATAGCATGGGCACCATTAGCTGCCTGGGAAATGTTGCCCCAACAAACTTGGGATTCTGCTAATAAAGACAGAAAGGATAGATATCAGGTGGGCAACTGGCCTTAACACCCTGACTTTCCAAAAACCCTTAGCTCAGTTGTGCAGTGGGATATTTGACCTCCCAAGGGTCAAGGTCTTTCTGATATTTTGTGCACAATTGATTTCATCTTATTGGTTGCCTCATCTTCATCTCTATAATCCTTTTCTTTTTTTTTTTTTTTTCACTCTTATTGGACAAATTAGCCAACAGGACACTGGATACTGATTAGCAATTTGTATAGTAATTTAAAAAAAAAAACTGGCAGGATTCCATTGTTTTGCTTTTGAATTCTTAATTTCCATTTTTAATGTACTGTGTCTCCATTTGTATCATGGGGCTTCCTCTTCTGCATATGTCTCTAGTGGAACAAAGCATTCTTCCCCCCACCCTTCCAATAATTACAAACACTGAAGAGCTACTCAAATGATTCAGTCATTTTACAATTCGAGCTGAGAATATCTGTGGCTTTTTTCTTGCCTTCCCTTTGTGCCAAGTCAATAGTTGCTGGTATAGAGGTGACTTAGAATGTGGCATGAAGGTTCTACTTCAGAGCCTTCCTTGCGGCCACTGCACCCTGAGGGATTTGGGGACCCTGTGTGTCTGGAGGCCATCCTGAGCCTGGTGGTAAGCCCCACATTGAGACACATGTGATCAGCACACACATCCCCTCTCAAGGCAGCCCATCACTTGCGCTGACTCCGGGATCCTGGGTTAACCTAACAGTGCTTTTCTGAAAGTGTAGTTCTTCCTCCAGAATAGAATCACTTACTTATCTGTTTGCTGGAGGTTCAGGAAAGAAAGGACCTTATCCCAGCCATCTCTGCCTCCCTGAAGCCTCTTTATGAAGGTGGTAGATGTCAGTCAATGAGGGATTTAGTTTAATCATCAATTACTGAGTGATTAGAAAGAACTGGATGAAAACAAAAGCCAACATCCAAATGTGTCTGTATAACATTGCATTAACACATTTAATCTTTACAACTAGCTGCCCTAGGAAGCAGGGAGTATTGTCCCTGTTGAATGGACAGGGGATTAAGCCAGGAAAAGATTGAGTAGCTGGCTCAGGGTGTCATGGCCAATATGGGGAGAGTAAGATTTGGCCTGTGACTTGGCCCCTGAATTGCACTGTCTTCTCGTCTGCATGAAAGCCACTGTGTGTTTATGTGACTTCTGGGCTGGGAGGTAGAGCCTCCCTCTCTCTGATTCAGGGGCCACTACATGGGATTATCAACTCCCTCCTAGCCCCTAGGCCATAGCAGCTATATGTGCATCAAAACAAATGCAAAGAGCAGGGCCCTGAAGTGACTTGCACCTCTCTCAGGGCCCGAGGACGGCTTGCTAGCTGCACCTCAGTATTCACTTCCCCTGGGCCGATGCACACCGGCTATCAAAGCCCTGATGGAAGGAGGGCTGCCCCGTGTAGGACAGCTCTCTCTCTCTCTCAAGAACCCGCTGTAGTGACTCTGCCACTGCCTAGTCATATGACAAGCCACTCTGAGTTGTCTTTACCCTGCAAAATGTAGATGCCATAGTTCTGAAGGCAGCCTGCCAGGGCACTGTTGCCAGGAATTTCACAGATGAGAAATTAAAAAAAAAAAAGAAACAGAGAGAAGGGACTGAAATTTAGGTTTTCACCTGTTTATTTTGCGAACTAAGAACATTTCAAAAGGGGAAAATTAAAAGAGAAAGGCTATTGCTTGCCACCATCATTTCATAAAAGCCTTTTAACTTCCTATAATATCGTAAATGGGATTATCTTAGGAAAAAAGTGAACCATCTATTAAATTGAAGTTCAGGTGGTTAACATAATGACAACTCACATTGTCCTTATTTTGTGCAGTTCAGCTTGGAACACTGAGAAAACTCTACCAGCTGTCACTGAGAGTGGACTTTTGAAAATAAGCCATGCAGAAAAAAAGTAGAGCATGATCCTAGCCCTGTGCCCACTGCGTGTGTGACCTTGGGCAGTTTATTTAGCATCTTTGATCTTTGATTTCCTCCTTTGTGAATTGGGGGCTGCTTTGCAGGAGCTTTATGAAGATTGGATGAGGATCCTATTGAGTGTCCAGTACCCAGGGAAGGAGGTTGGCCATGCTCAGTCTTTAGAGCAGTAATTCTCAAAAAGTGATCCCAGACAGGCAGCACCAGTTTCATCCCAGAGACACTCCATTGGGTGAAGCTTGCAGGTGGCGAGATGACAACACCTTCTGTCTGCTCTAGTCTGGCATTACACGATGCTGGCAGCATCTTGGTCCCAAAATACAGTTATGCGTTTGTCTCTCCCAAACAGAATGGACCCTTCACAAGAACCCACAGAATACATCCAAAGTCTTTAGCTTAAAATGCAAGAGCATCCAAAATCTGGTGCCCAGTAGTTGAATTTCTTGTAAAGTAAATTTTAGAAATATCAAAAGCACAGAGAGTAGTATAACATGTATTCAGAAGAGTAATATATTGCTGCATTTAGTCACAATTATTATCATTGTTTTAGTGAAGCTATTGCAGGTAAAGTTTTCTCTCTCCTTACACCTTAAATCCGATTCAGGGCATTTTCTTTTACAAATCACTCATGCAGCCTACACTCAGGCCCTACCGGACTGTGGGGATTCCCAGTGGAAATCAGTTCTCTCCTGCCTCCCTACATCTGCCTGTGTGGGACCCCTGACTAGAGTACGCCCCCTTACCACGCATCCCACAGTTTGAGGGTTTGCCTGAACCCTACTTGCCTTTCAATCACCAGTTCAAATTCTGTGGCTCCCATAAAGCCTCTTGGCTTTTCCCTATGTCTCAACCTCTCCAGTCCTCCTCACTCTCACCTTTAGCTGCGATAACTTCTAACTCTCTGCATTTAGATGTTGCCCTTCTATCTAGGGAAGGCCAGCCATGGTATCTTTGAAGTCCAGGTAAGGTTCAGCTCAACCAGCAGCCAAAGGCCAGGGGGAGCTTTTACCCAATTCAGAATTGCGTTTTTTTGAATGTTAGAAACCCCACTCAGTGTGGGCTCACAGGGAAGGTGGGCTCAACACTGCCTGCAGGCAGCCTCTGGGCCTTCTTGGCCGACTTGCCACCCTACAAGAGCTAATACCCCACAGTGCCCCACAGTGCTCACCCACCTAGCACCCACACGTCCCGGACTTTCTCTCCTGTTTCCTCACATCACGGTGAGTGATGCCACCAGGCTTGCAGGCAGACAGATGCCCGTGTGGAGGAAACTATAAGACCAGTCCAAAGAATTATTATGGAGGAGACTTGTGGGGCAGGAGGCCCCGATTATTGCTTGATACATATATATATATATATATATTTTTTTTTCTCTCTCTCTCATATGTATGAGCAAAAAAAGGAAGTTGACGTTAGGAGGACCAAGAAAATCAATGTGTCCACCCAGGCTCATATCCTTCTTTTATCTCCCGAACTAGTTGTACCCCAATCTTCCAGACTTCTTCCCATCCACAGGTGCTGAAAACTTCTCTAACATATGCAAAAAAACTTTCTTCCACTGCAAAATATGAAACTTAAAGTTTTCACACTCAAGCCTGCTAAGACTGACACCAGGCGCTCCCCTGAGAGTTAGTCTGAAGAGCAGGAAGGCAGCAGGAGCCCCAGGGAAGGAGCAGAGAGCAGGCGCTTGGGGAGAGGGGTGAGCAGGAAGGCGAAGGCTGTCTCCACCTCGCAGGGGTGCTGTCCAGGGGGCACTGCTGGGCTGGAATGTCTCTGCCACCACCTCTGTATCCCCATTCCTGGCACTGTCACTAGCTGGCTCCTGCTCGAGACCCCTGTCTGCCCCCTGGGCCTCAGGATTGCTGTGTTTGTGAGCTGTACACAGGAGCATCACCTTTTAGAAACTTGGTTAGAATGATGGGCTGGGAAACCCACCAGGGAGCGTTTTTATTACAGCATGTTAAAACAGCCTTGCCTGGCCACCTGGGCTGGTGGGTTTGTAATTTTATCTCACCACTGCCCATCAGCTGCAAGTGTGCTATTACAGGCAATCTGGTTGTTATTGCAGTGGAATGCTAGCTGAGAGCTGTCCAGCTTCCAGGCTGACCCAGGAGCAGGGCGCCCACATCCTTTCATTTCAGAACGTGGTATGAAATGGAAATGGGGCTGGGTTCTTTCCCCAGATGAGCTGCCTTTGAAAGGAAAAGAATCTCTATGACCCCTGGGGCTCTGTCCAGCTGCGGTGCTCCCAGGCAGGTGGCCAGCCCCGAGACAACCCTGTGACTCATCTGCCGGGTGGCTCCTGTGGGCTGGCCCCTTGCCCTGCCTCTGCACCTCCCCAGCGGCCACTTCCTTCTGGGAACTGGGGCCGGCCAGGGATACATGGGCTTTCTCTGTAACTAGCCTTAGGCTGACTTAAGACTTTTTAGACAATAAACACCATATCCTGAAGTCCCAGGGAACAGAAATACAAATTCTATGGTTTTTTATTACCCACATCATTAACTCTCCTTCCTCATTGACGACTGAAAAGCAAAGGCAAGTGGCACAGGTTGGCAGACTGAAAACCCAGGGGCGGGAGAAACAGGGGCCCAGGACCCCCCAGAAGAAAAGGCAGCAGAGTAGGGCGAGGTGATTGGGGGTGAGGTGCAGGCAGGGGGCTGGCAGCCGGTTGCCATGACACCTGTGCAGGGTGCAGAGGAGTTGAACCAGCTCCCTGCACATGCTGGTCCCTGGGGACCGCATCAGCAAAATGGAGATCACAGCAGCGTCTTCCTCGCAGGTGGTGCCTTAGTCCCTTCAGGCAGCTACACCAGAACACTGAAGACTAAGTTGCTTATAAACAACAGAAACATATTTCTCGCAGTTTTGGAGGCTGGGAAGTCTGAGATCAAGGTACTGGTAGATTCCGTGTCTGGCGAGAGCACAAGTTCTAGGTCCCAGGAGGCGTCTTCTCACTGTGTCTTCACACGGGGGAGGGGCAAGGCAGCTCTCCCAGCCTCTTCTGTAAGGGCGCTGATCCTGTTCATGAGGATCTGCCCTTGTGACCCAATCACCCCCAAAGGCCTCACCTCCTCGTGCTTTCACCTGGGGGTTAGGGTTTCCACATTTGAATTGGGGGTCACAGATATTCAGCCTACAACAGGAGGGTTGGACAATTTAGTAAGATGATATACGCAGAGCACCAAGGACTCTGCTTGGAACACGGGAAACACCCTGTAAATGTTTGCTGTCACTGCCAGTATGCCTGTCTTATAGAAGGGTAGACAAAGAAAGAAAGAAATGAGCGAGGCAGCGAGATAGAACAAAACGCCTATATGCTGGGTGGACATGGGCAAGCTTGGAGCCTTATCCCCATCTACCAGTAACTGTGCGTGATGTTGGGCACATAATTTAACTGTTCTGAGCCTTGAGTTCCCCTCCTGAAAGACAGTAAGATTGGAATAGCTGGTGTCTAAGGCTCCTCCAGTAAAAGACATTATGAGCCTGCTATGAAAAATGCAAGGCCAAATAGCACTTTCTATCATAAACCTGGGAGGAGGAGGAAGAAGTGTGCACAGGGATGGGAGGGGAGGTGGGAGAGCCTCAGGGGGGCTGGGATTCCAGGAACCTCTGTGTCACGTCTGGAATTCTGCAGGGATAGTCTGGGGTGGTGTGGCTCTGCTTGGGGGGAGTGGACAGGGCTGGGTATGGTTTCTGAAGAGGCGTGGAGGGAAGTGGCTGCCTGGGAGATGCTGTCAAATAAAGGCTGTAACTATAAACCCTGAGCAGTTGCCCCTTTGGAAATGATCTTGATTCATGTGCTCAGGCTGTCCTCTTTTATGAACATCGAGTGCCTCCATGGGCTCAGGTCCTTCCAGGGACAGAGTTGATGCATTTATTCTTTATATAAGTTGAAAGAAAGTCGAACATCAGCAGGGCCCAAGCTAGACTGTGAAATGGACCATTAAGCAAAAGATGGTGGCAATGCTGGCTCTTGGGAGGGCAGGGAAGAGGAGAAGCTGGAGTGGAAGAGGGGAGACAGGCCCAGCTTAGCCTAGAGAGGACAACTTCTAAGTATGGCTTAATGCATAGTTGCAGCAATATGATTAATTGAGATGTCTTTTTCTTTCAGGAAAGAGATATTTAACGTTCCACATTGGATATTTAACAGTCATGGGGACTTTTGAAAGATCTGGTACAGGTTAGGTATAAGACAATAGAGGAACAGTTAATCTACAACAAAGGATTGGAAGGGGAGGTGAACTGGTCTCTGGTGTCTCTTAGTCATTTATAGAAGATCAATGAGGAAGAGAGTTAATCTATAATCTAACAAGGAGAAGTTGCAAACATGCTATATGACTCAAGTCTCCAGGGTGTAACTTTCCCCAGGCACGATATGTTTAGAGGGTCCTGAATTTTTATTTTCTTATACAAACCCCAAGTGGGGAGGAGATCCACAAATCTGTGTGTTGTAAGGGTGTGTGTGTGCATGGACCAGTTGTGCGCGCAGAAGCTCGGGACTTGTTAGTTCAAGGCCTGGAGAACTGAGCACCCAGTGAGGTCTGGTCTCTCCCCTCTACATCCTCTTAGCCACCATTCTCCACCATTAGCATCAAAGTAATCCCACAGAGACAGCGAGCGCCCAGTGGCTGACCTAACACAGAAGCCTGGGCTGTGGGTAGAGAAAGTCCCACAACACCTTGTCCCCTCTCTCCTTGTAGCAGAAGGATCCCCAGCTGGGCACAAGGCCAATCAGCTGGAGTCTGCACTTCACAGCCTTGCTTGGAGCTCCTCAAGGCAAGTGACTGAGTTGCAGCCAGATGGGTGCTGGCAGAAGCCAGCATGCAGCTCCAGGCCCTATCCTCACAAGGATGCTGTTTGCCTTCTTCCTCATCATTCTACCTTTCCAGGGCTGGACTAGTGTGGGGTGGGCATCGTATTTCCACCATGTGCCTGAGATGACATTCTAAGGGTAGGGAACCTGGGCGGTCACTGAAATAGGTCACTTTACCCCTGAAGTCTCCTGCCTGCTGGACTTCTCATGAGAGAAACGGAGACCTGTTTTTGTGAGTCCGTTGTTTGGTCTGAGGTTAGGTCTGAGCAGCCACATTAGTCTAGTATAAATACAAGGATAATGAGGGCAGAGAGAGGGCTAAGAGGAGCTGGTGATGGCAGCCCGGAGTCCGGGGTCTGGTGCCTGATCTGTGTTTGGGGACGACAGGGGCGGCGCGGCAGCGGTGATGGTGCTGCACGTGCTCACCCTTCCTCTGCCAGGGCACAGCCGGGACTCTGGGAATGACATCCTCTGCCTTTCTCCCTTTGGATCACTCTAGCTTCTATACCAGGGTCACTTATTAAGTTGACAGCTCTTCACTCCCTTTCCAGAGAGGGTGAGAAATCAGCCGGGCAGTCCTGGCTAGGCAGCTGCTTTACAAACACTAAGTAGTCGTCATTTGTAATTGGGAATGTGATGTGATGTGATGTAAGGGCCCCCAACCATAAACCCGCTCAGGTTCTATTGAGCACCGTGGTGCTTGAAAACACACTATTAGAGTTTTATTCCTCGATTTAGTCATTCTAGCCCTCAAACATTCCTAGTTAAAAAAGAAGTCCTTCATTCACTTCTGTCATTCACTCACCAAACATTTATTAAAGCTTAGAGTAAGTCTGTCTGACCTGTGACTCAGCTCCAAAGACTGGAATTGAAGAAAACTTGTTCTGTCCTAAAACCATCTCATAATCCCCGGGGCGTGTGTAACAGGCAGAAAGCACCTGCCTGTGACCATTCTTCTCCCCCTTCAATACACCAGATCCACTGGAGATCTTGCTAAAATGTAGATTCAGATCAGTCAGTCTGGGTGAGGCCCCAGACTCAGAATTTCTAACAGGCTCCTAGGGGATGCAAATGAGGCTGATCCAAGACTAATTTTTGCATAACAAGGGACAAAGAGGCTCTAAGATGACTGTTGTCACCCAGTGTGGAAGACCCACTCAGGGAAAAGAGCCCGATTGAATTTTCCCAGCCAGGGGCAAATTAGGGGAAGGTTTCCAGAGAGGTTTCACATTTAATCTAGGCCCCTAGGGAGCAATGGGCCATCAGCATCAATAATTGGCTCTGAAAGAATCATTTATCAGACTTTTTCATTTTTTTCTCCATCCGTATTAATGAGACAATTTTTGTCTGGGAGTTGGTGTTGTATGGAGAAAAATGGAATTACTTTACAGCAACCGTTCTCAAACTTGAGCATACATCAGAATGGTGCCAAGGCCTTATTAAACCCAGGTTGCTGGATCTCACCATGGACTTTCTAATTTAGTAGGTCTGGGCTGGGGCCCAAGAATTTGCATTTCTAACAAGTCCCCAGTGAATTTTGAGAACCACTGGTTTATAGCAAGAGTTCCCCTGGGCACACCTACCAGGGGGAGCCCAGTTGTAGGGGGCTGAGATTCGGGCAGATTAGGGAGCAGGTGGAGAAGCTCTGAAAGAGAAATAAGTGAGCGAGGTTGCAGAAAGAGGTTTTTACGATTGGCCGTGAGACCCTGAGTCTTGGCCAAGCACAGCTGATGTGAACAAAATACTAAGAGCTGACCAGCGAGTTGTTAGCTCAGAACTCCTACCACCTAGCACAGTGGAGATGTGGTCAGTCAAACTGAAATTTCTTTCTTTCTTCCTTCCACTCTTTCTGAATCATGCCACACTCTAGGAATCTGCCTAAAAAAAACAGAAGACCCAATCCAACCCTGCCAAGCTGCAGGGGAACCAGGCACCCTGGGAATTCACTGACAGCTGCAAGGGCTCTGGAGCTTGGGCAGAGGCCCATCTGTAGTGGCATTTGAGATGCATTGGTCTCCAGGACACAGCAGTCCCCCAGCAAAACAAGAGACATCGTATATAAATATCAAAGGGGAGGCAGGGGAGGGCTTGCTGACATTTTGGCTCTGCCCTAGATCCTGGGAGAAGAGAAACCACTCATGCATAAATTAATGTCAATTCATGGGAGTATTTTCATAAAGGGGTCCTTGGGAGTATTTTCATAAAGGCGCTGTGTTTCATATTTTCCACTGCCTTCAGCAAACCACGCCGATGGAGGGTCACTCAGGTTACTGTATGAGGAAGCCCACTAATTGCATTATAAGGAATGTTTGCCCATTAGCTCGGATGGAATGATCTCCTAACAGAGTCCTTTGGGAGGACTGCTATTTCAGGTGGGGGATGGGAGGAAAGGGAATTGCAAAGTAATTGAAATTTGCAAATAGCATTTTCTTGGGCCTTAGACATACGTGAGTTCCATACGTGAGTTCCATACGTCCAGCAGGGGGCAGCAATGCACAGACATTAATTCTGGTCATGTGAATCAGGAACTTGGAAATAGAAAAGCACTAAAGAAGGCTGAAAAGGTTTAAAGAGGATTTCTAGGCTGGGCAAAGCTGGGGCTGTCACACCCGCCCCTTCCCTCATGGGCACACCTTTGATATTTCTCAATAAGACGAGAAAATAAATGTTTAGGTCTGCTGGGTTTTAATTCCAGAATTTTTTTTTTAATCTTTTGGCTGCTTTGTGTAATTCAGAATTTCTGCAGCCTGACTGAAAATTATAAGTAAAGTAGGATAAAGAAGTCAACCTTAGTAATATGATGGTTCTGTTAATAGACATTTTAAAATTGTAATGCAATCCATCTCTTTCTCTGAGTTGAAATTTTATTAGAGCTGTACTTGATAGGACACCCACATACCAAGTTGAGTAACTTACTTGTTGATAATCATTTTAAAGTGGAAGCAAAGAGAATCTAAAAATACAAGAAAACCAATCTCATAGAATTCCCAGTTTTTCCCAAATTAGGGAATAGAAAAGACCTATTAGTTTGTCCATTCCTAAGACTGTTTAGGAATGTGGCCCATAATATATTTTCTCAGCAATTTGTGAAGTTTGCTTACAAGTGACTCGAATGATAGATGGCTTTGCTTACTTTGCTGGGCTGGAAAATTCTGCAGCCCAGCACACTTCTCCTTTGAGAAGCTTCTTTCAACGTGCATAGTGTTTCTCCCAGCCACCCTCCCCATCACCCCTCTCCCCAAGGTTAATTTAATCCTGTTGTTCCTAAATGAACCACCTTAAATCATCTTCCTCCCCTTCCCTGACTTCCTCCTCACTGTTTAAACCCTTCAAGGATGTAATAGTCTGGAAAATATTTCAATCATCCTGTCTCCTTTGCAGCTGGCCAATTCCATTTGGTACAGCTCATGCTGAAGGGCAGTTTTTCACAGCATTGTTTTTGGTTTAAATAACATGCAATGCAGTATTGCTAAAGGTCTCCTGGAACATTCCACTTTGAGTCTTGCCATTAAATAATATTTTGATTGAAAACTAACTCAACTTTTCATAGGAGGAAATGCTGTTGGCTCCCAGCACTAATTGGCCATAAATTTAGCGAAAGGTCCATCTGCCCTGGGAATTAGACCATCTCCTCTGAGCTCAGGGTAGTGCCCTATATTAGATGCTAAATGGACAAACTTAGTGAATAAATATGTATCTGTAAGTGCATCATTTAGAAAACAGTCGAGTGAAAGGAATTCAACTCTGCTAAGCCAGCAAATATCATTTTTCTCATTTCTTGCCCTCTCTTGGCACCTGGCAGCTTCACACTTTGCCAGCTCTCTATGACCTTGCACATCCTATGCAACCTAGCTGAGTCTCAGTTTCCTCAACTACAAAGTCAGGAAAGCAAGATCTGCTTTATAGGTTTGTTGAAGGGATCAGTGTTTAGCAGAACATGCAACATTTTGCCGTTCTTATTGTTGCTCCTACTCTTATCATGCAGTCTAAATGTCATGCCTGACGGCTAATCACGTCCCTGCCTGCAAAAACATTCTCATTGCTCCATAAAAGCTGTGTAGGGACGCCTTCCTTGACCCCAAGATTAGGCCAGGTCCCCTTGTAATTCACTCCTTCTGTATACTTATCTCAACTATAAGTAAACAGTTAACCATTACTTAAGTAGATATAAATCTAACCTTGGCTTAGGTGGTAAGTTCTCCATCGTTCAATTATATATACAAAAAACTTATTTTTGTATGTATCAAATATTACATTTTAAAAGGTAATAAAACAAAATCATAAGCTTTATAATTACTTGTTTTGTCTATATCCTCTGTTCTAATGTGAGCTTAGTGAGGCCAGAGGCTGCGTCTGTCGAAGTCTTCACTTTGGTATCAGTGTCTAGAATTGTATCCTATCATGAGTAATTGACCTGAACATAGATGAAGGAACATAGATCATTCCTTTACCCTCCCATGAGCATGTCATATTCAATCTTTTTCTCATATTATTACCCTCATACCAAATGCTCTTTTCCTCATGAATTCAGAGCAGCTAAAGCCCCCTCTTCTCTCCTTACTAGTCACGTGAAACATACCTTCCTATCCTAAGTCTGACCAGGAACTTCCTATCCTAAGTCTGACCAGGAACTTCTCATGAGCAAGAGTCAAGACACTCTTCCCTTTCAGCAGAGCCTAGCTTGCCACAGAAATGAGCACACAGTGGTCTGCAGTGTCTACTTGTGGGATTATAAGACAATAATATTTTTTAAATCAGGGAAAAGTCTAATTCATCTTTGCTGTTCAGAGCATATCACACCCTTAGCCTGTACATGGTGGGGGGTTTACTCTATTGATTAAGGCGATACGGTCGTTTAGCAAGCTTTGTCTCTCCATGTATAGAAGCAGGTTTCCTTTAAGAGTCCCAGTGTTCATACTACCATTTAAGATCAACTGAAAAGCAGCGAAACCAAATCCCCACCTGGTTAATCCACCATCTCACTTCGACTGTGAATGATTTCCTTAATTAAGAGCTTCAGGATGAATTCCTAAGATACATGCCCAATCTCATATAACGAATGGCCCTAAACACAACTGCTTTGTTAACTTATGTTGATGCCAAAGATCAGTGTCTTTTTTGTGATGCTCACAAACAACCTGTTTAATAAACTGTTTTGCATTTTTAAGGAGGACTAGGTGCATTTGTATGGGTATGTGTGAGTCAGCAAGGGAGATGAAAGAAAGACATTAGAATACCGTCCTGAAAGCTCAGCAAATTATTCAGCCTTGTTGTCTAGTTCAGAATTCACCACACAGCACAAAACAAGCTAAATCATGGTATGATAAAACACTGCGGCCTGGACAATAATGAATATGCAAACAGCATAGTGGAGTTAAGCACTGAGAGAGCCATCCATTGCAGATAGTTTAATTTCCCTTTAGTGGAAGATCAAGGACAGAAGCACACAAAGATCTTGTTCATTTAAAAAGGGAAGATGGACAGCTAGCTAACATGGAAAGGAAGGTTATCGGAGACATTGAATCAGTCCCTCCATGGTTCACAATTCTAGAAGATGGCACTCCTGTGCCTTTGGGTACCCAGGACACCACTGTACGATGCGGCACTTACCTCCTGGAAGACACACTCGGATTCTGTCCTGGGTCTGTGATTTCCATGTCACACAGCTGCCACCATCTTTGTTCTAATGCACTTTGAAAAGACAGGACATATTTATGAGCAAAAATGCACATGGATTTGTCCTTTCAAATTTACCCAAAGCATTTGAATGTCAACTCTACTGGCTGAAAAGCAGCCAGCAAATTAGGAAGCCACAGAAGAATTTTGTGAGTGTTAAAATAATTTATTTCAGTTTATAGTTTACATAGAACAGTGGTTCTCAACCTGTGGGTTGCGAACCACAGGAACTGTATTAAGGGTCATGGCATTAGGAAGGTTGAGAACCACTGACATAGAAGGTCACATCTTCAGGGGACCCCAGGAGTTATCCAATCTAACTCCTTTATTTTAAAAAGCTGAAATGAGGTCCACAGAACAGTAGCGATTGTGTTACTAGTAGCTAGAGCTGGAATTTACTCTTCTTGATTCGTGCATTACTGATTGTTCCATTAGACCAAGCTGTACTTCTATACAGAATATTTTTATAATGCCTATAAAGCTGGGATGTTTTGGTGAATTTGAGCAACATTTCCCCCAGATTTTACTACACGTAATTTTAGAAAGGTGGCATTGTTGAAGCATTAGAAGATCTACTATGGCAGTTTTCTCTGGTTTAGGTGGAAGAAGACCGCTGACTGCATGTTATGCTGCAATAAGCCTGGTGGCTGTCACGCATATATACCATAGTTTTTGGCTACAAGTAGCAGAAAACCTGACCACACATAACTGAAGAATATGAGTTCATTTTTCTGATATAATAAGAAGTCTGGATGTAGGAGGCTTTGGCTTTGGTTTAACAGCTTAGTGATATGAGGGCTGATGTCTGAGTCTCTTGGTGTTTGCCTCATGGTTGTGACTGCTGCAATTCCAGTTATCACGTCTGCATTTGATACAGGAAGAAAGAGAAAGGGGAGAAGCCAAGTGCACCTTCTTTATTGTTAGGGGGGAAAACACCCACCCAGAAATGCCAAAGAAGTCTTCCATTTAGATTTCACTGGCCAGAACTGGGCCAGGATGCAGAGAGTTTGGAAAATAGAAAAAAAAAGGGGGGGGGGATGGTTCTAATTGGCTTAGAATAGTCATGACCCATTCCTCGGGGATAGGCACGTCATCAGGGGTTTCTAACGCTGAGGAAGAGGAGCACAGTGCTCTGAGGGCTGTGCATCACCCCCCAACTGTCAGCCTTCCTCGCGCATGTGTGGTATGTTCTGAATACGAGCTTGATGCAAGGATGGGCAGTGGAATTTTTTTTTAGTGTCTGATTCTGTAATCTTTTTATACCTTTAGTGGAAGATTATTTCAGAACCAAAAGCTTATCTGAGGATAACAAAACAATTCCACTTCTAGGTATTTATAGAGCCCAATCTGTGAAAATAGTAAACGTCTGGAACACTTCCGACCTGTGCTACAGATTTAAACGTAGGTCAAAAGAACTTTTTAGAACGTTCATTAAAAGTCAATACTGGCGGCGCCTGTGGCTCAGTGAGTAGGGCGCCGGCCCCATATGCCGAGGGTGTTGGGTTCAAACCCAGCCCCAGCCAAACTGCAACCAAAAAAAAAAAAAAATAGCCGGGCGTTGTGGCAGGCACCTGTAGTCCCAGCTGCTCGGGAGGCTGAGGCAAGAGAATCGCGTAAGCCCAAGAGTTAGAGGTTGCTGTGAGCCGTGTGACGCCACAGCACTCTACTGTGAGAGACTCTGTCTCTACAAAAAAATAAATTAAAAAAAAAAAGTCAATACTGACAAGTCTTTAAATTTCATAATATAAAAGACATAGCTTTGAAATGCTGCTTGCACCTAGACTTCTGTTAAGTCAGACAACACCAGTAGCAATGCTAATGGGACTATAGTTTCTAGAACTCCTTCAACAAAGATTGGAGCACAACTGGGTGCTAGCCTCTCTTCTGGGCACTTGGAATTGTTCGATCAACAAACACATAGGAAAATGGCATTTCAGGTGTGGGGCTTGGGAAGTGTATGAGTCAGGGTTCTCGAGAGAAACAGAACCTGTAGGGTATGTCTGCATGTAGCCAGTCCAGTGAATCTGCAGGGTCCACGTCTATGGATTCAACACACTATGGGTAGAAAATGGCTTTTTAAAAAAGTGTATCTGTATTGGACATGTCCAGACAGATGTTTTTCTTGTCATTATTCTTTAAACAATGTATATAACAACTATTTACGTGGCATTAGGTATTGTAAGTAATCTAGAGATAATTAAAAGCATATGTGAGAATGTGTATAGGTCATATGCAAATACTATACCACTTCATATGAGGGACCTGAGCATCTTCAGATTTTGGTATCTGCAAGAGGCCCTGGAACTAATCCCCCTCTCCACTAGACACCCAGGAACATCTGTCCATATGCACACATGTGCCCCTGAAGGTATGTTGAAAGACTTTCAAAAAGTCTTGAATGAGCGTTTACTATGCATCAAGTGCTATGTAAAGGGAAGAGAACAGGGTGCACATACCCACTGGTGAGAGGAGCACATGCAGAGACCCTCAGCACACAGAACCATGGGTGTCCTGTGCCCTGAGCGAGTGCAGGGCACACAGAGGTGCAGAGACAGGTGCAGCTGTCCTTGCTGAGTTGCTCACCCTCTGGGGTGGATCCCACATGAGTTCTCGAGAGCTGGGCTGACTATTCCAGACCTGCAACCTGAACGCAAGCCGCCTAGTTTGTCTTCATGCATAATTTTCTGGTGAAAAAGACCCAGCAGGCCTTGGCAGAGCACTCTCTGAAACCCCCAGTGAGGATGAGTTGTTTATTCTGCATGAAGAAAAACACCACCAGGGGCCAGAGTTTGTGACAGCAGTGCATTGGCCACAGAGGACATAGGTCCTCTGCAGTCAGAAGATGCTTGTTGCCGTGGCAGACAAGAGCATGGTTCCCTGGGGGACGAGGGACCCTCTGGAGGTAAAGCTGATGTATCTCCTCCCTCCCTTGTTCACATGCACAAGGACAGCCTTCCTCCAACAGCCCAGGCTCTGGGGTGCTGCTGTGCTTCCCTTAGCCCCTGGGGTTATCCAAAGCAAACTGGATTATAGTATCTCTAGCTTGACACATGGAAAACAGGGGGCTGTGGTGGCCTCAGGAGAAGAGAACTGATGATTGGCTGTGGAACTTCTGGATTTTGTACAATGAACAGGTATAACCCAGAACTCAAAATAGACCTTCCATTTGATCCCACAATTCCATTACTAGGTATCTACCCAGAAGAAAAAAAAAATCATTTTATCATAAGGACATTTGCTCTAGATCATTTATCTCAGCTCAGTTTATCATCACCAAAATGTGGGCACAACCCAAGAAAATGGATTAATAATCTGTGGTGTATGTATACCGTGGAATACTATTCAGCCATAAAAAGATGGAGACTTCATAGCTTTTGTATTTTCCTGGATAGAGTTGAGAATATTCTCTTTAGTAAAGTATCATAAGAATGGAAAAGCAAGTATCCAATGTATTTAATACTAATATGAAGCCAATATACAAACTAGTACATACTCCCATAAGAGAAAAATTCAATTTAATTCAAGTTGGGGGGAAGGGGGAAGAGAAAGGGAGGATTGGTGTGCTCTCACCAAAAGGCACACTGTGAGGGTACATGGCACACCTCCTGGGTGAGGGGCAGCCCTGCAACAAGGAGAGACTGTAACCTAATCTTTCGTACCTTTGTATTAACCTGAAATACACAAAATAAATAAATAAACATGGCATTAGGCAAGCTGACGGCAAAGGCTTTCCTGGGAAAAGCAAGAGTCCCTTGAAAGCCAAGTGCTGGATGGCAGACAGAATGGGCTCAAACGCGGACAGCCTTGGCTCTGCTGCTTTTTACCTGGGTGACCGACCTTGCTTGTCTGCTACCCACTGTGGTTTTCATATCAGAAAAACAGGGACACTCATAAGCTTGTGGTGAGGAGTGGATGAGGGGATTTTTGTAAACTCTTGAAGCCAGAAGTTAGTCTTGTCTTTCAGCTCCCAGGTATGATGAGGGACATCACTAACATACAGGCAAGGTTGTTGTTGTGAAAACCAGTTCACACGGAGCAGCACTCAAGGGGTCGCTGTAACTGTCAGATGGGGTGGAACAAGACTTGAGTTACCTTTCCTAAATCAACATTAAGTAACACTTCTTGTAGAATTTTACTTTCGGTGCATTTGTGTCTTATATCCCACCTAAGCGGTAAGCTTCATTTTGGAAAAGATGTGGTTTTCTTCATATCTGTATCGTTCAAACTCCCCATGTGGCTATCACATTCACTTCTACCTTCAACTACTTTTCTTTCTTTTTTTTTTTTTTTTTGAGACTGAGTCTCACCCTGTCACCTGTGCTAGAGTGCCATGGCATTAGCCTAGTTCATAGCAATCTCAAACTCCTGGGCCTAAGTGATTCTCCTGCCTCAGCCTCCTGAGTAGCTGGGACTACAGATGCCCACCATAATGCCCAGCTATTTTTTTTTTTTAACTTCTCTATTTTTTTAGTAGAGATGGAGTCTACTCCTGAGATCAAGGGATTCTCCCACCTTTGCCACCAGGTGCTTGGATTAACAGACAGGAGCCACCAGGCTCAGTCTACTTTTAATATAGAGTAGATTCATTATCAATCACTAGAAACAAATTACCCAAAACTTAGTGCCTTAACTCTTGCAGTTTCTGTGAGTCAGGAATACAGAAAGGGCTGGCTGGGTGGCTATAGCTCAGGGTCTTTCATCAGGTTGCAGTCAGAAGTCAACCTAGGCTGCAGTTTTATCTGAAGGCTTTACTGGGGCTGAAGGATCCGTTTTCAAGATGGCACAGTCACATGGCTGTCAGGTTGTTGCTGGCTATTGGTGTCTCTGTCCTATTTACATGAGCTACTTTGAAGGACTACTTCACTGGATTTTCTTTCTATCTGGGGTGTTTGAGACTTTCTGCATAGTCTATGTGGACCATTCCCTGTGACACAGGCAAATCCAAAATGGGGTTCTTGAAATTCTGCCCTCCACACATATTCCTTAATCTCTCTTCACCCCATACAGATGATTCCAATGACGGCTCCAGGCCTTCCTCTCTAATCAAGCACAACCTCATGGAGACCCCTTCTCCTCCAGGCCTCTCTGGCTTTCCCTCCCTTTGAAAACACCAGGGTGGGAATGCAAATTAATACATTCCTTTTGGAAAGATATATGGAGAACACTCAGAGATCTAAAAATAGATCTGCCATTCAATCCTGTAATTCCTCTGCTGGGCATATACCCAGAAGACCAAAAATCACAAAATAACAAAGATATTTGTACCAGAATGTTTATTGCAGCCCAATTCATAATAGCTAAGTCATGGAAAAAACCCAAGTGCCCATCGATCTACGAATGGATTAATAAATTGTGGTATATGTACACCATGGAATACTATGCAGCCTTAAAGAAAGATGGAGACTTTACCTCTTTCATGGATGGAGCTGGAACATATTCTTCTTAGTAAAGTATCCCAAGAATGGAAGAAAAAGTACCCAATGTACACAGCCCTACTATGAAACTAATTTGGGGCTCTCACATGAAAGCTATAACCCAGCTACAACTTAACAATAGGGGGAAGTGGGAAGGGGGGTGGGTAGAGGGAGGGGGATCGGTGGGATCACACCTGTGGTGCATCTTACAGGGGTATTTGCGAAACTTGGTAAATGTAGAATGTAAATGTTTTGGCACAGTAACTGAGATAACGCCAGAAAGGCTATGTTAACCACTGTGATAAAAATGTGTCAAATGGTTTATGAAGCGAGTGTATGATGCCCCATGATCATATCAATGTATACAGTTATGATTTAATAAAAAAAAAAAAAAAGAAAACACCAGGGATCCTTTCCTCAAGGTGGCTGACAGGAAGTACTTTAGTGACATCCATATTTTTGAGCCACCAAGACAACGGGTAAGGGTGTAATGACTGAGTTGAGAAGAAGCTGCCCCTGTCTGGGGGCAGACGTGAAATTTTGAGTGTTGCTATTTCTGGAAACATTGAGATGGGGGAAGAGGAAGCTATTTCTTCGAGGTCTAACCTGACTAGTAGATGATGGGTTTGAGCTCACAGGGAGGTGGAGTTCTCTGCTTTCTCTCTGCTGCAGGGATGCTTCTAGGTTCCTGGGTTGTTCTGATAATATAGCAAATAGTAAGCGTGAGGGGCCAGCCACGAACCCCAGGCTTGGAAAGGACAACGCTGATGATAGAGGCAGACATGGGAGGAGGAAGTAACACCTGGCAGGTGCTCGGCAGGCTGTCCCAAGTTTATACAGGCTTCTTGGCTCCATTTAGCTGTGAAAGGTAAAGTAGGGAAACAGCTCCTCTTCGATTGATCAGAAATACATTTATTAAGCACTAACTATGTGTTACCCAGAAAAGAAATAGAAAAAAAGGCAAAGGAATTTACAGAGAAGATTAAGAAAAAGGTCATAGATGGTTGTAATTTAGTTGAATCTCCTTGCTATATTAGAAAACAGGTTTCATACTTAGAAATAAAGAAAGGGCTTTCACACTTGGAAAATTAAGTAATTAATGAACTTCTGATGTTTTCAAATTCATTTCTTTATATCCACTTAGGAGAACAGCAGACTAGGGTTGGAACCTGAGATCTGAACTTTATGTGGCACATGAAATAATTTGAAAAAGTGAGATATGGCTTTGCAAATTTTTATAGAAAACAACAAACCTAATGCTTTCCCAAATTTGGGGGCAATATCAGATAAAATGGTCACAGTGCTTGGATTAAGACACTGAGCTGGGAATCAGGGATCCTAATTTTCATTCCATGACCTCAGAAGCACCTTAGAGAGCATGGGCACTGTGCTGGCCCTGTGTCGGCTGCAGATAAAGGACAGCACCCCCACCTGGATGAAGTCTGGGCAGCAAATGCTTCTTCCCAGCAGAGCCTCAGGAGGAGTCAGACTAGGTAATAGCTACACAGTCTAAAAGGAGAATTGGCTAGAAAGAGTGAGACCAGTGTTCCAAGCAGAGTGAATAGCATTTCACAGCAGAGTCGCAGGGCAGGGAGTACAGGTGGGAAAGAGTGCTGGTTCAAGGCGTGACGTGCAATTCCAGTCCCCTGGGGACCTGAGATAGTTCCCGGGTGGTGGTGAGCTACTGTCTTTACCCCACTCTGTGCAGAGAGGCTGTGGAGCATGGGGCTAGGAGTGGAAGTGAGGGTGGCTGGAGGAAGGTGAGGGCCCGTCGCCTGGGCCGATGGCTGCACCCCAACACACTTCAGCTGCACTTCACACTGGTAACAGCATGCTGGCCCTCCCAGCCTTTCTCTACCAGACTCTGCATGCTGCTGGAAATGCCCCTGCCAGCTGTTACCCTCTCCCTATCCAGACGACAGTGACATTCCACTTTCACTACTGTTGTCTGCCCGAGTCTCCCACCAGACCCTGAAGGAGCCCTTCTTCTCTTCGGCTCCTGTGGGCCTTCAGCATCTTCATCCCCTCCTTCCTGGGCCTCCCGCCTTTTCCTTTCCCCAGCTTTCTCCTTGACCACAAGCCTGCCCAGTGCCCTCCCTTCTACTGCCACTTGGCTTTGATCCCTTGTCCCCTTCTAGCTGCTCTCAACCCCGCCCTTTCCTCGCAGGCTGATTACATCAGAAAGCAAGGCTGCACTTGCCCTTTCCCTCTTATTCATCATCCAGTCTCTGCAGCCTCCCGCCTCCCTGCTCCACTGACGTTAACAGTGGCCTTCCAATGGCCCAATCCAAGAATGTCAGTGCTGTTCTGATCTGTCCTTCCCAGCACTCCACAGTGTCCATCACTGGAGCCTTGAGACCCTGGTCTCATCACGGCTCCCCAGATTCCCCTTGGCACCCTATCTCATCCTCTTCCCCTGGCTCCTCTTCCTCTGCCCAGCCCTTACTAGTTAACATCTCCCAGGGTTCTGGTCAAACTCTGCGCTCCTCTTCTATCCCCAAACACCTTGGGCAGATCACCCACTCCTGGGATGTGGACCGTCTTCCCTTGCTGCTGACTCAGGAAAAGCCCTCTTCTCCCCATCTCCCAATCTGTTGGTCATATTTATGAAGGCACCTTACATTTTCAAAACAAATTCTTTGTCTTCTCTCTTTAAGCTGCTTTTTCCTTCTGGGCCCCAGTCTAGGTGAATCCTATCCCTATTCTTCCCTTCTCACAAATCCCAAACTTCGGGGTTACACTTGACTCCTCCTCCAGCCTCTTCTGCCATTAGCAGTGTTCCTGTCCTCTGCCCTCATGCACTGCAGCCTGAGGATAAGATGCCTTCATTACTCAGATTACTGCCTATGCCTCTCTCTGACTTCTGCAAAGACCTATGGCTTTCAGCCTTAGCCATACATTACAATTACTTAGAGAATGTATCGATCAGCATTCTCCAGAGAAAGAGTTGTTAGAATGTTTGTGTATAGTTAGGCATATGGGGCTCACACCTGTAATCCCAGTAGTTTCAGAGGCCATGGTAGGAGGATCACTTGAGGCCAAGAGTTTGAGACCAGCCTGGGCAACATAGCGAGACCCTGTGTCTACAAAAAATTAGAAACAACATGTATATTGAACAAAGATTTATTATATGGAATTGGTCTATACACTTCTGGAGGCTGAGACCCAAGATCTGCAGTTGGCAAGCTAGAGACCCAGGAGAGCCAATGATATATTTCCAGTCCAAGTCCAAAGCCCTGAGAACCAGGAAAGCTGATAGCCCTCAGTTTCAGACTAAAAACTGGTGGGTTCCAGACCCAGAAAGAGTCAAGGTTTCAGTTCAAGTCCAAAGACTGGAAAAGATGCCCCACTCACGCAGTTAGGCAGAAGGCATTTCTCCTTACTCAAATGTTTTATTCGGATTTTTAACTGGTTGGATGAGGCCCACCCAACTGGGGGAGACAGTCTGCTTCACTAAGGCAGAGGGTCCAAATGTTAATCTCAACCAGAAGCATCTTCACAGACAAGCTGAGAATAATATGTATGTGGCAATATGTCTGGGCACCCTTGGCCCCGTCAAGATCAAATTAGTACAGAAAATTAAACCATCACAGAGAACTTCTAACAATCCTGATGCCCAGGACACCCCCCAAACCAATTATATTAGCATTTCAGAGAGTGGAACCAGGTCTCAGTTATTTGTTTTTCTAGAGCTCTCCATGTGATTCCAGTGTGCAGCCAAAGTTAAGAGCCACTGCTTTCATCTCTTCTCCCTCAAATCCATTCTCCACACTGCTACTAAAGTGGTTTTCTTAAAGCTCAAATTGGATTATGTTCAGTCCCCTGCTCAAAAGCCTTCAGTGACTTTCCGTTGCATTTGGAAACATCCTCTGTTGTGTTATACAAGCCTTTTTGCGTGTTTCACAAGGCCTTTCGTGACTGGCCCCGCCTCATTCTCCAGTCCCATCTCATGTGGGCTCAGCAGGTGTGCAGTACCAGGCGCTTCTGACACACTCTCTGCATGAGTACCGACACACCTCTGTTTAGAATGCAAGCTGCCCCCTGCCTGAAGCCTGCTCAGCTCCTCTATTATTTAAGATCTTATTCAGGCCGCCTCACTTGCCAAAAGCCTTCTGGGACACTCTCAGACTAGGAACAATATTCCTTTCTGAGCACCTAGCACCTGGTGCTACTTCCAATTGAGGGAGCCACTGGGTGGCAGGGACTTCTACTATTTACAAAGTGCCAAACCATAGCACACAGTAGGTGCTCAATATATGTAGAACAAATACATCGATGAGTGCATCCATCTCTCACCTCATAACCAGCTCATGCAGCAAAACAAAACAAAACAAAATTGTAATTTCACTGAGTTATTAAAGCAAAAGACTTAAAGGTAAAATACAATCAGGGGTGTCCAACCTGTGGCCCACGAGCCACTTGCTGATTTTGTGAGGATGTTTTCTTCCTATCTGTGATGTTGATTATCATAAAAAGTATGCATAGAACTTTTTCTTGCTAATCAGCTGTCATTTGTGTTTGTGTATTTAATTTGTGGCACAAGACAACTCTTATTCTTCCAAAGAAAAAGGGGGGAAAAGGTTGGACACCTCTGAACAAAGGTGAACAAATCTGAACATAACATAGGTGAAAATAAGAGGCAGAATTAGTCTTTAAAAGCCTGGCAGAGCTGTGTTCGCTGCCACATGTCCTCTGTCCTCTGTCCCTAGTGTTATAAAATGGGTCCAACTATACAGTGTTGACGTTCACTACGGGAGTTTAGACCATAGGAATGCCAACACAGACGAAGAAGCTTCACTGTTTCAGACACAGGGTTTTTAAACACACCAACTACTGAGAGGTGATGATTATACTTACAAACTGATTACCCAGTTTACCACCGACCTGTCTGCCCGGTACTCTCTCAGGCCTGTACTTCCCCTGAGCATTTAAAACTTGCATTCTGTTTACAGAAGTTCAGGCACAGGCAGCTGCTCAGGTGCCTGCCTCATATAAAATAAGATGCAGCTGGGCCATGCCCCACCCGGTCTCATTAGGATGGGAGGAAACTCAGAAAGGTGATGAAGCAGCAGGGAGTCCAGGTAGGACAGGCCTGGACCTTCCCATGCTTCTCACCAAGGTTTGAGAGCCACTGGGTTATGGAGGGGGTGACATTGTCTGGGTGTCATCAACTACCATCTTCCAGCTCAGGCTTCTCAACCCTGGCGCAATTTAGAATCCTGCCTGAGAGACGTTCAAAAATGCCAGTGCTCAGGTCGGTTAGATTAGATTTTCTGAGAGTGGAGCCCTGGTATTGGTACTTTTTGTTTCTGGTTTTGGTTTCTTGGGGGGAACGGGTATTTTTAAAAGCACACAAATGGGTGGCCTCAGTTGAGGATTGCTACTCTAACTGGGTTTCCAACTTGCTGCGCATTGGAATCACCTGGAAGCTTCAAAAAATACCAAATGCCTAGGTCCCACCCTAAGAGATGCTGTTGTGATTGTCATGGGATGCAGCCTGGCCACCATGCCAGGACTTGTAAAAGCCTCTGAGTGATTCGAATCTAAAGCAAGGTGTTACAACCATGGTTGTAATGTATCCTCCCCTGGCCTCCAACAGAGCCCATTTCACCTTAGAGAAAAAATTCCATTGTCATGAGCAGATGACCAGCCCAGTCTTTCAGGATGTATTCATCCTCCTGCCTGATCGGGAGTGGCTGAGGATCATCTTGTCCCTAAAAATAGTCATGCTCATGCTCAAGGCCACTGGAGAGAAAGTAGTAACATCAGTTGACAGATGCAACCCCTTGGCACTGAGGCCCTGCCTGTATGGCCCCATTGCCTTGATGGGTGGCCATCCCTCCCTAGAAACATGCAGAACAGTATTAGAGATAATAAATGGATATGCTAATGAACTCAATTATTGTAAATTTCTGGGTCATTGCTAATGGCATTTCCCTCCCTTCTCCTTTTATCTTATGTTCAAAATAATTTTCTCGGGGGCAGAGACAAGATGGTTGACTGAAGCCAGCTTTCCACAGAGGCTCCTGTCCAGAAGGAGAGTTAAAGGACAGAAATTTAGCAAGTAACCTGGTGGATTAGAGCTGCACCAATGTTTGGAGAACACTTAGAGATAAGTGTAAAGTATCTCAAGAATGGAAGAAAAAGTATCCAATGTACTCAGCCCTACTATGAAACTAATTTATGGCTTTCATATGAAAGCTATAACCCAGTTATAACCTAAGAATAGAGGGAAGGAGGAGAGGGAGGGCAGGGAGGGGGGAGGATGGGCGGAGGGAGGGTGATTGGTGAGATTACACCTGCAGCGCATCTTACAAGGGTACATGTGAAACTTAGTAAATGTAGAATATAAATGTCTTAACACAATAACTAAGAAAATGCCAGGAAGGCTATGTTGACCAGTGTGATAAAAATGTGTCAAATGGTCTATAAAACCAGTGTATGGTGCCCCATGATTGCATTAAGGTACACAGCTATGATTTAACAATTAAAAAATAATAATAACAATTTTCTCTTTCAATTTCCCTATTAACTTGTCCAACCTGAGTTACTGCCCTGCCCCTGGTAGGTAAGGAGAGGACAGCCTTGCCTAACTGCCACCCACCTCCCCTCTTGGCCTGTGCCAGGTTGGTAGGCATCATCTTGGAAATAGGTAATCTGTGTTGTCCAAAAAGATTCAGGTGCTATCACCCTCCACCAAGCTTTACAAACCTAACACTTTGAAGGTATCATCTTTAAAAATTCTATGATTTGTTGACGTAGAGTCTCATCATATAAAAGTTGTTACTGATTTTGTTTGTTTGAGACAAAGTCTTACTATGTTGCCCTCTGTAGACTGCCTTGGCGTCACGGCTCACAGCAACCTCAAACGCTTGGGCTTAAGTGATAGTCTTGCCTCCCAAGTAGCTGGGAGTATAGGTGCCTGCCACAACGCCCAGCAATTTTTTTGTTGTAGTTGTCATTGTTGTTTTAGCAGGGCCCACCCTGGTGTGTGTGGCAGGTCCCCTAAGCACTGAGCCAAGCTGCTGTGGTTTGAATGTGTGTCCCCTCTGACAATCATGCTGAAACTTAATCTCCAATGTAACAGTAGTAAGAGGTAGGGCCTTTACAGGCCTCTGCCCTCATGAGTGGATTAATCTATTCATGGATTAATGGATTAACGGATTAATGGGTTATCAAGGGACTGGGTTAGTTATCACGAGAGTAGGTCTGTTATAAAAGCCAATTTGGTTCACGCTGCTGCCTCCTTCCCTTGTGATGCCCTGTGCCACCTCGGGACTCTGCTGAGCGTCCCCACCAGCAACAGGCCCTCACCAGATGCAGCCCGTTGGCCTTGGACTTTTCAGCCTCCAGAACTATAGAAAATACATTCGGTTATAGCAACATAAAAAAGATCAAAACACTGGGAAAACATGGAATTTCTTCAGGCCGCCACCTAGCAACAGGTGGTGAATCTTGGTTAGCCCAAGCGGTGGTTTTCACCCTGGCTACACATTAAAAACACCTGAATAGTTCTTAAATATACTGATAATTGGGCCTCACCCCTAGAAAACCTGATTTAATTGGAGTGGGTATTAAGAGTTCCAGGATTGAAGATTCTAGGTCTAGGGCAATCATGGTATTTCATTACTTTGCCAGTGGCTGATTCAGGATTAGACAAATGATGCCAGTTTGGCGGGTGAAACATGATAATGCAGGGATGTGAGTGGGGGATTTAGGAGAAGATTTTCACCTTTATGAAGTAAGGTTCCTTTGTAATGCAAGAGGTTGATGATGGGTAGGTTCACATCAGATGCATTCAGAGAGCAGAAGAACCGTAGGGTCGAAGGCAGGTATGATGCGCCTGTACTCAGCTCCCAGTGGCCAGTCAGCAGGCTCGGGAAGTCTGCACAAGTGGAAGGTCCTGTACATTTATAATTTTAAGTTGCACATGAACTTTATGTCCACCCTGTATATCCAAGGAGCACAATAGTGGCAGAGTGCCCAACAGTAGTCATACAGCAGTCATACAAACATGACCCTATCTGTGCACAGTTACAGCTGTAGTTACAGCTATCTAAGGAAACATGTTGCCTTCTGGTAGGGTGCGGCGAGGAAGCCCCAGGACTCTATATTGCCCTGCATTCTTCTTTCCCCTTCCCGGTCTTGGCCTTGTCACCTGAGGATGTGTTGCTTAGAACCACTGCAGCCATCTTTTGACCGTGAGCAGAGGCACCAGAGGACACAGATTTCTACGATGAAGATTGCATGGGTGCAATGTTAAGAAGAACCTTCTACCAGTATCATCGAGCTGCTAAATCAGTCAAAGTGGGAACCCCAGCCCTCTAGATGTGCAGAAGGGGTTAGGGGTTCTTTGCTAGATAGGCACAGCACCTCCTGCTGGGTGTAAATCTCGCCTAACTCTGAAGAAGCTGCCCACTCACAACAACAGCTCACAAGCTGGTCAAGCCCTGTCTGCTCCTATGTGCTTCGGACTATGAATGAAGATGGGAGGCAGGCAGATCAGGGCTGAATTCTGGCTAGTGACTATGTGAATGGAGTCAGCTAAACTCTGCCTCAGTTTTCTCATCTGTATGGTGAGACTAACATCTACCTCCAAGGACAGTTGCTGTGGGTCCATTTCAACTGTGGGTCCATTTAATGAATTTAGCACTGTACACGGCATGTTGTAAGTTCTTAGTAAGTGGCAGCGTTTACTATTTTTGATGTATTTTCTCTCCTTACGCTGCAATGAGCAAGAGGCGAAATAATTGGAAAGAATGACAAGAGAGATGGTTGATTTTTGTAGGACTGACTAGGACTTTAACAGTTTCGGAAGATTGAACAAGTTTTTCCTGTGGTCCCCTCTGCCTGGAATCTATCAAAATAATTTGAGCATGATTTGCCAAGTCAGCACAGACACTGGGTCCGGTGTGACTGACTGAGCTCTATTTCCAGCTCTGTGAGCTGACGGCTTGATGGATGCCTGGAACCCTCACCGCCTGCGGCTGTGGCTGTGTCTGAATGGCAGGGCCCACCCCCACCAGGCTGCGTTCCACTGGGACAGGGGCTGTGGCAGGGAGGGGGACTGGGGAGCCTGGCAGGATTGTGGTCCTCTAGCTTAGAGGCTGAGCCCTGGAGATCAGTGCCACTTAGATGCAGAGTCTTGACCACAATAGAGGAGGGGAGGGCCACCTTCCCCTGAAGCTGGCTGTCAACCCCACCTCATGCCTCAAAGCAGGACTTGGCTGCAGGTATCAGGGCTTCCCCAGAACACCCCCAGAAGTGAACACCCCTCACTGCTCTCATCCCTTCCCCTTCCCACCCAGCCTTTCTTCTTCCTCAGTGTCTGTGGTCCTTCTCCCCTCCTTCCTTCTCCCCACCTTCCTTCTCCCCACCTTCATCCAAGCTTCAACTGCTCAGCTCTCTGCCCCTTCCATCACTTCTGCCCCATTAGGCAATGACCCCATGTCCATCTCTGAGACCTTGTCCTCTCCACTGGGCTCCATCCCTGCTCTGCAGACATCTCCGTGTTCACATCCTCCCACTCCCATGGAGCCACCTTGTGTGTTTGCTGTCATCCTTGTTATTTTATCCTTACACGCCTTCTCCTATCTCCACATCTAGCCAGATGGGATCCCATCTTCCACTCCCGTCTTTCCAGAGTCTTGCTGATCAATCACATTGTTGACCATTCTTTCTTATAACTTACTCTTTTTCATTCATTTTTAAAAACATGTTCAGAGCTTTCCTATCCTAAAAAGAAGTGGTGAGATGAAAAGGACACCCTTGGCTGCTCTGTGGCTGAGCCTCACTAGACTCTGTGCTCCGTCCCTCCCCACCTCTTTCTCAGCTAGCAGCAATGTCCCCCTTCTCTCTGGAAATGTCCTGCCCAAGAGCACAGGGACAGGCTGGCAGCCAAATCTGGAATCTTCCTGAGGCAGCAGCCTAGTGAAGTACTAGCCCTGGTTAGAATCATGGGTCACCCTTTGGGAGAGCTTAGACTGTGGCTAAGTTCCTTAACTTTTTCAGTAACCTTCTTAGGGGCAGGGGCAATTGTTTCCCCAGGGCCTAATAATAACCATAGCAAAAGTTTAGGGCAGGCACCTGCTTGGTGCTTTGTGAATAGGAGTACAAAAATATTTGCTGAATGAATGAATGAATTGTGTCCAAATAGTATGAATTAGGTACTTTATGTCCTCTCCTCCACGGTCACCCCTACTCCATTCACCAGGTCCCCTGGTTTATTTGTCAATTAAGATGTGATTAAATAAACAAACAAAAAAGAAGTGATTAAACAAAGGTCATCTTCCTAGTACCCAAATTCAGGGCTAGTTCCTGAATTGACATCTTATGTGGACCATGTGTATCTATGCTATGCTAGAATGTTTATTCATAGGGTGTCACATTTTGATCTGGTATATAAATTCAGGACAGTTAGATTAATATCATCCTGCAGTGAAAATTTGATTAATCAGGTTAAAAAAATTATCTTTATTCTACAACTCAGGCTCTGTTCTGTAATTCATGAAACTAGGGGTTAAAAAAACCCATCTCAAGGTCTGGAATGAAGATCTCTGCATGGGAAAAAGAAATGAAAAAAAAAAAAAAAACTGCTCTGTAAGAATAAGCAGGTAGAGGAAACGAGCAACTAAAATCCAACAGTTGAGCATCTTAATTGAAGTTCATTACCCTTGTCCTTGGAAGTAAGTGACTATTAACGCAGGCTGGGAGTCCACAGTGAATGGGACCTCTGAGCGATGCTGGGGGTCATCGGAGGCCAACTCCAGGCACCGTCTGGGGCTCAGACATGTGGACAGTGCCCAGTGACAGGATCACAGGGCTGGTTTTCAAACAACTTTCAGTCTCTTTAAGGAGATGAAACTAACCCCATAAAAAGAACATTTGATGCAAGACTGTATAATTAAGTGCTAAATTGTGGCACAGATGCTAAGTGCTACCAGAGCCCAGAGGAGAAGAGCTATGAGTCCTAGAATAGACTGCCAGTTCTTAGGGAGGGGGAAAGATTCTGTTGTCTTGAGAAATGGGCTAAACTTCAATGACCTGGGGCTGGGCCAGCCAGAAAGTCACATGAGGCACGATGGCAGGTTTCATAAAGGAAATGTGTGGTTCAAGCCCTCCTTGTGAAGTGATTGCATGGCCAGCACCGCCCCAGCTTCTCCCCAGGCAGGATAACTAGATCCACGAATCCCGGTGGAGTGTCTATGTGTGCTACTTACTTTGAGCCTTCCTGGCTTCCCTGGGATACCTTTCTCCCATGATAAGCCTCCCATGGGAGCAGGCGAAATCTTCCAACTAAGGCTGACTCATGGAAGCTTTCTGTCCCTTCCTCTAGCTGGGGTTCTCTTATCACCAGACCCCAAAGCCATAAAGCCATGCTGGCCACTGACTTCAGCACCTGTTTCTGTCAGCCCCCTATTAATCATAGATTCTGCATAGGACTCAGGACAAGTCTTTGAGAGCTGGAAGTACATTTGAGCAGAGTGCCCCTCCGCCCCTCCACCCAGTTAGATTGGCACATCATTTCTTCCAGCCCTAGCCCAGCCCCAACATCCAGACCAAGCCTGAGCACCAGGGTCTCTCCAGAGGTTAGCTGTTTTCTCTGAGAGCTTCTATTAGTCAGAACTCTTTGTGTTATAAGAGATAGAAAACTCATTCTAAGCTAGATTTTAAAAGGGAAGGCACTTCTTTGAATCATGAAGCCAAAAATCATAGGAGTTCATATATGCTAAATGCAGGAGATCCAGATGTCCACAGGACACGGCTGCGATCTATCCCACACCATCCTCTCGGGCCTTCCTTTAACCGGTAGCAAGGGGCTTTCACTCTGCCAGCTACCCTTGACCTAAACGATGCCTCTTCCCTTAGTTCTAGAGAAGAAATCATAGAATTGATTGTGATTTGTCTTCCTTGGACTATCTACCCAACCCTGAATCAGTTTAGCCAAGGAAATGAGATATTGTCATGGACCAGGGCTGGGTCATGTGCCCATCTGTGGAGGTAGAGTCAGGAAGAGTGGGTTCTGCTACCAGAAAAAAAGAACACTGCTCAGGCCCACACTAGTGGTCAGTATAGAGGAGAAAGAGTGGCCTCTCTCCTGATGGCTAATGGCTGTGTGTCGAGGCCTTGATTTCCTGTCACCGATTTGTACAGATGCTACTCAAACTTTTGCCCTCACTCAACCTTCAGAAATGCTCAGAGGCAAGCCTAAAGCTTCCAGATAGGAAATGCAGTTTAGTTAAAGCCCAGACACAGACTTTGTTGGGACATTTGATAAATAGGATTATTTCCAAAAATTTTGGAATACTCTGAGAAGCCTCCATTTTCCCCTCCTTCCTCTGTTTTTCCTTCCTCTCTGACCAGGGAAGCTTTGGAGATCACCCAATTTACTGCTTGTTTCTCATTTCATTGAGTGACACCTTGGACTCCCAAATAAGAAAAGCAATCAGGAAAGTTTCAGAGTGATGTGGAAAGAGGGGAAAGGAGAGAGGGCCAAGCACTTTGAAGTAGAACATTCGCACAAGGACAAAGTGCCAACCTCCCAGCAAGGTTGGCAGACGGGGTTTCTGGCAGTCAGAGTGACAAGAAGGTAATCAGAAACACTTGCCACTTTCCATTGAGGCAGACATGGAACCCAAGTGGGAGCAATTCCTGGATGATAAATTGTTTTTTGCTCTTCCTTTAAACTTTAAGATCCATCACCCTGGGTTTCTCTATTGATTGACAACCTCAATGAGCAAGGAGAGGGTTCCATATCCAAGAATCCAAGCTGTGTGAAGGGGAGTCCCTGAAGCTAATTGAATGCGAATGCCAGCTGCCACTGATAGGGGTAGGGAAGGAAAGAACTACTTTCAGCAAGGGAACTTTCAGGGCCTGAGAGAAAAAACAAAAGGGATAAGAAGAGCCTCTTGAATTTCTGTGAGACATCTTTGCAGCTCCAGCAAAAGTCAGTTAAACATCAGATTTTAATTATTTTTCAAGGAATTTGTTGCTTTTCTACCATCAAGAAATTCAAATGTATAACATTTTAATTGGCATAATTTTGTACATTCAGCTTTACATTTTGATATTTTTATCACATCATGAACATTGTAAACCAATGCCATTTAAAAAAAATTATCACACCTGTCTACATAATATTCCAAGGCAAAGATACACCATACTAGGTCTAAACATCTCTTTCCCTTTGGTCATTTTGGCTGTTTCCAATGTCTTGTCTTCGTAAGTTGTTCTGGGTCACATTTCTGGGGAAGTATACAGATGTATTTATTCATTCTTGTCAGCATTGAATATTATTTTTAAAATCTGTCACCAATTTGGTAGGTGAAATAACCTCTTTTTAATTCACATATCTTTGAGTATTAATCAGGAAAAATAATTGTTTTACATGTTTATTAGTCACTTATTTCAACTTCTTAAATTTTCTTTAGGCTCCTTGCATATTTTTTGAGTTTTTTGTTGTTATGAGAAATAAATTAAAATTGGAAAAATAATTTAAATTTCAAATTAATATGAGGGTACAAATGTTTAGGTAACATTGTTTTCAATTCTAAGGTAAAGTTCAAGTTGCAGCTGAGCCCTTCACCCAGGGGGTATGCTGAAGCATTGCACATTTTTCTTTTCTTTTTTTTTTATTGTTAAATCATAGCTGTGTACATTTGTGCAATCAAGGAGTACAATGTGCTGGTTTCCTATACAATCTGAAATATTCTCATCAAACTGTTCACCTAAGCCTTCATGGCATTTTCTTAGTTATTGTATGTAGACATTTGTATTCTGCATTTAGTAGGTTTCGCCTGTACCCATTCTAAGACGCACCGTAGATGTGGCCCCACCCATTACCCTCCCTCAACCCTAACCTCCCCCCTCCCTTCCCCTCCCTTGGCCCTTTCCCCATATTCTTGAGCTATAGTTGGTTATAGCCTTCATATAAAAGCTATAAATTAGCTTCATAGTAGAGCTGAGTACATTAGATACTTTTCCTTCCATTCTTGAGATACTTTGCTAAGAAGACTATGTTCCAGCTCCATCCATGTAAACATGAAAGAGATAAAGTCTCCATCTTTCTTTAAGGCTGCATAATATTCCATGGTGTACATATACCACAATTTGCTAGTCCATTCGTGGGTCGATGGGCACTTGGGCTTTTTCCATGACTTAGCAATTATGAATTGGGCTGCAATAAACATTCTGGTACAGATGTCTTTGTTATATTATGATTTTTGGTCTTCTGGGTATATACCTAGTAAAGCAATTATAGGGTCGAATGGCAGGTCTATTTTTAGATCTCTAAGTATTCTCCAAACATCCTTCCAAAAGGAACGTATTAGTGTGCATTCCCACCAGCAGTGTAGAAGTGTGCCTTTTTCTCTGCATCCACGCCAACATCTCTGGTTTTGGAATTTTGTTATGTGGGCTACTCTTACTGGGGTTAGGTGATATCTCAAAGTAGTTTTGATTTGCATTTCTCTGATGATTAAGGATGATGAGCTTTTTTTCATATGTCTGTAGATCGTGCATCTGTCTTCTTTAGAGAAGTTTCTCTTCAAGTCCTTTGCCCACCTTGAGATGGGATCATTTGTTCTTTTCTTGCTAATACGTTTGAGGTCTCTGTGGATTCTGGTTATTAAACCTTTATGAGAGGTATAACCTGCAAATATTTTCTCCCATTCTGAGGGCTGTCTGCTTGCTTTACGTACTATGTTCTTGGCTGTGCAGAAGCTTTTTAATTTGATCAGGTCCCAGTAATGTATTTTTGATACTGCTTCAAGTGCATGGGGAGTCCTCCTCATAAAATATTCACCCAGGTCAATTCCTTCAAGAGTTTTCCCTGTACTTTCTTCAAGTATTTTTATAGTTTCACATCTTAAGTTTAAATCTTTGATCCAGTGAGAGAGTCTATCTTAGTTAATGGTGAAAGGTGTGGGTCCAATTTCAGTCTTTTACAGATTGCCAGCCAGTTCACCCAGCAACATTTGTTAAATAGGGAATCGTTTCCCCACTGAATATTTTTAATTGGCTTGTCAAAGATCAAATAATGGTAAGTAGCTGGATTCATCTCTTGGTTCTCTGTTCTGTTCCAGACATCTACTTCTCTGTTTTGTGCCAGTACCATGTTGTTTTGCTCACTATTGATTTATAGTACAGTCTCAGGTCTGGTAGCATGATTCCTCCTGCTTTGTTTTTATTTCTGAGTAATGACTTGGCTATTTGAGGTTTTTTCCGATTCCATATAAAACAAAGTATTATTTTTTCAAGATCTTTAAAATATGACAATGGAGCTTTGATAGGAATTGCATTAAAATTATATATTGCTTTGGGTAGTATAGACATTTACACAATGTTGATTCTTCCCAGCCATGAGCATGGTATGTTTTTCCATTTGTTAACATCTTCAGCTATTTCTTTTCTTAAAGTTTCATAGTTCTCTTTATAGAGATCTTTCACATCCTTTGTTAGATAAACTCCCAAATATTTCATCTTCTTTGGCACTACTGTGAAAGGAATAGAGTCCTTGACTGTTTTTTCAGCTTGGCTATTGTTGGTATATATAAAGGCTACAGATTTATGGGTGTTGATTTTGTAGCCTGTGACATTGCTGTATTTCTTAATCACTTCTAAAAGTTTTGTAGTAGAATCCCTAGTGTTTTCCAGATATACAATCATGGCATCTGCAAAGAGTGAAAGTTTGATCTCTTCTGACCCTATGTGGATACCCTTGATTGCCTTTTCTTCCCTAATTGCAATGGCTAAAACTTCCATTACAATGTTAAAGAGCAATGGAGACAATGGGCAACCTTGCCTGGTTCCTGATCTAAGTGGAAAGGATTTCAATTTAACTCCATTCAATACGATATTGGCTGTGGGTTTGCTGTAGATGGCCTCTATTAATTTAAGAAATGTCCCTTCTATACCAATTTTCTTAAGTGTTCTGATCATGAAAGGATGCTGGATATTATCGAAAGCTTTTTCTGCGTCAATTGAGAGAATCAAGGGTCTTTATTTTTTAGTTTGTTTATGTGCTGAATTACATTTATAGATTTACATATATTGAACCAGCCTTGAGACACTGGGATAAATCCCACTTGGTCATAGTGTATAATTTTTTTGATATGTTGTTGGATTCTGTTTGTTAGGATCTTATTAGGATCTTCTGTTTGCATCAATATTCATTAGTGATATTGGTCTATAATTTTATTTTCTTGTTGGGTCTTTCTCCGGTTTAGGGATCAAGGTGATGTTTGCTTCGTAGAATGTTTTGGGTAATATTCCTTCTTTTTCTATACTTTGGAAGAGGTTTGGTAATATAGGTACTAGTTCTTCTTTAAAGGTTTGGTAGAATTCTGATGTAAAGCCATCTGGTCCTGGGCTTTTCCTTTTAGGGAGATTTTGTATACTTGATGCTATTTCAGAACCTGATATAGGCCTGTTCCACATTTCCACTTCATTCTGGCTAAGTCTTGGTAGGTGACGTACTTCCAAGTATTGGTTGATTTCTTTCAGATTTTCATATTTCTGAGGAAAGTTTCTTGTAATATTCGTTAAGGATTTTTTGAATTTCTGAGAGGTCTATTGTTATTTCATCTTTACCATTTCTGATTGATGAAATTAGAGATTTTACTCTTTTTTTCTTGGTTAGGTTGGCCAAAGGTTTATCTATTTTATTAACCTTTTCAAAAAACCAACTTTTGGACTTATTGATCTGTTGTATAATTCTTTTGTTTTTAATTTCGTTTAATTCTGATCTGATTTTGGTATTTTTTTTTCTTTGGCTGGGTTTGGGGTTGGAATGTTCTTCCTTCTCCAGTTGCTTGAGATGTCCCATTAAGTTATTAACTTCCTCTCTTTACGTTTTCTTGTGGAAGGCTTGCAGTGCTATAAATTTCCCTCTTAGGACTGCCTTTGCAGTATCCCAGAGGTTCTGATAATTCGTATCTTGATTGTTGTTTTGTTCCAAAAATTTGGTGATTTCCTTCTTAATCTTGTCTATAACCCATCTATCCTTCAGCATAAGGTTATTTAGCTTCCATGTCTTTGTATGGGTATGCAGATTCCTGTTGTTATTGAGTTCAACTATTATTCCATGATGGTCTGAGACGATGCAAGGAATAATTTCTATTTTTTTTTAATTTGCTGAGGTTAGATTTTTGGCCTAAGATTTGGTCAATTCTGGAGTATATTCCGTGGGCTAATGAGAAGAATGTGTATTCAGTTTTGTTGGGATGAAATGTTCTGTAGATGTCTGTTAAGTCCAGCTGTTGAATGGTTAAGTTTAAATCTAAGATTTCTTCACTTAGCTTCTTTTTGGAGGATCTATCCAGCACTGCTAAAGGTGTGTTAAAATCTCCAACTACTATGAAACTGGAGGAAATCAAGTTGCTCACGTCTGTTAGAGTTTCTCTTATAAAATGAGGTGCATTCTGGTTGGATGCATAAATATTAATAATTGAAATCTCATCATATTGAGCATTACCTTTAACAAATATGAAGTGTCTATCCTTATCCTTCCTTATTTTCATTGGTTTAAAGCCTATTGTATCTGCGAATAGGATTGCAATGCCTGCTTTTTTCTGTTTTCCATTTGCCTGGAGTATAGATGACCATCCCTTCACTTTGAGTCTGTGTTTGTCTTTTAATGTAAGATGAGATTCTTGTATGCATCAGATATCTGGATTGAGTTTTTGTATTCAGTCAGCCAACCTGTGCCTCTTTAGAGGACCATTTAAACCATTCACATTAATTGAGAATATTGATAAGCCTTTGGAAAGTCTGGTGGACATTTTTAATCCTTTAGCGACTGTGGAAGTTGGAATTTGATCAAAATTTTCTGGGTGGGTTTACTTTTGTGGTGGAGGATTACGCTGGTCTTTATGGAGGATAGGTCTGAGAATATCCTGGAGAGCTGGTTTAGTTGTGGCAAATTTCTTCAACATGGGAATGTCATTAAAGTATTTAATTTCCTCATCATAAATGAAACTCAGTTTAGCTGGGTACAGGATCCTGGATTGAAAGTTATTTTGTTTTAGGAGATTAAAAGTCGATGACCATCTTCTTCTAGCTTGAATGGTTTCAGCAGAGAGATCTGCAGTTATTCTAATATTCTTCCTCTTGTAGGTAATGATTTTCTTTCATCTGGTTGCTTTCAGAATTTTCTTCTTCATATTAACTTTAGTAAAATTGATTATGATGTTTCTGGGGGATGTCTTATTCGTGTTGAATCGTTCTGGAGTTCTGAAACTGTCTGCTATCTGAATTTCAGAATCTCTTGGTATGTCTGGAAAGTTCTCTTTCATAATCTCATGGAGAAGCGACTCTGTGCCTTGTGAAGCTACTTCGTCGCTTTCAGGGATCCCTATAAGACGAATATTGATTTTCTTGGAATTATCCCAGAGCTCTCTGAGAGGGTGATCTGTTTTTGCCCTTTATTTCTCTTCCTCTTTGAGAGTTTGGGAATGTTCGAAAACTTTGTCTTCAGTGTCAGAAATCCTTTCTTCTGCTTGCTCCATTCTGTTACTGAGGGATTCTATTGTGTTTCTCAGATCTTTGAGGGCTGAAACTTCTTGTCTCAATGTGTCAAAATCTTTGGTCATTTCGTCTTTGAATTTGTTCAATTCTTGAGACGTCTTTTGGGTTATTGCTTAGAATTCTAATTCAATCTTATTTGCTATCCAGATTCTGAATTCGATTTCTAACATCTCAGCTATTTGTTTGTGCATGGGATCTTGTGCTGTGTCTGCCCCATTGTTTCTTGGGGGAGTTGATCTACTCTGATTATTCATATTGCCAGGGTTTTTCCCTTGATTTCACCTCATGATTGTTTTTCACCATTGCCTCTGGCCGTCCTCAGAGTTGGGGAGGTGTTTCTCCAAATTAGACCCCAGCAGGATCCCTCTATTGTTGCTGGATCTTTGTAGGGGGTGACCCTGTGTAGTTCCTCTGGGGATGCACCAGCTACGGAGTTCTGTTTGTGGGAGCAGCTCCACAGTGTGACACACCAGATCCAGCAAAATGGCGGGCAGTGGTGCACACAGTTCTGGGAGTGCCTGGCGCCCAGTGACTTTGGCACAGAGGGCCCAAGTTTCCAGCAGTCTCTGGCCAGGAGAAGGGCTCCACGCAGAGGCAGGGAGGGCTCTGGAGGGCACGCAGCTACAAGAGTTCCTGGTCAGACTAGCGGGTGGGTGTGGAGCCAGGGAGGGTACGGGAGGGAGGACCCAGGGTTGCACAGCTCCTGGAGTTCCTGATCAGGGCATGGGGAGGTCCAGCAGGCGGGATAGCAGGTCCCAGTGCCGCTCTTACTGTGTCCTGGTGGGTGCAGCTCTTATGGAAGTCTGCGAGTGTGCTGATCACGTGCACAGCTCTTCTGGAGGACCGGGAGGGTTTCGGCCTAGCTCTTAGCAGGGTCCAGGAGGGTGCCAATTGCGCATAGCCTGGAAGCTCTTCTGGAGGTCCAGGAGGGTGCAGATGGGGGGGGTCCCAGTGCGCCTATTCCAGAGGTCCGGGAGGGTGCAGATGGTGGGTTCAAGCACAGCTCTTTTGGACGTCCAGGAGGGTGCTGATCGCTGGTCCTGGCACAGCCCTTCCAGATGTCCGGGAGGGTGATGATCGAAGGTCCCAGTGCAGCTCTTCCAGAGGTGGGAGGGTGCCAATCGCAGGTCCTGGCGCAGTTCTTCCCGAGGTCTGGGAGGGTGCCAATCATGGGTCCCACTGCTGCTCTTCCAGAAGTGGGAGAGTGCCAATCGTGGGTCCTTGGACAGGTCTTCCAGAGGTCCAGGCATTGTGTGACTGGAGATGCAAAAGAAGAGCAGCTTTGCCGTGGGTATAAACTCGCTCCTGCAATTATTAAGAGTGATCAAGAAACAGAGTACATAGTATGGGATGGCATGTAGCAAAGTTCTTTATTCAGAGATTTGATTTTATACACTTCTTAGTCAGATACACACTTAATCTATCATCTGTTAGTTTCACCATTACCTCATTTTACCTATCTGAAATTAACTTGTAAATAAATATCTTGTTACCACATCAACACAATGACTTCTCCAGTAAGCATCCTCTTCTAGATACTGACTAATCTCTGGGGCAGGTATCTAAATAAAGATCACAGAGAAAAAAGCAGTCACAGGGAAACAGAGTTAGTGGAAGAGCGCCTTCAAGCGTTCACTCATTTTACTCAGTATGAAGTAATGACTTTCTCTTGCCTCAGGGAAGAGCACCTATAGACCTCCAACAATATTTTTTTTTATTAAATGATAACTGTACACATTGATATGATCATGGGGCATCATACACTCACTTCATAGACCATTTGACACATTTTCATCACAATGGTTAACATAGCCTTCTGGCATTATCTCAGTTATTGTGCCAAAACATTTGCATTCTACAATTACCAAGTTTCGCAAATACCCCTGTAAGATGCACCACAGGTATGATCCCACCGATCCCCCTCCCTCTACCCACCACCCCCCTCCCTACCCTCCCTTTCCCCTTTCCCCCTATTCTTAGGTTATATCTGGGTTATAGCTTTCATGTGAGAGCCCCAAATTAGTTTCATAGTAGGGCTGAGTACATTGGGTACTTTTTCTTCCATTCTTGAGATACTTTACTAAGAAGAATATGTTCCAGCTCCATCCATGTAAACATGAAAGAGGTAAAGTCTCCATCTTTCTTTAAGGCTGCATAATATTCCATGGTGTACATATACCACAATTTATTAATCCATTCGTGGATTGATGGGCACTTGGGCTTTTTCCATGACTTAGCAACTATGAATTGGGCTGCAATAAACATTCTGGTACAAATATCTTTGTTATGTTGTGATTTTTGGTCTTCTGGGTATATGCCCAGCAGAGGAATTACAGGATTGAATGGCAGATCTATTTTTAGATCTCTGAGTGTTCTCCATATATCTTTCCAAAAGGAATGTATTAATTTGCATTCCCACCAGCAGTGCAGAAGTGTTCCCTTTTCTCCACATCCACGCAAACAACTCTGGTCTTCAGATTTTGTGATATAGGCTAGTCTCACTGGAGTTAGATGGTATCTCAAAGTAGTTTTGATTTGCATTTCTCTGATGATTAAAGATGATGAGCATTTTTTCATATGTCTGAAGGCTGTGCGCCTGTCTTCTTCAGAGAAGTTTCTCTTCAAATCCCTTGCCCAGCCTGCGATGGGATCCCTTGTTTTTTTCTTGCTACTACGTTTGAGTTCTCTGTGGATTCTGGTTATTAAACCTTTGTCAGAGATATACCCTGCAAATATCTTCTCCTATTCTGAGGGCTGTTTGCTTGCTTTACTTACTGTGTTCTAGGCTGTGCAGAAGCTTTTTAGTTTGATCAAGTCCCAGTAGTGTATTTTTGAAGTTGCTTCAATTGCCCGGGGGGTCCTCCTCATAAAATACTCGGCTAGACCAATTTCTTCAAGGGTTTTCCCTGCACTCTCCTCTAGTATTTTTATAGTTTCATGTCTTTAGTTTAACTCTTTAGTCCAATGAGAGTCTATCTTAGTTAATGGTGAAAGGTGTGGGTCCAATTTCAGTATTCTGCAGGTTGCCAGCCAGTTCACCCAGCACAATGTGTTAAATAGGGAATCTTTTCCTCACTGAATGTTTTTAATTGGCTTGTCAAAGATCAAATAGCGGTAAGTAGCTGGATTCATCTCTTGGTTCTCTATTCTGTTCCAGATATCTACTTCTCTGTTTTTGTGCCAATACCATGCTGTTTTGATCACTATCGATTTGTAGTAAAGTCTGAGGTCTGGTAGTCTGATTCCTCCTGTTTTGTTTTTATTTCTGAGTAATGTCTTGGCTATTCGAGGTTTTTTCTGATTCCATATAAAACGAAGTATTGTTTTTTCAAGATATTTAAAATATGACAGTGGAGCTTTAATAGGGATTGCATTGAAATTATATATTCCTTTGGGTAGTATAGATATTTTAATAATGTTGATTCTTCCCAGCCATGAGCATGGTATATTTTTCCATTTGTTAAGATTTTCCGCTATTTCTTTTCTTAGAGTTTCATAGTTCTCTTTATAGAGTTCTTTCACGTCTTTTGTTAGGTAAATTCCCAAATATTTCATCTTCTTTGGCACTACTGTGAATGGGATAGAGTCCTTAACTGCTTTTGCAACTTGACTGTTGTTGGTGTATATAAAGGCTACCGATTTATGTATGTTGATATTGTAACCTGAGATGCTGCTGTATTCCTTGATAACTTCTAGGAGTTTTGTAGTAGAGTCCCTAGTGTTTTCCAGATACACAATCATATCATCTGCGAAGAGCGAGAGTTTGATCTCTTCTGACCCTATATGGATACACTTGATCGCCTTTTCTTCCCTAATTGCGGTGGCTGAAACTTCCATTACAATGTTGAAAAGCAATGGAGACAATGGGCAGCCTTGTCTGTTCCTGATCTGAGTGGAAATGATTCCAATTTAACTCCATTCAATATGATATTGGCTGTGGGTTTGCTGTAGATAGCCTCTATCAGTTTAAGAAAAGTCCCTTCTAGACAAATTTTCTTGAGTGTTCTGATCATGAAGGGATGCTGGATATTATCAAAAGCTTTTTCTGCATCAATTGAGAGAATCATATGGTCTTTGTTTTTTAATTTGTTTATGTGCTGAATTACGTTTATAGATTTACGTATATTGAACCAGCCTTGAGACCCTAGGATAAAACCAACTTGGTCATGATGTATAATTTGTTTGATGTGTTGCTGGATTCTGTTTGTTAGGATCTTGTTGAATATTTTTGCATCTATATTCATTAGTGATATTGGTCTATAATTTTCTTTTCTTGTTGGGTCTTTTCCTGGTTTGGGGATCAGGGTGATGTTTGCTTCATAGAACGTGTAGGGTAGTCTTCCTTCTTTTTCTACATTTTGGAACAGGTTGAGTAATATAGGTACTAATTTCTCTTTAAAGGTTTGATAGAATTCTGACGTGAAACCATCTGGTCCCGGGCTTTTCTTTTTAGGGAGGTTTTGTATAGTTGATGCTATTTCTGAACTTGATATGGGTCTATTCAACATTTCCACTTGATTCTGGTTAAGTCTTGGAAGGTGGCGCGCTTCCAAGTATCGGTCTATTTCCTTCAGATTTTCATATTTCTGAGAATAAAGTTTCTTGTAATATTCATTAAGGATTTTTTGGATTTCTGATGAGTCTATGGTTATTTCGTCTTTGTTGTTTCTGATTGATGATATTAGAGATTTTACTCTTTTTTTCCTGATTAGGTTGGCCAGAGATTTATCTATTCTATTGACCTTTTCAAAAAACCAGCTTTTTGATTTATTGATCTGTTGTATCATTCTTTTGTTTTCAATTTCATTTAATTCTGCTCTAATTTTGGTTATTTCTTTTCTTCTACTGGGTTTGGGTTTGGAATGTTCTTCCTTTTCCAGTTGTGTGAGATGTCCCATTAATTTGTTAACTTCCTCTCTTTCCGTTCTCTTGAGGAAGGCTTGCAGTGCTATAAATTTCCCTCTTAGAACTGCCTTCGCAGTGTCCCAGAGGTTCTGATAGTTTGTGTCTTCATTGTTGTTTTGTTCCAAAAAATTGGTGATTTCTTTCTTAATCTCATCTCTGACCCAGCTATCATTCAGCATAAGGTTATTTAACTTCCATGTTTTTGTATGGGTATGCAGATTCCTGTTGTTACTCAATTCAAGTTTTATTCCATGATGGTCCGAGAAGATGCATGGAATAATTTCTATTCCTTTAAATTTACTGAGGTTAGACTTGTGACCTAAAATGTGGTCAATTTTGGAGTAAGTTCCGTGGGCTGATGAGAAGTATGTGTATTCAGTTTTGTTGGGATGAAATGTTCTGTAGATGTCTGCTAAATCTAAATATTGGATGGTTAGGTTTAAATCTAAGATTTCTTTGCTCAGCTTCTTTCTGGAGGATCGATCCAACACTGCCAAGGGAGTGTTGAAATCTCCGACGATTATGGAGCTGGAGGAAATCAAGTTGCTCATGTCTGTTAGAGTTTCTCTTATAAATTGAGGTGCATTCTGGTTGGGTGCATAGATATTAATAATTGAGATCTCATCATATTGAGTATTACCCTTAACAAATATGAAGTGACCATTCTTGTCCTTCCTTACTTTTGATGGTTTAAAGCCTACTGTATCTGCAAATAAAATTGCAACACCTGCTTTTTTCTGATTACCATTTGCCTGAAATATGGATGACCATCCTTTCACCCTGAGTCTGTATTTGTCTTTTAAGTTGAGATGTGACTCTTGTATGCAACAAATATCTGGCTTGAGTTTTTGCATCCAGTCAGCTAACCTATGTCTCTTTAGAGGACAGTTTAAGCCATTCACATTGATGGAGAGTATTGATAAGTCTGGTGGAATTTGGGGTATCGAATTTTTCAAAGGTCCAGTGGACATTTTTAATCCTTTCGCCAGTGTGGAAGTTGGAGTTTGATCCGAAGTTTCTGAGTGAGTTTACTTCTGTGGTATAGGATTGGGTTGGTCATTGTGGAGGATAGGTCTGAGAACATCCTGAAGAGGTGGTTTACTTATGGCAAATTTTTTCAACATATGAATGTCATTGAAGTATTTAATTTCTCCATCATAGATGAAACTCAGTTTAGCTGGATACAAGATCCTGGGTTGAAAGTTTTTTTGCTTTAGGAGATTAAAAGTTGATGACCAGCCTCTTCTGGCTTGATAAGTTTCAGCAGAGAGATCTGCAGTTATTCTAATATTCTTATCTTTGTACGTTATAGTTTTCTTTCGCCGGGCTGCTTTGAGAATCTTCTCTTTCATGTTAACTTTAGTGAAGCTAAGTATGATATGCCTGGGGGATGACTTATTGGGGTTGAATCATGCTGGGGTTCTGAAGCTGTCTGCTATCTGAATTTCAGATTCTCTAGGCATGTCTGTAAAATTTTCTTTCATAATTTCATGCAGAAGGGCCTCTGTGCCCTTGGAGGCGACTTCATCATTCTCAGAAATTCCTATAATCCTTATGTTGCTTTTTTTCGAATTATCTGAGAGTTCTCTGAGTGAGTGATCCTTTTTTGCTCTCCATTTCTCTTCCTCTTTGAGAGATTGGGAGCGTTCGAAGACTTTATCTTCAATGTCAGAAATCCTTTCTTCTGCTTGCTCCATTCTGTTACTGAGGGATTCTACTGTATTTTTCATATCTTTGAGGGCTGTAAGTTCTTGCTTCAGTGTGTCTAAGTCTTTGGTGGTTTTGTCTTTAAATTCGTTAAATTCTTGAGACAATTTTTGAATTTCTCCTCGAATTCCTAATTCCATTTTATTAATCTTGTCTGCAATCCAAATTCTGAATTCGATTTCTGACATTTCAGCCAGTTGTTTATGAATGGGATCTTCAATCATATCTGCCGTATCTTTTCTTGGGGGGGTTGATCTATTCTGGTTATTCATGTTACCAGAGTTTTTCCGCTGATTCCGCCCCATGGTTATTTTACTCCCTTTGGTTTTTCCCCTGGGGTTTTATCGAGGGGCCGTACAGTGTTGTGGCCTGAGAAACTGGGGCCCTGTCTGGTGTGGTGGAGCAAAGTGGTTCTGTCTTGCTTTCAGCTGGTTTCTGTTCGATCCTATTGCAACTTCTATTCTGGCTTGAAGTCTCAGCTGTGTGGAAAAATCAGCAATTAAGTCACCCCGCCTGCCCACCTCTGGCCCCAGTTGGAAAAGGAGAATCAAACCTTCTTACAATCGCACACCCAGGGCACCGCCTGAAAAGTCCTCAGTCTATTATCCCAGTTCAAAAGGTCCAAATCCGCTGTCTCAATCGGCACTTGTCTCGGGTGGGAGAGTTCAAGAGGTCTCTGGGAACTGGATCACAGGGGCCTGGTGACTCCTCTGACACGGCTCACCCCAGTGCAGCGTGGAGTCAGGAGGAGCCACCCAGCAAACAGAGCAGTCTAGGAAGGTTGACGTCTCCTTCCCCACTTTGGCCCTCCGTCGGACCCAGTCACTGGTATCTCTGCAGATGGCTAACCCAGTTGCCTGCTCTGAACAGACACTCCAGGGGTTTGCACCTGCCTGAATCACAAGGAAGTCTGCCAGGCCCCTGCAGACTGCCGCTATCTAGCAGGAGGAGATGGGGCCTGACATCTTTGAGTGTTTGATGCAGGTGATGGGAAGGAGGTGTTCACTCAGGCTTAGCCCTGTCCCTGATGGATGCTGCTAACAGATCCGAACAGAACAGACAACTTTGCGGGGTTCTGTCTCTGTTCCTGTCGAAATCGCCTACAGAAGACGGGCTGTTTTGAGTTCAAACGTCTTTGCTGCTGGAGATTTGCGTTCGAACACCTCTCTGGGTCTGCCCCACCCTGGAAGTTTCCCGGGTTTGTGAGCCATGTCAGGAAATCCCCTGCTCAGCTCACCGGTGGCCTCCTCTGGTTGCCCAGGGAGACAGGGGGTGTGGCCTCAGAATATCCAGAAGTGAGCGTTCTGCCGTTAAAGAAAAAACGGCTGTTGATCTACCTCCAGGGAACTGCTGCTCTGGTGTGGGCACTCAGGTGACCCTTTTCTCCTCTGTCCCGCGCCCCAGAGTCAGCACTGAGCGGCCGCAGTTTGTGCTGGGTCCACACCTCTCAAGAGATCCCCCAAGAATCAGAACTGTTGGGGGATGGGCCCCCAGACCCCGATTGGGAGTGGGGTGGGGGAAGCTAGAGTTTCATTCAGTTTTACGCAATACTACGTCTCGGGGAGGGCTCTTGCACTGCACCGCAGGGAAGTGCCGCCAAGGCTTGATTTCCCCTCAGCAGAGTGCCCTCTCCTCGCTCACGTGTCCCAGAGTCAGCGCTGACCTGACGCAGCTCAGGCACTGTGCACTCCCCTCGAGAAATCACCCAAGGATCTGAACTCCAGGGGGATAGGCCCTCAGACCCCGAATGAGAGTAGGGGCTCTCAGCTCTCAGCGGGGAAGCTAGAGTCTTATTCAGTCTTGTGCCCCGTAATGTTGCCCGGGGAGGGTTGGTGCACTGCACCGCAGGGAAGTGCCGCCCAAGCGTGACTCCCCTTCAGCCCGGTGCCCTCTCCTCACTCGCGCGCCTCAGAGTCAATGCTGACCAGTCGCAACTCGGGGACTGTCCACTCCCCTTGAGAAATCACCCAAGGATCCAAATTCCTGGGGGACAGGCCTCCAGACCTCAGTGGGCGGGAGGGGAGCGCCGGGGATTCAGGGTTGCCGGCAAAGGATTCCCAAAGTTTTATTCAGCCCTATATCCGGCAGGAGAACGCCACGGCACCCCAGTAGGGGAGGTAGGTCCAGTTTTTAGAAGGTCTCTCCCTGGAGTGTAGTGGGAGGACCTTTAATTTCTTTTTTTTTTTTTTACTCTTTTTTTTTTTATTAAATCATAACTGTATACAATGATATGATTATGGGGCATCATACACTCACTTCACAAACCATTTGACACATATTTATCACAGTGGTTAACATAGCCTTTCCGGCGTTATCTCAGTTACTGTGCCAAAACATTTACATTCTACATTTACCAAGTTTCGCAAATACCCCCATAATATGCACCACAGGTGTGATCCCACAAATTCCCCTCCCTCTACCCACCCCCCCTTTCCCACTTCTCCCTATTGTTAAGTTGTAGCTGGGTTATAGCTTTCATGTGAGAGTCCCAAATTAGTTTCATAGTAGGGCTGTGTACATTGGGTATTTTTTCTTCCATTCTTGGGATACTTTACTAAGAAGAATATGTTCCAGCTCCATCCATGTAAACATGAAAGAGGTAAAGTCTCCATCTTTCTTTAAGGCTGCATAGTATTCCATGGTATACATATACCACAATTTATTAATCCATTCGTGGATCGATGGGCACTTGGGCTTTTTCCATGACTTAGCTATTATGAATTGGGCTGCAATAAACATTCTGGTACAAATATCTTTGTTATGTTGTGATTTTTGGTCTTCTGGGTATATGCCCAGTAGAGGAATTACAGGATTGAATGGCAGATCTATTTTTAGATCTCTGAGTGTTCTCCATATATCTTTCCAAAAGGAATGAATTAATTTGCATTCCCACCAGCAGTGCAGAAGTGTTCCCTTTTCTCCGCATCCACGCCAACATCTCTGGTCTTGAGATTTTGTGATATAGGCTAGTCTCATTGGAGTTAGATGATATCTCAAAGTAGTTTTGATTTGCATTTCTCTGATGATTAAAGATGATGAGCATTTTTTCATATGTCTGAAGGCCGTGCGCCTGTCTTCTTCAGAGAAGTTTCTCTTCAAATCCCTTGCCCAGCCTGCGATGGGATCCCTTGTTTTTTTCTTGCTACTACGTTTGAGTTCTCTGTGGATTCTGGTTATTAAACCTTTGTCAGAGATATACCCTGCAAATATCTTCTCCCATTCTGAGGGCTGTCTGCTTGCTCTGCTTACTGTGTTCTTAGCTGTGCAGAAGCTTTTTAGTTTGATCAAGTCCCAGTAGTGTATTTTTGAAGCTGCTTCAATTGCCCGGGGGGTTCTCCTCATGAAATACTCACCCAGACCAATTTCTTCAAGGGTTTTCCCTGCATTCTCCTCTATTATTTTTATAGTTTCATGTCTTAAGTTTAAATCTTTAATCCAATGAGAGTCTATCTTAGTTAATGGTGAAAGGTGTGGGTCCAATTTCAGTCTTCTGCAGGTTGCCAGCCAGTTCACCCAGCACCATTTGCTAAATAGGGAATCTTTTCCCCACTGAATGTTTTTAATTGGCTTGTCAAAAATCAAATAGCGGTAAGCAGCTGGATTCATCTCTTGGTTCTCTATTCTGTTCCAGATATCTACTTCTCTGTTTTTGTGCCAATACCATGCTGTTTTGATCACTATCGATTTGTAGTAAAGTCTGAGGTCTGGTAGTGTGATTCCTCCTGTTTTGTCTTTATTTCTGAGTAATGTCTTGGCTATTCGAGGTTTTTTCTGATTCCAGATAAAACGAAGTAATGTTTTCTCAAGATCTTTAAAATATGACAGTGGAGCTTTAATAGGGAGTGCGTTGAAATTATATATTGCTTTGGGTAGTATGGACATTTTGATAATGTTGATTCTTCCTAGCCATGAGCATGGTATGTTTTTCCATTTGTTAACATTTTCAGCTATTTCTTTTCTTAGAGTTTCATAGTTCTGTTTATAGAGATCTTTCACATCTTTTGTTAAGTAAATTCCCAAATATTTCATCTTCTTTGGCGCTACTGTGAATGGGATAGAGTCCTTAACTGCTTTTTCAATTTGACTGTTGTTGGTGTATATAAAGGCTACCGATTTATGAATGTTGATTTTGTAACCTGAGATGCTGCTGTATTCCTTGATCACTTCTAGGAGTTTTGTAGTAGAGTCCCTAGTGTTTTCCAGATACACAATCATATCATCTGCGAAGAGCGAGAGTTTGATCTCTTCTGACCCTATATGAATACCCTTGATCGCCTTTTCTTCCCTAATTGCAGTGGCTAAAACTTCCATTACAATGTTGAAAAGCAATGGAGACAATGGGCAGCCTTGTCTGGTTTCTGATCTGAGTGGAAATGATTCCAATTTAACTCCATTCAATATGATATTGGCTGTGGGTTTGCTGTAGATAGCCTCTATCAGTTTAAGAAAAGTCCCTTCTAGACCAATTTTCTTGAGTGTTCTGATCATGAAGGGATGCTGGATATTATCAAAAGCTTTTTCTGCATCAATTGAGAGAATCATATGGTCTTTGTTTTTTAATTTGTTTATGTGCTGAATTACATTTATAGATTTACGTATATTGAACCAGCCTTGAGACCCTGGGATAAAACCAACTTGGTCATGATGTATAATTTGTTTGATGTGTTGCTGGATTCTGTTTGTTAGGATCTTGTTGAATATTTTTGCATCTATATTCATTAGTGATATTGGTCTATAATTTTCTTTTCTTGTTGGGTCTTTTCCTGGTTTGGGGATCAGGGTGATGTTTGCTTCATAGAACGTGTTGGGTAGTCTTCCTTCTTTTTCTACATTTTGGAACAGGTTGAGTAATATAGGTACTAATTCCTCTTTAAAGGTTTGGTAGAATTCTGACGTGAAACCATCTGGTACAGGGCTTTTCTTTTTAGGGAGGTTTTGTATAGTTGATGCTATTTCTGAACTTGATATGGGTCTGTTCAATATTTCCACTTGATTCTGGTTAAGTCTTGGAAGGTGGCGTGCTTCCAAGTATCGGTCTATTTCCTTCAGATTTTCATATTTCTGAGAATAAAGTTTCTTGTAATATTCATTAAGGATTTTTTGGATTTCTGATGAGTCTGTGGTTATTTCGTCTTTGTTGTTTCTGATTGATGATATTAGAGATTTTACTCTTTTTTTCCTGATTAGGTTGGCCAGAGGTTTATCTATTTTATTGACCTTTTCAAAAAACCAGCTTTTTGATTTATTGATCTGTTGTATTATTCTTTTGTTTTCAATTTCATTTAATTCTGCTCTAATTTTGGTTATTTCTTTTCTTCTACTGGGTTTGGGGTTGGAATGTTCTTCCTTTTCCAGTTGCGTGAGATGTCCCATTAAGTTGTTAACTTCCTCTCTTTCCGTTCTCTTGAGGAAGGCTTGCAGTGCTATCAGTTTCCCTCTTAGAACTGCCTTTGCAGTGTCCCAGAGGTTATGATAGTTTGTGTCTTCATAGTCGTTTTGTTCCAAAAAATTGGTGATTTCTTTCTTAATCTCATCTCTGACCCAGCTATCATTCAGCATAAGGTTATTTAACTTCCATGTTTTTGTATGGGTATGCAGATTCCTGTTGTTACTCAATTCAAGTTTTATTCCATGATGGTCCGAGAAGATGCATGGAATAATTTCTACTCCTTTAAATTTACTGAGGTTAGACTTGTGACCTAAAATGTGGTCAATTTTGGAGTAAGTTCCGTGGGCTGGTGAGAAGTATGTGTATTCAGTTTTGTTGGGATGAAATGTTCTGTAGATGTCTGCTAAATCTAAATATTGGATGGTTAGGTTTAAATCTAAGATTTCTTTGCTCAGCTTCTTTCTGGAGGATCGATCCAACACTGCCAAGGGAGTGTTGAAATCTCCTATGATTATGGAGCTGGAGGAAATCAAGTTACTCATGTCTGTTAGAGTTTCTCTTATAAATTGAGGTGCATTCTGGTTGGGTGCATAGATATTAATAATTGAGATCTCGTCATATTGAGTATTACCCTTAACAAATATGAAGTGACCATTCTTGTCCTTCCTTACTTTTGATGGTTTAAAGCCTACTGTATCTGCAAATAAAATTGCAACACCTGCTTTTTTCTGATTACCATTTGCCTGAAATATGGATGACCATCCTTTCACCCTGAGTCTGTATTTGTCTTTTAAGTTGAGATGTGACTCTTGTATGCAACAAATATCTGGCTTGAGTTTTTGTATCCAGTCAGCTAACCTATGCCTCTTTAGAGGACAGTTTAAGCCATTCACATTGATGGAGAGTATTGATAAGTCTGGTGGAATTTTGGGTGTCGAGTTTTTCAAAGGTCCAGTGGACATTTTTAATCCTTTCGCCAGTGTGGAAGTTGGAGTTTGATCCGAAGTTTCTGGGTGATTTTACTTTTGTGGTATAGGATTGGGTTGGTCATTGTGGAGGATAGGTCTGAGAACATCCTGAAGAGCTGGTTTACTTATGGCAAATTTTTTCAACATATGAATGTCATTGAAGTATTTAATTTCTCCATCATAGATGAAACTCAATTTAGCTGGATACAAGATCCTGGGTTGAAAGTTTTTTTGCTTTAGGAGATTAAAAGTTGATGACCAGCCTCTTCTTGCTTGGAAAGTTTCAGCAGAGAGATCTGCAGTTATTCTAATATTCTTACCTTTGTACGTTATAGTTTTCTTTCGCCGGGTTGCTTTGAGAATCTTCTCTTTCATGTTCACTTTAGTGAAGCTAATTATGATATGTCTGGGAGATGGCTTATTGGGGTTGAATCATGCTGGGGTTCTGAAGCTGTTTGCTATCTGAATTTCAGATTCTCTGGGCATGTCTGGAAAATTTTCTTTCATAATTTCATGTAGAAGGGCCTCTGTGCCCTTGGCAGCCACTTCATCGTTCTCCGGAATTCCTATAACCCTTACGTTGTTTTTTTTCGAATTATCTGAGAGTTCTCTGAGTGAGTGATCCGTTTTTGCTCTCCATTTCTCTTCCTCTTTGAGAGATTGGGAGCATTTGAAGACTTTATCTTCAATGTCAGAAATCCTTTCTTCTGCTTGCTCCATTCTGTTACTGAGGTATTCTACTGTATTTTTCATATCTTTGAGGGCTGTAAGTTCTTGTTTCAGTGTGTCTAAGTCTTTGGTGGTTTTGTCTTTAAATTCGTTAAATTCTTGAGACAATTTTTGAATTTCTCCTCGAATTCCTAATTCCATTTTATTGATCTTGTCTGCAAACCAAATTCTGAATTCGACTTCTGACATCTCAGCCAGTTGTTTATGAATGGGATCTTCAATCACATCTGCCGTATCTTTTCTTGGGGGGGTTGATCTATTCTGGTTATTCATGTTACCAGATTTTTTCCGCTGATTCCGCCCCATGGTTCACTCCCTTTGGTTTTTCCCCTGGGGTTTTATCGAGGGCCCGTACAGTGTTGTGGCCTGAGAAACTGGGACCCTGTCTGGTGTGGTGGAGCAAAGTGGTTCTGTCTTGTTTTCAGCTGGTTTCTGTTCGATCCTATTGCAACTTCTACTCTGGCTTGAAGTCTCAGCTGTGTGGAAAAATCAGCAATTAAGTCACCCCGCCTGCCCACCTCTGGCCCCAGTTGGAAAAGGAGAATCAAACCTTCCTACAATCGCACACCCAGGGCACCGCCTGAAAAGTCCTCAGTCTATTAGCCCAGTTCAAAAGGTCCGAATAAACTGTCTCAATCGGCACTTGTCTCGGGTGGAAGGGTTCAAGAGGTCTCTGGGAACTGGATCACAGGGGCCTGGTTACTCCTCTGACACAGTTCACCCCAGTGCAGCGTGGAGTCAGGAGGAGACACCCAGCAAACAGAGCAGTCTAGGAAGGTTGACGTCTCCTTCCCCACTTTGCCCCTCCGTCGGACCCAGTCACTGGTATCTCTGCAGATGGCTAACCCAGTTGCCTGCAGTGAACAGACACTCCAGGGGTTTGCACCTGCCTGAATCGCAAGGAAGTCTGCCAGGCCCCCGCAGACTGCCGCTATCTAGCAGGAGGAGATGGGGCCTGACATCTTTGAGTGTTTGATGCAGGTGATAGGAAGGAGGTGTTCACTCAGGCTTAGCCCCGTCCCTGATGGATGCTGCTAACAGAACAGAACAGAACAGACAACTTTGTGAGGTTCTGTCTCTGTTCCTGTCGTCGCCTACAGAAGACGGGCTGTTTTGAGTTCAAACGTCTTTGCTGCTGGAGAATTGCGTCTGAACACCTCTCTGGGTCGGCCCCGCCCTGGAAGCTTCCCGGGTTTGTGAGCCGCGTCACCCGGTGGCCTCCTCTGGTTGCCCAGGGAGACAGGGGGTGTGGCCTCAGAATATCCAGAAGTGAGCGTTCTGCCGTTAAAGAAAAAATGGCTGTTGATCTACCTCCAGGGAACTGCTGCTCTGGTGTGGGCACTCAGGCGACCCTTTTCTCCTCTGTCCCGCGCCCCAGAGTCAGCACTGAGCGGCTGCAGTTTGTGCTGGGTTCACACCCCTTAAGAGATCCCCCAAGAATCAGAACTCTTGGGGGATGGGCCCCCAGACCCCGATTGGGAGTGGGGCGGGGGGGAAGCTAGAGTTTCATTCAGTTTCACACAATACTACGGTCCGGGGAGGGCTCCTGCACTGCACCGCAGGGAAGTGCCGCCAAGGCTTGATTTCCCCTCAGCAGAGTGCCCTCTCCTCGCTCTCGTATCCCAGAGTCAGCGCTGACCTGACGCAGCTCAGGCACTGTGCTCTCCCCTCGAGAAATCACCCAAGGAGCCGAACTCCTGGGGGACAGGCCCTCAGACCCCGAGTGAGAGTAGGGGTTCTCAGCTCTCAGCGGGGAGGCCAGAGTCTTATTCAGTCTTGGGGCCGTATGCCCGGGGAGGGTTGGTGCACTGCACCGCAGGGAAGTGCCGCGAGGCGTGACTCCCCCTCAGCCCGGTGCCCTCTCCTCACTCGCGCGCCTCAGAGTCAATGCTGACCAGTCACAACTCGGGGACTGTCCACTCCCCTTGAGAAATCACCCAAGGATTCGAACTCCTGGGGGATAGTCCCTCAGACCCCAAGTGAGAGTAGGGGCTCTCAGCTCTCAGCGGGGAGGCTAGAGTCTTATTCAGTCTTGGGCCTGGGGAGGGTTGGTGCACTGCACCGCAGGGAAGTGCCGAGGCGTGACTCCCCCTCAGCCCGTTGCCCTCTCCTCACTCGCGCGCCTCAGAGTCAATGCTGACCAGTCGCAACTCGGGGACTGTCCACTCCCCTTGAGAAATCACCCAAGGATCCGAAGTCCTAGGGGACAGGCCTCCAGACCTCAGTGGGCGGGAGGGGAGCGCCGGGGATTCAGGGTTGCCGGCAAAGGATTCCCAAAGTTTTATTCAGCCCTATGTCCGGCAGGAGAACGCCACGGCACCCCAGTAGGTGAGGTAGGTCCAGTTTTTAGAAGGTCTCTCCCGTGGAGTGTAGTGGGAGGGCCTTTAATTTCTGCCCGCTTGTTCAATTTTGTGGCTCTTGAGCCGGTCTCATGGGGGAGGGGGACTCCCTTCTGCTTGGTGGTGGATTTTGTACCTTTTGTTTGCGTCCTTGTGATCACAGCTTGCCTCAGCGGTGTTGATGTGCGTTCTTCAGCCTTCTCTCTTGGTGAGGCTCAAGTCCACCAGGATACTTAGTAAATTCCTGTCCCTTAACTCTCCTTCTGGACGGGAGCCTTTGTTGAAAGCTGGCTTCAGTCCGCCATCTTGTCTCCCCCCTTCAGGACCTTTAATTTCTGCCCGCTTGTTCAACTGTGGGGCTCTTGAGCCGGTCTCATGGGGGAGGGGGACTCCCGTCCACCTGGTGGTGGATTTTGTACCTTTTGTTTGTGTCCTTGTGATCACAGCTTGCCTCAGCGGTGTTGATGTACGTTCTTCAACCTTCTCTCTTGGTGAGGCTCAAGTCCACCAGGACACCTACTAAATTCCTGTCCCTTAACTCTCCTTCTGGACGGGAGCCTCTGTTGAAAGCTGGCTTCAGTCCGCCATCTTCCCTCAACCCCCTAGACCAATTTTCTTGAGTGTTCTGATCATGAAGGGATGCTGGATATTATCAAAAGCTTTTTCTGCATCGATTGAGAGATTCATATGATCTTTGTTTTTTAATTTGTTTATGTGCTGAATTACATTTATAGATTTACATATATTGAACCAGACTTGAGACCCTGGGATAAAACCAACTTGGTCATGGTGTATAATTTGTTTGTTGTGTTGCTGGATTCTGTTTGTTAGGATCTTGTTGAATATTTTTTGCATCTGTATTCATTAGTGATATTGGTCTATAATTTTCTTTTCTTGTTGGGTCTTTTCCTGGTTTGGGGATGAGGGTGATATTTGCTTCATAGAACGTGTTGGGTAGTCTTCCTTCTTTTTCTACCTTTTGGAACAGGTTGAGTAATATAAGTACTAATTCCTCTTTAAAGGTTTGGTAGAATTCTGACGTGAAACCATCTGGTCCCGGGCTTTTCTTTTTAGGGAGGTTTTGTATAGTTGTTGCTATTTCTGAACTTGACATAGGTCTGTTCAACATTTCCACTTGATTCTGGCTAAGTCTTAGAAGGTGGTGTGCTTCCAAGTATCGGTCAACTTCCTTCAGATTTTCATATTTCTGAGAACAAAGTGTCTTGTAATATTCATGAAGGATTTTTTTTGGATTTCTGATGAGTCTGTTGTTATTTCGTCTTTGTTGTTTCTGATTGATGATATTAGAGATTTTACTCTTTTTTTTCTGATTAGGTTGGCCAGAGGTTTATCTATTTTATTGACCTTTTCAAAAAACCAGCTTTTTGATTTATTGATCTGTTGTATCATTCTTTTGTTTTCAATTTCATTTAATTCTGCTCTAATTTTGGTTATTTCTTTTCTTCTACTGGGTTTGGGGTTGGAATGTTCTTCCTTTTCCTGTTGCTTGAGATGTCCCATTAAGTTGTTATCTTCCTCTTTCCGTTCTCTTGAGGAAGGCTTGCAGTGCTAACAGTTTCCCTCTTAGAACTGCCTTTGCGGTGTCCCAGAGGTTCTGATAGTTTGTGTCTTCATTGTTGTTTTGTTTCAAAAAATTGGTGATTTCTTTCTTAATCTCATCTCTGACCCAGCTATCATTCAGCACAAGGTTATTTAACTTCCATGTTTTTGTATGAGTATGCAGATTCCTGTCATTACTCAGTTCAAGTTTTATTCCATGATGGTCCGAGAAGATACAAGGAATAATTTCTATTCCTTTAAATTTACTGAGGTTAGACTCGTGACCTAAAATGTGGTCAATTTTGGAGTAAGTTCCGTGGGCTGATGAGAAGTATGTGTATTCAGTTTTGTTGGGATGAAATGTTCTGTAGATGTCTGCTAAATCTAAATATTGGATGGTTTGGTTTAAATCTAAGACTTCTTTGCTTAGTTTCTTGCTGGAGGATTGATCCAACACTGCCAAGGGAGTGTTGAAATCTCCGACGATTATGGAGCTGGAGGAAATCAACTTACTCATGTCTGTTAGAGTTTCTCTTATAAATTGAGGTGCATTCTGGTTGGGTGCATAGATATTAATAATTGAGATCTCATCATATTGAGTATTACCCTTAACAAATATGAAGTGACCATTCTTGTCCTTCCTTACTTTTGATGGTTTAAAGCCTACTCTATCTACAAATAAAATTGCAACACCTGCTTTTTTCTGATTACCATTTGCCTGAATTATGGATGATCATCCTTTCACCCTGTGTCTGTATTTGTCTTTTAAGTTAAGATGTGACTCTTGTATGCAACAAATATCTGGCTTGAGTTTTTGTATCCAGTCAGCTAACCTATGCCTCTTTAGAGGACAGTTTAAGCCATTCACATTGATGGAGAGTATTGATAAGTCTGGTGGAATTTGGGGTATCGAGTTTTTCAAAGGTCCAGTGGACATTTTTAATCCTTTCGCCAGTGTGGAAGTTGGAGTTTTATCCGGAGTTTCTGAGTGAGTTTACTTTTGTGGTACAGGATTGGGTTGGTCATTGTGGAGGATAGGTCTGAGAATATCCTGAAGAGCTGGTTTACTTATGGCAAATTTTTTCAACATATGAATGTCATTGAAGTATTTAATTTCTCCATCATAATTGAAACTCAGTTTAGCTGGCTACAAGATCCTGGGTTGAAAGTTATTTTGCTTTAGGAGATTAAAAGTCGATGATCACCCTCTTCTGGCTTGAAAAGTTTCAGCAGAGAGATATGCAGTTATTCTAATATTCTTTTCTTTGTATGTAATGGTTTTCTTTCGCCAGGCTGCTTTGAGATTCTGCTCTTTCATGTTAACTTTAGTGAAGCTAATTATGATATGCCTGGGGGATGACTTATTGGGGTTGAATCATGGTGGGGTTCTGAAGCTGTCTGCTATCTGGATTTCAGATTCTCTAGGCATGTCTGGAAATTTTTCTTTTATAATTTCATGCAGAAGGGCCTCGGTGCCCTTTGAGGCCACTTCATCATTCTCCAAAATCCCAATTATTCGTATATTGCTTTTCTTCGAATTATCTGAGAGTTCTCTGAGTGAGTGATCCATTTTTTCTCTCCATTTCTCTTCCTCTTTGCGTTATTGGGAGTGTTCGAAGACTTTATCTTCAATGTCAGAAATCCTTTCTTCTGCTTGCTCCATTGTGTTGCTGAGGGATTCTACTGTATTTTTCATATCTTTGAGGGCTGAAAATTCTTGCTTTAGTGTGTCTAAGTCTTTGGTGGTTTTGTCTTTAAATGCGTTAAATTTTTGAGACAACTTTTGAATTTCTCCTCGAATTCCTAATTCCATTTTATTAATCTTGTCTGCAATCCAAATTCTGAATTCGATTTCTGACATCTCAGCCAGTTGTTTATGCATGGGATCTTCTATCATATCTGTCGTATCTTTTCTTGGGGGGGTTGATCTATTCTGGTTATTCATGTTACCAGAGTTTTTCCACTGATTCCGCCCCATGGTTATTTTACTCCCTTTGATTTTTCCCCTGGGGCTTTATCGAGGGCCCGTGCAGTGTTGTGGCCTGAGAAACTGGGGCCCTGTCTTGAGTGTTGGTGCGAAGTGGTTCTGTCTTGTTTTCTGCTGGTTTCTGTTCAATCCTATTGTAACATTTACTCTGGCTTGAAGTCTTAGCTGTGTGGAAAAACTAGCAATTAAGTCACCCTGCCCGCCCACCTCTGGCACCAGTTGGAAAAGGAAAATCAAACCTTCCTACAACCGCATACCCAGGGCACTGCCTGAAAAGTCCTCAGTCTATTAATTCAGTTGAAAAGGTCCAAATCAATCGCACCTGTCTTGTGTGGAAGAGTTCAAGAGGTCTCTGGGAACTGGATCACAAAGGTCTGGTGACTCCTCTGATATGGCTTACTCCAGTGCTACGTGGAGTCAGGAGGAGCCAACTAGCAAATAGATCAGTCTGGGAAGGTTGATGTCTCCTTTCCCAGTTTGCCACTCCATCGGACCCAGTCACTGGTATCTCTGCAGATGGCTAACCCAGTTTCCTGTAGTGAACAGATACTCCAGGGGTTTGCACCTGCCTGAATTGCAAGGAAGTCTGCCAGGCCCCTGCAGTCTGCTGCTATCTAGCAGGAGGAGATAGGGCCTGACATCTCTGAGTGCTTGATGCAGATGGTGGGAGGGAGGTGTTCACTCAGGCTTAATCCCGTCCCTGAGTGATGTTGCTAACATAACAAAACAGAACAGAACAGACAACTTTGTGGGGTTCTGTCTCTGTTTCTGCTAAAATCGCCTACAGAAGACGGGATGTTCTGAGTTCAAATGTCTTTGCTGCTGGAGGTTTGTGTCCGATTACCTCTCTGAGTTGGCCCTGCCCTGGAAGCTTCCCGGGTTTGTAAGCAGTGTCAGGCAAATCCTTTGCTCACTGGCGGCCTCCTCTGGTTGCCCAGGAAGACAGGGGGTGTGGCTTCAGAATATCCAGAAGTGAGCCGTTTTGCTGTTAAAGAAAAAACGGCTATTGATTTGCCTCCAGGAACTGCTGCTCTGGTGTGGGCACCCAGCCGACCCTTTTCTCCTTTGTCTCGTGCCCCAGAGTCAGCACTGAGCGGCCGCAGTTTATGCTCTGTCCACACCCCTTGAGAGATCTCCCAAGAATCCGGACTCCTGGGAGGCAGGCCCCCAGACCCCCGAGTGAGAGTGGGGGGAAGCTAGAGTTTCATTCAGTTTTATGCCTGGCCGTATTGTTGCCCGGGGAGGGCTGCTGCACCGCACCACAGGGAAGTGCCGCCAAGGCGTGACTCTCCCTCAACTGAGTGCCCTCTCCTCACTCACGTGTCTCAGAGTCAGCGCTGACCAGTCGCGGCTCGGGCACTGTGCACTCCCCTCAAGAAATCACCCAAGGATCTAAACTCCTGAGGGACAGACCCCCAGACCCCGAGTGAGAGTGGGGGGAAGCTAGAGTTTCATTCAGTTTTATGCCTGGCTGTATTGATGCACGGGGAGGGCTGCTGCACCACACCGCAGGGAAGTGCTGCCGAGGCGTGACTACCCCTTAACCGGCTGCCCTCTCCACACTCGCGTGCCTCAGAGTCAGCGCTGACCAGTTGCAGGTCGGGGACTGTCCACTCCCCTTGAGAAATCACCCAAGAATCCGAACTCCTGGGGGACAGGCCTCCGGACCTCAGTGAGCGGGATGGGAGTGTTGGGGATTCAGGGTTGCCGGCAAAGTATTTTTAAAGTTTTATACAGCTTTATGCCTGACAGGAGAACACCCTAGTAGGGAAGGTAGGTACAGTTTTTAGAAGGTCTCTCCCGCGGAGTGTAGTGGGAGGGCCTTTAATTTCTGCCCGTTTGTTTAATTGTGGGGCTCTTGAGCCAGTCTCATGGGGGAGGGGGACTCCCTTCTGCTTGGTGGTGGATTTTGTACCTTCTGTTTGCGTCCTTGTGATCACAGCTTGCCTCAGAGGTGTTGATGTGCGTTCTTCAACCTTCTCTCTTGGTGCGGCTCAAATCCACCAGGATACTTACTAAATTCCTGTCCCTTAACTCTCCTTATGGATGGGAGCCTCTGTTGAAAGCTGGCTTCAGTCCGCCATCTTGTCTCTCCCCCTCCAACAATATGTTTTCATCATACGTCAACCCTCTGGCCCATATCTCTGAGGAAGGGCAGCATGTCCTTTGGCCTCAGGCTTCATGGGGTGCACAACTTCAGAGAATTGGCTTGTGGAATTTTAACTCCAGGCAAGCTAACTCTGCGTGTGTCCCGGGGGGATCCAGGTCCCTTAAGCCTCTGGAGGAATAGCAAGTCATTTTAAGCTCATACTGAGTTCACTTTGTGTGCTTGATGCAAGATATGTTTATTTCTAAATATTATCCTTCACTTGGAGGGTGCCAATATCAGTCCGGAGGTGGGAGGGTGCCAATCGCAGGTCCTGGCGCAGCTCTTCCGGAGGTGGGAGGGTGCCAATCGCGGGTCCCAGAGCAGCTCTTCTGGAGGTCCGGGAGGGTCACGATCATGGATCCCAGCACAGCTCTTCCAGAGGTCTGGGAGGGTGCCGATCGTGGGTCCCGGCACAGCTCTTCCTGCACATTTTTCTTAATGGTTAACAGGAGCTCTTTATATATTAAGGATAGTAAAATATCCTTTATTAGATTTATTATTAACATGTTGCTTTGTTCTTTGTATTTAAAGTTTTTATAGAAGATATTTTGGTATTTTCTAATATTTAATACATATTGACTTATTTTTTGAATAGTATGGTTTGCATGGTTTAACATTTGATAGGTGCTAAGGAAAATAAAGTATCTCTACTCCAGTCTTGCTCTCCTACTACTGAAGTGCCCTCTTCAACTGTTGCTAATTTCTTCTGTGTATAGACTTTCTTCTATGTATTATATACTTATACATAAATTTCTTTTTTTATACATAAATTTCTATCTTCCTTTTCTCCTTTTTACACAAATGATAAAGTACTATTTGTACTGCTATACAACTTTTTTTCTCTTACATTTTGGAGTTCATTTTATCAGTATATAGAATTTTATAGAGTTTCTTTAATTCTTTTCATGGCAACATAGTATTCCATTGAATAACATATGGTAGTTTTGACATATGAGGTAATGTGAAGGGTTTTACAATCATATCTATCAATCTTTCCATTTATAAGATTATCCATTGGTTGTATGCATAAAATTTCTCTTTATCTCTGCAACCACTTAAACACTCACTTGTGTTTTCTTCCTTTGTGGTTTTTTAAGTAAACTTTTTGTTTTAAGGTGAATGTAGATTAACATGCAGTTGTACGATGTAACAGAGAGAGCTCTCTCACACCCTTTACTAGTTTCTGTCAATCATAATGCTCACAAAAGTGATAATATCACAACTAGGACATCTACACTGATAGAACTAAAACATAGACCATTTCTAGCTGGCTCTTTTATAGGCACAGTATCCTTAAATAGACCCATATGTATGTTATGTAACCCTTTACAACTGTCTTCTTTCACTCAGCGTAATCCTCTGGAGATTTATTCAGATTGTGGTGTCTATCTATAGTACACTGTTTTCTATTGCTGAACAATAGTCTGTTATATGGTATATCATTATATGATAGTATGTTTATTCATTCACCTACTGAAGGAAATCTGGGTTGTTTCCAATTTGGCTATTATGAATAAAGCAGCTACAGGCATTCAGGTACAGGTATTTGAGTAAACACTGGTTTTCATTTCTGTGGGATAAATATTCACGAGTGCAATTGCTAGGTCATGTTGTTGTTGAATGTTTATGTTTTAAAGAAACTGTGAACCTGTTTCCAGAGTAGTTCCACTTTATGTTTGTTCCCATTAGCACTGTGAGTGGTACAGTTTCCTGCATCTCCACCAGCGTTTGCTGTTGTCACTGTTCTTTATTTTAGACATTCTGATAGGTACATAGTGATATCTTACTGTGGTTCTAATTTGCCTTTCCTTAAGGGCTAATGATATTGAACCTCTTGCATGTACTTATTTACCATCCATATATCCTCTTCAGTGCAATGTCTCTTCACAGCTGCTGTAATCTAAATGTTTGTATCCTCCTAATATTCATATGCTGTGATCCTAACCCTCAAGATGATACTGGGAGGTAAAGCCTTTGGGAGGTGATTAGGTCACGAGGGTAGAGCCCTTATGAATGAGATCAGTGGCCTTTACTGAAGAGAGCCCTCACCAGACACGGAATCTGTTAGCAGTTTGATCTTGGATTTCCACAACTGTGAGGAGTAAATTTCTGTTGCTTCTAGAACACTCCATCTACTACACCATTTTTAAAAATAGCAGCCCACACAGACTATGGCATGTCTTTGGTCCATTTTCTAATTGGATTGCTTCTTTTTTATTTTTTCACTATGGCGTTTTGGGAGTTGTTTATGTTAGGCCTTTGGATATGTGGTTTAAAAATATCTTCTCTCAGTTACTGTCTCTTCATCCTCTTAACAGGATCCTTCACAGAGCAAAAGCTTTACATTTTGAAGAAGTACAATTTATCAATTCTTCCTTTTATGGATTGTGTTTTGATATCAAGACTAAGCCCAGCCCTCAGTCTAAAATTTTATAATTTCGCATTTAAGTCTGTGATCCATTTTGATTAACTTTAGGCAAGTTGTTAGATTTAGGTCAACATTTTAATTTTTGTTGTTTTTTGTCTTCTGATGTTCAATTGCTCCAGTACCATTTGTCGGAAAGCTATCTTTTTATTGTACCTTTGTCAACAATCAGTTTGACATCTTTGTGTGGGTCTGTTTCTATTTATTTTGTTTTTATTGATCTACGTGACTATACCTCTGCAGATACCTCATTCTTAATAATTGTAGCCATATAAGTCTCAAAATCAGGTAGATGAATTCCTCCCACTTTAGTTTTTCCTTTTCACAGCTATTTTAGATGTTCTAGTTCTTTTGCCTTCCTATGTAAATATTACAGTAATCTATACCAACAAGAACTTTTATGAGGATTTTGAAGAAATCACATTAAATCTGTATATCAATTAGAGAAGAACTGATATTTGAATGATGTTGAGTCTTCTAATTTATGAACATGGTATGTCTCTCCATTTATTTAGATCTTTTTTTGATTTCTTTGATCCAGTTGGTTGCAGTAGACATCCGCTGTAATTGGCTGACCAAGTTTCATGGAGCTATAGTGGATAACAGCAGTGCTGGACCACCAAACAGACACCATTAGTTTTTTTATGAATATTCAGTATTGGACTGTATTTCAGCACTTCATATTTATTCAGCCATTGTGCTGAATACTTGTGAATGTCAAAAAGAATCCATTTTTCATCACACATAACAATATGGTATAGAAATGGTTCACCTTTATGTTGTGATGGCAAAGAAAGAAAGCTTCAGATGATTTCTCTTCTGACGCTAGTTTAATTCATGCTGAACCCATCTATCCAGCTTCTTTGCCTTGCCAATTTGTTTCAAATGGTCCAATATTGTTGGAATAGTAACATCAAACTTTGCTGCTAATTCATATACAGGTGAATCCAAGTGTTTGAAGAGTTTTCTCTTATTTTACTATTGATTTCTACTTTAATTTTGTTGTGCTTAGAGAAATACTCTATATAATTTAAATTCTTTTAAATTGGTTGAAGCTTGTTGGACTGTTCTTGGTTTATGTTTTGTGGGAACTTGAAAAGTAAGTTTATCTTGCTGTTGTTGTGAATTGTTCTATGATTTTTATTAGAGCCTGTTGGTGTTTTTTGAGTTCTTTTATAGCCTTGCTGATTTTCAGTCTAGTTCTTCTGTTCAATGTTGAGTGATGTTGAAGTTCCAACTATGACTGTGGGTTTGTCTGTTTCTCCTTTTAATTCCATCAGTTTTTGCTTTACGTATTTTGCTATTATCTGCTGATCTTGGTCAGATATATTAATCATATTAGGAGTTAGCATTCTACACTTAGTTGACTAAATAAGTTTTATTGTATTTCTAAACAAATATTTTTTGCAATCTGTTGAGAAATGACAAAATTTTTCTCAAGTGATTTATCTAAAAGTAATGGTGGCTTCAGCATGAAGCACATTTCATTTCTTCATCATTCTTAAATGTTTATATTCAAAGTTCCAAATGGGGAATGAAGTGACCTAGTTTTCTGTGAAGAGGCCTAAGTGTTATCTGATATTGGGATAATTGGTTGCAAAATGCCTAACGTTTCAGTCTCTTATGGAAATATTGGCTTCATGTATTTTAGGTAAAAAATATCTACTTCTGTTAAATTTCAGATATTTGGGAAACTATGAGGTCTACAAGAAGTATTGTTACCAAAATGATTATGAATATGGGCTTCAGAGGCAAAGTTTGGACTTTGAGTTACACAGTTCCCTGTGTAACCTTAGGATAGTTTCCCTGTATATGAAATGGGAGTGGAAACCTCCGGGGACTGTTTGTAAGGATCAACTGGGTAACCCAGTGCCTGGCACTCACTCAATGTTTGTTGCTGTCTCAGTTGGAGAAAGGGACGGCGCTAATGGGTTTGGGTTGACTTTACTTCCAATCCTGAAGGTTTTCCCAGGATGAAAACTGTTTCCTTTCAAGGACAAAAACATGGTCAGTCATAGGGACATTTAGCGGGAAAGTGTAGGTAGCTGGCAATTGTCAGTCAACTTTACTAGTACGTGTTTCCGATCTGGTGTCAGAAACATCATCTTGAGAAAGTTAATGTATGTTCACTTACATACTTGTATTTCCATAGTTAATTACACTGGCCCTTGTGCAAAAAAGTGTGCAGCTTACACGTGGAGAGGTTCAGCCACTAACAAGCCAGGTATAAGAACCATGTGCACTGTGTGGCATCCACATCCAGGATTATCATTATTGCTTCTGCTCAGACACATTGATAACTAACACAAAAACTGACTTCTCCTTTAAAGTAGTAAACAGATGTTTAAAAACCAACGACTTACATATCATTAACAAAGAAGGGGCAAAAAGAGTGGCAGAGGTTAGGAAAAACCTCAGAGGCAGAACAGATTTTATGGACTCACTGAATCTCTCAATTTTGCAGCAACTTTCTCACTGTGGGCTTTATTTTATTAAATCATTTTTATTTAACCAGGAAACAAGAGTAAGAAAGGCCAGTTGGCAGGAAACTGTTCTATCCTCTATTAGGTATTTGTTTCCGGTGACATAATATTCCATTGGGAGTCTTCATAGGATTATAAGGAAAAGAGAGTCACTTTTTATTTTAAGGGGAAAATTGATCTTGGTTATGTGTCATTATTTCAGGGTTCTACATTTTATCTGTAAAGTGTGATTTTTTTAATCACAACTTTGCTTTGTAAAAAAAAAAAATTAGCAAAACAGATAATAGTTCTGGGGGTTTCATTAACCATAGGATAGCTTTGCATGGCCCTACAGCTGCTTTTAAAAATTACTTGGGAACAAAAATATTCTGCTTACCTCATTGTGTGTTCTTGTGTCTTTTCCCTACATCTCTCTATCGCCCTCCAAGTCAGAGACCAAGAATCTAGAACAGGGGTCCTCAAACTATGGTCCATGGGCCACATGAGGCGGTGTGATTGTATTTGTTCTCGTTTTGTTTTTTTACTTCAAAATAAGATATGTGCAGTGTGCATAGGAATTTGTTCACAGTTTTTTTTTTTTTAGACCATAGTCCAGCCATCCAACGGTCTGAGGGACAGTGAACTGGCCCCCTGTTTAAAAAGTTTGAGGACACCTGAACCACACCTCTAGAACCTCTAGAACCATACATGTCTGAGGCAGGCCCTGACCACTCCCTGGCCTCCAGCACATGACAACCAATCCTGCTAGGGAAATGTAGCCTGCATCAACGGGGAGTGGACCCATGGGCCAGAAAGATGGACCCTCATATATGTTGGAAGGTAGGGGCCAAACATATTTAAAGAAACTGAACTGATTTTCACAGCCACCCTCCTCAGGGAAGGAATTATCACCATCAAGAAGTTTTTATTAAGTGGCTAATGAAGTATGGTGTTCTCAGGGGGAGTGATTCATTTTGTAACTAGTTATATAAATAAGAATGTGTGTGGCATGAACTCTAGTTTTACTGAGTTTTTATATGACTGTGGTGTTATTTACTGCAGATGTTTCAAAAAAACAAAAGGATTCAAACTAGAGAAGGCAGATGGCCTGGTTGTTGGAAGATAAACTGCGGACTGGCTTTCCCTGCTGCTGCTGCAGTCACCTGGCAGGCATCTAAGGGGGTGATAAAGTGACAGGTGTGCTGGAGACTAGGCCATCCGTCTGTCCTCAGGGCTTCTCACATACCATCTGCAGGTGACTGAGGGTGGGCTGTGAGTCAAAGCTACAGGTGATGATGGAGGAGGTGGGGGAGGGAAGTGGGAGGAGGAGGGGATTGAGCCGCTCTGGAAAATCACCTCACTTGCATGGGGGAAGGCCTATGCAGGAAAGAGGCTGGGCTACAGGTTATGAATTAAGCCACACTCCTGCTTGAGAAACAGCCCTAGTGTTAAAGATCCTGATGAACTACGGTCTCAATTCATGCTTACATGGGGGAAAAACTTGGATAAAATAATTCTTAAGTGATCTGCAACTCGCCTTTCAGGCAGGTTTTATTTCAATTCTACATGAAGCCTACTCTCAGAGCCGCTCAGAGGCAGCTGAATGGGTGTTTGCTTGGCTCCATTCTCTACCTTAGGCTAGAGCTGGGGATGAATGGTGTAGATCAAGTGACGGGAGCCTCACAGAGCCCGGGGATTACCAGCTTAGGTAAGGTCAGGTTTCACTGAGCAGCCCTGAGGCCTAGGAGTGAGTTAGCAGAGAGGCCAAGCAGGGAAGTGACATGGGGGTGGGGTTGGGGTGGGGGTGTGACATGACCTGCAGACAGTGCCTCCCTGACCCTTCCTAGTGTGCCAGGTCTCTGGACCCACCTCATTCTCCTCCCCACACCGCTCTCCGACCTTACTACCTAAAACAGCATTTGTCAAACTGTGGGTTGCAACCCATTAGTGAGTTGTGACATTGATTCTGTGATTCCCAACAAGCCTGCGGGGGGGGGGGGGGGGGAGAGAAATTGACTAGAGGAGAATCAGAATTCTTCAGAAGTAGCACATACTGTTTCCTAAAGTGTATTCCAGGTGCCATGTGTTTATTTATGGGTAAAAATGTGAACTGTGTCCCTTACTGTGAGTCAGAATGTTTTAAAGCAGCTGGGCTTTTCTGCTAGCAAATACCTCTTCTTACATAGTGTCTCCCGACCCCCCCCCCACATACCAAAAAAAAAGAAGTCTTGCCAGCTTCAACCCCACCAAAGTTGGGCACATTTACTCTAACTTAAAGGAGACTATTGTAAGAACATTAACCAACCTGCCAGCTGAGGTTTGTCCTCTGAATTCAGAAGTGTGTGCTGCCTCTGAGAAAGAGAATGACTGCTGGGAGTGGGGCTCGGGGGGACATTTCAGTTACTATTGCTATATAATAAACTACCCCAAAATTCCATGGCTAATTAAGAACATGCTCATTTTATTATGCCCATAAATTTATATGGGGTGAGAGTCTGGATAGGCAAAAGCAGGATGGCTTTGTCTCTGCTCTGTGAAATCTGAGGCCTTGGGTGAAGACATGGCTAGAGGTGACTTAGCCTCACTCACAGGTCTGGCCGGTAATGTTTCTGTCAGAGAAACCTCAGCCGAGGCTATAGCCACAGCATGACGCCGGCCTCTCCACCAGCCTGCACTTCCTTACACAGTAGAGTCGGGCCGGGCAGCCCGGTAGTCCAAGAGACACTGGTGGAAACTCTGTGCCCCTGTCTAAGCTCAGAGGTCACTACTCTAGTGATTTCAAGAGAGTTCTTGAGAGAAACATGACAGACCACACCTTTCCAAGGAGGGAAAGTCAAAACATTTGTGAAAAATTTTTAAATTGCCACAGATAGAGCCTTTTTTGAGGGCTGATATGGAAGGATGAATTTTAGTAGTTTTTATTTTTTTTTTTATTTTTTATTAAATCATAACTGTATACATCGATATGATCATGGGGCACATTTTTATCACAGTGGTTAACGTAGTCTTTAAAGCAAAGGTTCTCAACCTTCCCAATGCTGTGATGTATTTTTTTTTTTTTTTTTTTGCAGTTTTGGCTGGGGCTGGGTTTGAACCCACCACCTCCGGCATTTGGGGCCAGCGCCCTACTCCTTTGAGCTCCAGGTGCTGCCCTGAAGTATTTTTATTGTTACAAAGGGGTCACGACCCACAGGTTGAGAACCACTGCTTTAAAGGAAAGACTGTACTTGAACATAGTGGGACAGTTACCCATCCAACAGAGGCCAGAGGGCACATGGCCCATAGTGGCCATTATGAGGCTACAGGGGCAGAAAGTGGGATGAATCCAGAGAACAATTTACGTGTGAAATATTATAGGGAAAACCTTCCCCCAAAAGGCCTGAGTATGCCCCTCAAATACTGTCAGACTGTCAGAAAGCACTGGCTGGTTATTAGGCACATGAGTGAACACCCATGATGAGGGCCACCCTACTGGGAGCCACTGAATATTGGGTACTAAGTGGACACTTCTGAAGCCAGAGGTGAGGAGATAACCTCTAGGAGATACCTAGGAGATAACTAGGTACCTAGTTAGGTACCTAGGAGATAACTCCCTTACTAGAAAAGCCTAGACAGGGACCCAGAGGGGAGGGAAGGCTCAGAGGGAAGGAAGATTCTCTGCCCCATGTCTGTACCCAGCCCTGGTCTTCTAGGTTCTGCCTGGAGGGGAGGGCTGGCCAAATCTCCGGTTCTTTCAGAGGAAAAACAAGGTTATATTTCAAAAAGGAAGATAAAAGGAAAATAGGAGGTCTCACCAGCTTCTGCAGGCTTCTAAGAAAGAACTCCCTGTTTTGAAAAGCAGACAGGATCCTATGCAAATAAGGCTTTCAGAGGTAATTTGGTAGAAAATGGGATGTCTATTACATGCTTTCCAGTGTCCACTTTCCCAGTCTGGAATAATCCTTTAATCTGTCTGCATTCATTGGGATCATCTGCAAAATCATGTTGATGGACTTTTTAACAGTAAAAGGGAGAATTTTCAGAAATTCTGATTTCGCGGCCTCAGAACCTCCTCAGCAATAGCCTTGGGGAACAGGCACGCCCAGGCTCTCCTGTCCCAAACCATCCACCTGGCCTGGTGTTCTGCTAGGAAGGCTAGTCATCATCAGCCCCTAGAGAGGACTTAATACAGTGATTCTCAACCTTCCTAGTGCCGGGGACCTTTAATACAGTTCCTGTGGGTTGCTCAAAAATGCACTGGTGGTTTTCACTGCTTTGATATTTTGGCATTCTTTTATATTAACAGTAACTCCTGTGTGATGGAAAACCCGGATTGCTCTGAACCTCATTACTCACCCCCCAGTGTTTCCCCCCAGCAACTTCCGTGTTCTCCTTGGGCCCTAGGAGCAGAGGAGTCACATCCTGCCCCAGGCCTTCCCCTAACCGGCATTCTCACGGCTCTTCTCCGGGAATTTTCAAGCTCTCCTCAGGCCTTTGGAGAGGAGTCACCTCCTGCTTGCAGGGGGTCCCTGTCCCTCTGCAGATCACATTCATCCAAGTTGGGGATTTGTTTTCCTAATTTCCCTCCTGCCCCTCCACCCTTCCCTGTGCCTGATGTGAGTTGCCCTCCGCCCATTTTGCAAACTCTCTGAAAAGCAGCTTTCTTTGCCTGCCGTGCGTGCGCGGACGGGCCTGGGCTGGGGGCTGCCTCTTCCCGCAGTACCCCCCGGTGTCACCGGGTGCCGTCCACAGGTCAGCCTGGTGCGCACGGTGGCCCCTGCAGAGAACCAGCTGGGCGCAGCTCGCGGGGTCCGCAGGAGGCCGGGTCAGCCTGTCGCTTTCTAATTAACTCCCTCCTGCCGCTTGGGATTTGGAAAGACATTTCGGAGCATGATCACTGCGCCCCACGAGGCGGGGGTCCTGGGCTGGGCTTTAGTTGCTTTTACTGTGGGATAGCCTAGGGGCTCAAAGATAGACAAATCAACATGCAACAATCGGGCTGATCCTCCAGTCTTTTTATGCCCCTCTCGCAGCGACCAGTTGCACTACAGAAACTTCATTAACCCACCCATTAGTGTTATCTGATTCTTTGCTGCTGTGTGGGAGGGAAGCTGGGAGCTGCCACTGCCAGAGCAAATGGGCTCCAGCTAATGCATGTTAATAACACGATGAAGTATCTGCGCTGTCTCCTCCAACCCTCCAAAAAAGGGGATGGGGAGAAGAGGAATGGACAAAAAATAAAGGTGTCCACTTGCCACGTCTATAGCGTGTATTTATAGACAAGAGCAGTATGCAGGCGATCCTGGAGGCACCAGGCCACCGCTCACACTGTGTCTTGCATTATGCAGCAAGTCCATTGTAAAGTGGTTTGGTGACAAGCGCATCAGGCTTCCGAATGCCCGCAGAAAAGCACCCAACCTCTGTGAAATAATTTAAAGAGGAAATAATTTATTTATTATATTAAATAATTTATTCTGAGCTGAAAAATGAGACCGTGGACAGGCAAGCCACGCCCAAGAAGTCTTGAGCAAGTAGTCTAGGCGCGGTGGGGTTACCGTTTGTTCTCATACATTTCAGAGAGACAGGAATTACACCTGACATCATAAATCAATACATGGAAGACACACTTTGGCACCACATCGCCAAGCTGGGAATTACAGGTTATAGGTAGGTTCAAAGATTCTTTGATTTGTGATTGTTTAAAGAAATGAAGCTTTGTCTAAAGGCTTGGAATGTTCTAAGTTAAGAAAGGAAGTTTATTAATCAGGGTCAAGCCACTACCTACAGGTGCATTTTAAGCTTTGCTTTCTACAGCCTTAGACCTGTTAATAAGCTACAAAAGATCTCCAAGAAGGGAAGTGGTTATGATGGGGCATGTCAGACCTCCCTTCTCCCGCCAGCAACTCAGCTTTGGGGTACTTCTGAGGTTCCTTCGGCCAAGAGGGGACCTATTCAGTCAGCTGGTGGGAGGTAAGAAGCCTAACCCAAGGGTTCCTTCCTTCCTAGCATCTAAGGAGAAACTTGCTGTACCATCTGCCATCTGCCATATTGGGTGGTGTCCCTGAGAATTCACCAGAATAAGGCACCCTTAGGGGCTTCCCTGGAGACCCCACGTAGCATCGGTTTAACTTCAAACCCTGTCTTCCTGGGTATGGATCAATCAGGGCGTTTATACAGCAAAGCTGTTGGTGTTGGCCTGGAAAGTATCGCATTCCCTATTTAAACCACAGGTGACAGTCTTTCAGCTTACAATTAGAGATATTCTAGGGGAATCATTCAAACATTTATTGCACAGTGCACGGATTGGTGGGTCTTCAAAAGAATACGGTGATGGCTGAAATTATAGGTTTATACCCACTGTATGGGATTCTTAATTTGTTTCTTCTTTATCTGGTTTTAAAAGCATCTCAGTGGTATTTCCAGCTTCTTCAGGAAACAGTGGTTAATATCTTCCTTTAGATTTTCTATCAAGTTAATTGCTATCAGGAAGACAGGGAGTATCTCTAATTTAATAAACTGGCTGCAGTGGAAAGTGGGATTTTAAAATTTGGGCATCTCTCAAATTGTGTTGAATCTGGTTTTCTGATTGGTAGCATTAAAAGACTGAAAGTGTGTTTCCACAGCTAAAATTGTAAAAAGTCCCACAGTAGGGACTGTGTGTGGTAGGATAGTCCAAGGTGATTCTGATCCATGTTGGTCATTATGGCATTTCATCAGCACCATTATCTGCTGAAAGTGGGAGCTGTCAGGTGTTTGTGAAGAGTTGCGCTGTCTTTAAAAAATCCTCCAAACAAACAAAAACATAGAAACCAAGGTTCTATAGCACATTAGGAGATCTGCAGCTCTCTTCCCATTCCTCCAGTTATTTTTAGCTAACTATCATAATAGGCCAAGATCCAGGATACTATTATAGAACAGATGCTTCTCGGGGCTGGGGCCAGTGTGAAGGTGAAGATCCTTGATAAAAATTGGAATAATATGTGCAATTTGGCTTTGAACTATGGAAAATACTTGAAAAAATCAGTGTCTTTGCTTTCCTGTTTAGGTTTGTCCTTAAAACAAGTTAATTTCCCCTGGCCATGCACTTCCTGGAGATAGAACATAGAGAGCATGTTATTATGAGCATAAAGAGTTGATAGGAGTAATGAATGACAAGCTGCTTTCTTAAGGCTCATGAGTTTCACCACACGTTAGTGGTGCTGAGGTCTCTAACCCAGGGCTTTAATATGGGGGTAGGAGATGAAGTATAAGATCTTGGCATCCTATTAAATATTTCAAGGTTTAGCCTAGGAAATAGAGTTGGCAAGAGGGGAGATAAGAGTTGGCAAGAGGGGAGATAGAGGAAAAGGGAAGAGGTGTTGGTATGAATTAAAGGCCTTGAGAGATTAGTCCAGTTCCTATCTGTACTTCTTTAGTAAGGGGGTAGTTTTCTCCCAATCTCTCCCTCCTCAGAGAAAGTAAGAGGTCTCTACACTCCTGTAGGGGGGACGGGTGGCCAAGTGTCTTATCTCAGTTACTATTGCTATAAGACAAACTACCCCAACACTCACTGGCTTAAACCAACAGCCAATGTATTATGCTTATGGTTTCTGTGGGGCAGGACAGGGCACAGTGAGAATGATGACTGGAATCTCAGTTAGCACAACCTGGAGGTGAGGACTCACTTGATGGCTGGAAGCAAGAATTACCTGGTGGGTTCTTCACTTGCAAGGTCCTGGGTTGCTGGGATGTCTGGGAGAGAAGAACAAAGACTACTTCTTACTTGGCTTTTTTTGGCAGTATGGTAGGCTCAGGGAGTTAACTTAAATGCCTTCTGACATTGAGACTCTCCAAGTTCAAATGTTCCAGTGAACAAGGCAGATGCTACCTCATCTTTTCAGACCTGGCCCCAGAGGTCACACAGTGTCAGCACTGCCATATGCCTATGGGTAGAAGCAGTCCAAGCCCACCATGATGAGAAAAGGAGGATTGGACTCCACCCCTAGAGGCAAGTGTTACAGAGACATGTTGCAGAAGAGGATGTGGGATGGGAGATATTTTTGCAGCAATCTTTGGAATCAGCCTCAGAGAGGCAAAGGAACCAAGCAGAAAAGACCTGGTGGCAAACCTGGCACATTCTTGCTTTCGCTTCCCCTTGCAATAGTTCTTAGATTCAGTATGATGGAAAATACTTGAAAAAAGTATTAATTAATCAAGTATTAATTAATCAAGCTGATTAATTTTTTTTTAAATTCATCAGATTAGCCATTTAGGGTTGTGCAAGCCAAAGACAAATTGACTGACAGATGGTTTTTCACCTTTCCAGGGACTGTTGAGTTATATAGATCCAGGTAAGGAATCATGGGGCCAGTGTCTGCAACAAAAGCTTGGAGGTGGCCTTTCTGGTAATTGCCTCCTCCTGCAGCCCCCACTGCCTCCTTGGCTACAAAGCAGTTACCTGGCAACCATGTCTTGTCTCCTTCACATTAGCTGCTGAGCCAAGAGACTCGCCTCCCCTCCCCCAGCTCTCAAGTCTCCCGTGGATCACTGGGAATGGGATGCATAATGAGATTTTAATTGTCACATTGTATTGGATCATTTTTTTCCATGTGCATATCTTCTAGGCAGAGATGTAATTTCAATTAATTTTGCTTATCTGATAAAATTTTCATATCCTTTAAGCTAATTTCATTTGAACTAATAGGCACCATGTTCCCCCTTGAGTTCCAGCTCAGATGTCTTAGCTCGAGCCAAGATCTCCTGGATACTCGGGCACATCAAAGAGCACCTGGGTCGTGTGTACAGAAGTGGCTGTGAGAAGTGGCCTCTGTCCTGGATGTATCTAGTTTTAGGAGCCTTTCCTTTTGCTTTTCTCACTTGAAGAGCATTCTTAAAAATCCCATATGCTTTTCTTATGTTTTAACTCAAGATGTCCATATGTCCCAAACAAAAGGTATATCCTTGCTCTAAGTGTCAGACCCGTAAATATTAAAATTACACTTAACTTGAAGGAGTCTCTTCCTTTTCCCCCTTCTGCTGCTGGATGTGGGGCAGCCAGTTTGATCTGAGTAATGAATTTGGGTGTTGGTGTTATTAGGGAAGTAGGAAGTGAGGAGGGAAGCCATTGCAGTTTAATATGTGGGAAAAAGAGACTGAGGTCCTTAATTTTATTTTTTTCTTTATCATTATTATTAATTTTTTATTGTTGGGGATTCATTGAGGGTAAGCCAGGTTACACTGATTGCATTTGTTAGGTAAAGTCCCTCTTGCAATCATGTCTTGCCCCGAAAAGGTGTGGCACACACCAAGGCCCCACCCCGCTCCCTCCTTCCCTCTCTCTGCTCTTCCTTTCTCCACCCTTCCCTCCTTCTTTCTCTCTCTTCTCTACCCTTCCCCCACCCCCACGTGACCTTAATTGTCATTAAATGTCCTCATATCAAAATTGAGTACATAGGATTCATGCTTCTCAATTCTTGTGATGCTTTACTAAGAATAATGTCTTCCACTTCCATCCAGGTTAATATGAAGGATGTAAAGTCTCCATTTTTTTTAATAGCTGAATAGTATTCCATGGTGTACATATACCACAGCTTGTTAATCCATTCCTGGGTTGGTGGGCATTTAGGCTGTTTCCACATTTTGGCGATTGTAAATTGAGCTGCAATAAACAGTCTAGTACAAGTGTCCTATATGATAAAAGGATTTTTTTCCTTCTGGGTAGATGCCCAGTAATTGGATTGCAGGATCAAATGGGAGGTCTAGCTTGAGTGCTTTGAGGTTTCTCCATACTTCCTTCCAGAAAGGTTGTACTAGTTTGCAGTGTAAAAGTGTTCCCTTCTCTCCACATCCACGCCAGCATCTGCAGTTTTGAGATTTTGTGATGTGGGCTATTCTCGCTGGGGTTACACGGTATCTCAGGGTGGTTTTGATTTGCATTGCTCTAATAGATAGGGATGATGAACATTTTTTCATGTGTTTGTTAGCCATTCGTCCGTCTTCTTTAGATAAGGTTCTATTCATGTCTCTTGCCCATTGATATATGGGATTGTTGGCTATTTTCATGTGGATTAATTTGAGTTCTCTATAGATTCTAGTTATCAAGCTTTTGTCTGATTCAAAATATGCAAATATCCTTTCCCATTGTGTAGGTTGTCTATTTGCTTTGGTTGTTGTCTCCTTAGCTGTACAGAAGCTTTTCAGTTTAATGAAGTCCCATTTGTTTCTTTTTGTTGTTGTTGCAATTGCCATGGCAGTCTTCTTCACGAAGTCTTTCCCCAGGCCAATATCTTCCAGTGTTTTTCCTATGCTTTCTTTGAGGATTTCTATTGTTTCATGCCTTAAATTTAAGTCCTTTATCCACCTTGAATCAATTTTTGTGAGTGGGGAAAGGTGTGGGTCCAGTTTCAGTCTTTTACATGTGGATATCAAGTTCTCCCAACACCATTTATTGAATAGGGAGTCTTTCCCCCAAGGTATGTTCTTGTTTGTTTTATCAAAGATTAGGTGGTTGTAAGATGTTAGTTTCATTTCCTGGTTTTCTGTTTAATTCCAAGTGTCTATGTCTCTATTTTTGTGCCAGTATCATGCTGTCTTGACCACTATGACTTTGTAGTACAGACTAAAATCTGGTATGCTGATGCCCCCAGCTTTATTTTTATTACTAAGAACTGCCTTAGCTATACGGGTTTTTTTCTGGTTCGATACAAAATGCAGAATCATTTTTTCCAAATCTTGAAAGTACGATGTTAGTATTTTAATAGGAATGGCATTGAATAAGTAGATTGCTTTGGGAAGTATAGACATTTTAACAATGTTGATTCTTCCCATCCATGAGCGTGGTATGTTGTTCCATTTGTTAATATCCTCTGCTATTTCCTCTCTGAGGATTTCATAATTTTCTTTATAGAGGTCCTTCACCTCCTTTGCTAGGTATATTCCTAGGTATTTCATTTTCTTTGAAACTATGGTGAAGGGAGTTGTGTCCTTAATTAGCTTCTCATCTTGATTGTTATTGATGTATACAAAGGCTACTGACTTGTGGACATTGATTTTATATCTTGAGACATTACTGTATTTTTTGATGACTTCTGGGAGTTTTGTGGTTGACCTTTGGTGTTCTCTAAGTATAAGATCATGTCATCAACAAAGAGGGACAGTTTGACTTCCTCTGCTCCCATTTGGATTCCCTTTATTTCCTTGTCTTGCCTAATTGTATTGGCTAGAACTTCCAGCACTATGTTGAATAGTAACAGTGACAGAGGACAACCTTGTCTGGTTCCAGTTCTAAGAGGAAAAGCTTTCAGTTTTACTCCATTCAGTAAAATATTAATTCTGGGTTTGTCATAGATAGCTTCAATCAGTTTTAGAAATGTGCCACCTATGCCTATACTCTTCAGTGTTCTAATTAGAAAAGGATGCTGGATTTTATCGAATGCTTTTTCTGCATCTATTGAGAGTATCATATGATCTTTATTTTTGCCTCTGTTAATATGGTGGATAACATTTATGGACGTGCGAATGTTAAACCAGCCTTGCATCCCTGGGATAAAACCTACCTGATCATGATGTATGACTTTTTTGATGATAAGCTGTAATCTATTAGCTGGGATTTTGTTGAGAATTTTTGCATCTATATTCATGAGTGAAATTGGTCTGAAATTCTCCTTTTTAGTTGGGTCTTTTCCTGGTTTTGGTATCAGGGTGATGTTTACTTCATAGAATGTGTTGGGGAAGATTCCTTCTTCCTCAATTTTTTGGAATAATTTCTGCAGTACGGGAATAAGCTCTTCCTTGAAGGTTTGATAGAATTCTGGTGTGAAGCCATCTGGACCAGGGCATTTTTTGGTTGGAAGCATTTTTATTGTTTCTTTAATCTCAGTGCTTGAAATTGGTCTGTTCAGGAGCTCATTTCTACCTGGTTAAGTCTAGGGAGAGGGTGTGATTCCAAATATTGATCCATTTCCTTCAGATTGTCAAATTTCTGGGCATAGAATTTCTGGTAGTATTCAGAGATGATCTCTTGTATCCCTGTGGGATCAGTTATAATTTCCCCTTTATCATTTCTGATTGAGGTTATTTCTCGTTAGTCTGGCCAATGTTTTATCTATTTTATTTATTTTTTCAAAAAACCAACTCCTTGTTTCATTAATGTTCTGAATAATTCTTTTGTTTTCAATTTCATTGGTCTCTGATTTGATTTCAGATATTTCTTTTCTTCTACTGAGTTTAGGCTTAGATGGCTCTTCTTTTTCCAATTCCATAAGAAGGCTTATGAGTTTCTTCATGCACTCTCTCTCTCTGTTTTTCGAATGTAAACATCTAAAGCGATAGATTTTCCTCTGAAAACTGCTTTTGCAGTATCCCACAGGTTTTGGTAGCTTGTATCCTCATTGTTGTTATGCTCAAGGAAGTTAATGATTTCCTGTTTTATTTCTTCTTGCACCCATTTGTCATTCAACAAAAGGTTATTTAATTTCCATGCCTTTGTTTGGGGTCGAACATTTTTCTTAGAGTTGAGTTCCACCTTTAGTGCCTTATGGTCTGAGCAGATATAAGGTAAAATTTCAATTCTTTTTATTTTTTTGAAATTTGTTTTGTGTCCCAGGATATGATTAATTTTGGAAAATGTTCAATGGGGTGATGAGAAGAATGTATATTCTTTATCTTTGGGATGGAGTGTTCTATATGCGTCTATCAAGCACAGTTGTTCTAGGGTCTCATTTAAATCTCTTATATCTTTGTTTAATTTCTCTTTAGAGGATCTGTCCAGCTCTGTAAGAGAAATGTTAAAGTCCCCTGTTATTATGGTATAATCAGATATCATATTGCTCAGACTGAGTAAGGTCTGTTTCAAGAATCTGGGAGCATTTAAATTGGGTGCATAAATATTTATAATTGAAACGTCTTCTTTTTGTATTTTTCCCTTGACCAATATAAAGTGACCATCTTTGTCTTTTTTGACTTTAGTTGCTTTAAATCCACATGTATCTGAGAATAAGATTGCAACTCCTCTTTTCTTCTGAATTCCATTTGTCTGAAAAATTGTCTTGTAACCCTTGACTCGGAGTTTTAATTTGTCTTTTGAAGCCAGGTGTGTTTCCTGCAGACAGCAAATGGATGGCTTATGTTTTTTAATCCAGTCAGCCAATCTATGTCTCTTCAGTGGGGAATCCAAGCCATTAACATTTATTGAGATAATTGGTAAGTGTGGTAGTGTTCTATTCATCTTCTTTTGTGAGAGTCCATTGCTTAGTTTTATCTTTTGCATCAGTGTGTAGGTTAGGTTCTGTTCTTTAATTCTGAGTTTTTACTTTGCTGCTGATCCATTGTGATGGTCAGTGTGTAGGACAGGTTGAAGTATTTCCTGTAGAGCTGGTCTTGTTGTGGCGAATTTCCTCAATGTTTGTGTATCTATAAATGATTTGATTTCTCCATCAATTTTAAAGCTTAGCTTAGCAGGGTACAAAATTCTGAGCTGGAAATTGTTCTCTTTAAGTAGATTAAAAGTAGATGACCATTGTTTTCTTGCTTGGAATGTTTCATTAGAGAAGTCCACAGTCACTCTGATGGATTTACCCCTGTAGGTCAACTGGCGCTTACTCCTGGCAGCTTGCAGAATCTTTTCTTTTGTCTTAACTTTGGACAGTTTCATCACAATGTGTCTTGGAGAAGCTCAGTTAGAGTTGAGGCGACCTGGGGTCCGCTATCCCTCTGAAAGCAGTGTGTCAGAATCTTTGGTGATATTTGGGAAATTTTCATTTATAATATTCTCTAGTATGGCTTTCATTCCTCTTGGGCATTCTTCTTCCACTTCTGGGATTCCTATAACTCGTATGTTGGAACGCTTTATAAAGTCCCATAATTCTGACAGTGAACGTTCTGCTTTCTCTCTCTTCTTTTGTGCCTCTTTAACTATGTGAGTTATCTCAATAACTTTGTAATCTACCTCCGAAATTCTTTCTTCTGCATGGTCTAAGCCGTTGCTGATACTTTCCATTGCATCTTTACGTTCCCTAATTGACTGCTTCAGTTCCTTCAGCTCTGCTGTATCTTTTCTATATTCTTCATATTGTTCATCTCTTATTTGATTCTGTTTTTGTATTTCCTTTTGGTTATTTTCTACTTTATTAGCAGTTTCCTTCATTGTTTCCATCATTTCCTTCATTGTTTTCATCATGTGTATTCTAAATTCCCTTTCTGTCTTTCCTAACATTTCTTTATAGGTGGAATCCTCTGCAGTAGCTACCCCATTGTCCCTTGGAGGGGTTGCTCTGGACTGGTTCTTCATGTTGCCTGGAGTTTTCTGCTGATTCTTCCTCATGAGTGATTTCTTTTATCTGTTTCCTTGCCCTAATTTTCCTTTCACTTCCTCATGCTCTTTAAGTTTCCGTGCCTGTGGACTAAGGTTTCAATGAGTCCTTTTGGTAGAGGACCAGAAGGATGAGAAGGTTGAAGAGCAATAAGGGATAAAAGAAAGAAAAGGAAAGAAAAAAAGAATGAATGACTGAAAAGAAAATAGAGAAAGGAGAGGGTGTGGGTAAAAGGGAATATTGACAAAAAGAAGAGAGGCACAGAAAGAGGGAGACAGAGCAATATAGGTGTACAGTAGGGTACTTTGACACAACCTTAAAAAATCCCCAACCTCTGGAGGTGCCCAGTTGGGTGGTTCCCTTGAGGTCAGCAGCTCTTTGCTAACCTGATTGGACACAGTACCCCATCTCTACCAAGTAGATATGAAAGATTAAAATGCTATAAATCAAACCAAAACAAGCAAACAGAAAACTTGACGGGATAAAATTGGGTGAAAAACCAAATAATAATGGTAGAAACACTAGCAAAAATGAAGTTCTAATTATTGAAAAAGGCAGCAATGGGAAATTTTATTTAAACTAGAAAAATGGAGAAAGAAAATAAAGAAAAAAAAGAAAAGAAAAAATCTATACGGAAAAGGTTGAAATTAAAAAACAAACAACAACAACAAAATAAACAAACAAAAACAAAGCAACATATATATCTTGTGGAATAGTGTCTGGGTAACAGGTTTTCTGGGAAACAGGGTTGTGAGATGTTAATCACAATGCTGATACGACTGGAGGCCTCCGCTGATTTTTCAAACCCCACAGGGTGGAGACCCTAAATCTCTCTTCAGCCCCCTTAAAAGGCACTTTAAACTTCTAAACTTGGCTAAGCAGAATCTTTCCCAGGAAAGTGCTTGTCACTGGGATCACTGCTGAAGTGGCTATGCACTTACCCAGTGTGCCAAAACCAGTCTCACCCTTCCCCTGAGGGTTAAGGCTATAAGGCAGCTCAGTCCCTGTCTTTAGGCTGCTCAGTCACTAGATTACGAGTTCCCACCCGATCCTTGTGCTGCCACCCTGAGGCGGAGCTTGCCGGAGCAGTTCTCTCACAATTCTCCCTGCGGCCCACAGCCGAACACTATTAGCTCTGTCCATCTCAGCAGCTCAGTCTGGGGCCCTAGACAAGCCCAAAGTTCTCCACACTCCTGCTCAAGTTGTCCCCAAGGCAGTTCAACTGAGTGCCAAGTCCAAAAACAACAAAACAGTTCATAGGTAAGACCTTTCCAGTTTGCAGTCTCACTGCTACTATACTTACAGTTGCCAGCGGGATTAGACCGACCAAACACACACAACCACTTGCCAGTTTTCCACTGTTTTTGTCCTCCTCTTGGGGTCCAGACATCTCTTGCTGACTACCTGTATCCTCAAAGGGATGATTATAGGCAGATCCCACCAGCCAGAGATGCCTGGAGTCTTATCTCCCCAGACTCACCGTGCCCAGTTGCAGGGAAGCTGTTACTCAGCAGCCATCTTGCTCTCACTCTTTTTTCTTTATTTTTAAAGTAAATTTATTTGAGGTTAATTAATGTAAGGGTATAAACAACCAGGTCAAAATACTGGATTTTGTTAGGTAGAGTCCCTCTTGTGGTTATGTCGCATATACAAAAGGTATGCCAAACACCCCCACCCTATGCCCATTCAGTGAGAGTACCCCAACCCCCTCGATATCCCCCTACTTCTTTACCCCTACCCCCACTTCTTTAACCCTTCCCCCAACTTGAATTGAAATGAGTTTTTCACCTATATGGGCATGCATCAGATCGTCTACTGGCTTCGTATGAGTTGAGTACATTGGATAATTGCTTTTCCATTCTTGTGATAATTTACTAAGAAGAATATTTTTTAACTTCATCCAGGATATTACAAAAGGTGTGAAGTCACCATCTTTGTTTATGGCTGAATAGTATTCCATAGTGTGCATGGTATCACAATTTGTTAATCCATTTCTGAGTTGGTGGACATTTAGGTTGTTTCTATGTCTTGGCGATTGTAAACTGAGCTGCAATAAACAATCTAGTGCAAATGTCCTTATGGTAACATGATTTCTTTTCTTCTGGTAGATGTCTAGTAGTGGGATAGTGGGGTCAAATGGGAGATCTAATTTGAGATCTTTGAGGGTTCTCCATAGTTCTTTCCAAAGAGGCTGTAAAAACAAAGCCAGAGGCATTACCCTATTAGACTTTAGGCTGTACTACAAATCCATAGTGATCAAAACAGCATGATATTGGCACAAAAATAGAGGCACATACATTAGGAACCAAGTAGAAAACCATGAAATGAAACTAACATCTTACAGCCACCTTATCTTTGATAAGCCAAACAAGAGTACATACTGGGGAAAAGACTCCCCATTCAATAAATGGTGCTAGGACAACTGGAAATCCACATGTAAAAAACTGAAACTGGACCCGCACCTTTCACCACTCACAAAAATTGATCTAAGATGGATAAAAGATTTAAATCTATGACATGAAAAAAATAAAAATTCTTGAAGAAAGTGTAGGAAAAACATTTGAAGATTTTGGCCTTAACTATTTTTTAATAACCCCTATGGATGTAGGAGCTATGATTAAAATTCACTTGAACCACAAACATGCCTTTGTAAAAATTAAGCTGTACTAATTTTTTTTTCATATAGTAGAACTACACTACCAACTGAGTCTATGATTTGTCCTTTGATGTGGTACTAGGTTTGGTCAAAACCAAGGAAAAACTTGAAGCTAGTGAGGAACAAAAAGTCGAATTAAAAAAACACGGAAAGATAATATTTAAACAAACCACACATTGGCAAATCTTTGGTCTTCATTGCTAGCATTTTCTACATAGCACATTTGTTTCTTATCCAAGCAAAAAGAGAAATATAAGAGATCTAAAATATAAGAATCCAAGAATCTAAGAGAAATCTAAGGAATGAGAATGAGAAGGAAAGATTTAGGCAGAAGGAGAAAAAGCAAATGAGGTCGAAGATGGACACATGTGTATGCACACACACATGATGGCTAGGCCCTTAGAGGACCAACCCTAGAGCTTCCCTCCCAGATTGACCCTCAGCCCCTGGCATGACCTTAGTTAACATTCAGCCCCTGTGCCCACATGAGTGGAATGAGGAGTGGGCCAGTAGGACCTATCAGCCACTGAGGCCTACCAATCTTTGATTCAAAGTCAGGAGGCAAATGGTGTTGCACTGAGACTGCTAGTGTAGTCACTGAGTGCAGGACTTGCCAAACAAGTTCTAGAGACTATATAGAGTGAGACTTGCTTTGATGGTGGCATTCAAGCCCAAGCACTGTCGTTGTCCCTGCTGTCAGCACAGTAAGTGTGGATCTATCTTCCAGGGATAGACTTCCAAATACCTAGAGAGACTGATGAACAAAACCTCAAGTGCCAATTTGACAATTTGTAATGGAAATGTAAAATGGTAAACACATACGTTATGTAGATCCCAGTGTTTGTATCCACAGGTCAACACCTTCACCATGGGGAGCTACAGGAGAGGACATCCTGGTTGTGACCAGTTTGGGGAAATTATGAATAAAATTGTGAATAAAACTGCTAAAAACATTCATCTACCAGTTTGTGGGTGCACATGTCTTTCCATTCATTCAGGTGAATGGTTAGAGTGGTACATGCCAAGATGTGGTTGGTTTATAGCCAAACTGTCTTCCAGAGTACTATGGAAGACAGTTTTTATTCCCACCAGCAATGACAGAGAGCCCACATTTACTTAGTGAACAGGAGCTTGTTCATGTGTACAATAAATATTTATTGAAGGTTCATTAAATGCCAAGTGGTATTCTAGACATTGAGAACAAAAATAGACAAAAATCTCTGTCACAGTGCAGTTTATTTTCTAGCCAATGGAAGAAGGATAAGAAAATAAGCAATCAAATACATATTTAGTTTGCCAAATGGTGATTAGTGCTAAGTAGAAAAATAAAATATGGAAGTGAAATTTTGCAAATAAAGGTCAGCGAGGGTTCTCTGGAGATAGTGACATTTGTGCCAACCTTGGAAAAGGTCAGAGGTGAGCATGAGGGCACCTGGGGAAAGGCACCCAGGCAGAAGGCATAGGAGGTGCAGAAGCCTCAGAGCTGGTGTGGAAGCCCCACAACTGGTCTGCTCTCTGAGGCTGCTAAGGCAGAAGATGGCAGCAGGGAATGAAGTCAGAGAAGAAAGTGGTCCAGGGGACCAGATTGTGGAAGGACTACATAAAGACTTCACCTTTAGATTTGGATGGGAGCTGTTGGAGGAGTTGGGCTGAGGAATAGCACGATCTTCTCTGCCTAAGGCTTTAAAAGGATCACTCTGGATGCTGTGTTGAGAATAGCAGACACTAAGGAATGAGAGTGGAAGCAAGGGGTGGTTAAAATGCAAATTCAGTAATCCCAGTCAGAGACTTGTGGCTTAAGCCAGAGTGGAAGCAATGGAGATGGCAGGAAGTGAGCAGATTCTGGAGATACTGTGAAAGTGGAGCCAACAGGATTTCCTGGCAGATTGGAGGTAGAATGTGAGAGAAATGGAGGTGCAAAGGATGGAGGAATGTGAGAGAAATGGAGGTATGCAAAGTTGGGCAAAACTTTACAGATTAAAGGTGTAGTCCTCCAAAGACTGTCCTCATCTTATGACACCAGCTGCAATTTCAAGAGTTCCCAAGGCCACCCTCACTTCTGACCAGCCGGCTCAAAATATGGAGGTTTCCATGATCACCCTCAGGTTTGATAGTTTGCTAGAAAGACAGAATTCACAGAAAGCACTATACTGAGAAATACAGGTTTATTACAGCAAAAGGATACAAATTAGAAGAGTTGCATAGGGTGACAATTGAGTACTCCAAAGGCAAAGCTTCCTTTTGCCCTTCGACACCAATGTGTAACAATACTCCAAGAGCACTGCCAACCAGGGACACTCACCTGAGCTTCGGTGTCCAGCATGTTTATTGGGGTCTTACTACACACTTGATTAATTGGATCATAGCCCATGTGACTCAGTCTCTAGCTCTCCTCCCCATCCCCTAGAGATCAGGCTGCTATCATGTGTCCCAATGTCCCAACTCTTAATTTCATGGTTGGTCTTCCTGGTGTGACCAGCTCCAGCCTGAGTTAAATCGTTAGCAAAAATTATTTAGGAACTCACCATGTGTCACCTCATTAGCATAAATTATCAGGCAGGATCTAAGGAGCCCAACATGAAAACAAAGATGTTTCAGTCACTTCAGAAATTCCAGGAATTTATAAATTAATTCCAAGGAGATAAATAAAGGCTAATCAAATTCTTTATTATACATAGTAAAGACTAAACAAAGGAGAAAACGGGGTTGCCACCAGCTGAGACAGGGAAGGGAAAAGCTGGCTTGCCTGCGTTGTGACTTTCACCATTTGGGAAGTCAGAGGATGACCTTCTGCCAGGTCCAGCCTTATCATTGGGAGATACCTCATAATCACCCCACGCTGCCTTCAAACTTCCCATAACCCTGGGTGGGGAACAAAGTTTGGGTCACCCTGGAAAGTCATTTTGATCCTCTGGGGCTGTTTGACACAATTCATTAAATGGGAATGTTGGATTTGATGATTTCCTAGTCCTTTCTGGCTAAAATGGTCCCTAAATCTAACAAGAGTCTTGTGTTACTGTTGCTTGTGTGTATGTATCTCGCCTCCTAAATAGACAGTAAAATTTTTATGGCAGTGATTTTAGGGATCATAGAGCAGGAGAGAACTGATTTTGCTTGATCCCATCTAGTATTTCTTTCCTATCCCTCTGGGCATAGAAATTGGCACACAGGAAATGTTCACTAAATATTTGATAGTAGTGAATTGCAACAGTTATTCAGAGAATTTAAATCCCTCCCCTGCCTCCCATCTAGACCAAACCAAACACTTTTGCCTCTGGTTCAGAGTGCTTCAGATCCTAACTAATCTGTATAATAGCATCAGTTTTCAACTTTACTCTGGAAAGATGGAGAGAGAAAGAACCTTTTAAAAGCAGGATAAAAAGGTAAATTCTGGGGTCAGAGTATCCGGTTGTATTTTTATTTTCTTTCTTTCTTTTTTTGGTATTATTATTATTTTCTTTTTAGACAGGATCTTGCTCTATTGCTCCAGCTAGAGTGCAGTGGTATCATTATAACGCCCTGCAACCTAAAACTCCTAGGCTCAAGCAATCCTCCCACCTCAGTCTCCTGAGCAAGTGGTACTATAGGCACACAACCACTGTGCCCTGCTAATTTAAAATTTATTTTTGCAGAGACAGGGTCTTGCTATGTTGCCTAGGCTTGTCTCAAACTCCTGGGTCAAGTGAAAGTGCTGGGATTACCAGCATGAGCTACCAGGGCTGGCCTTTAGTTGTGTTTTATTCCAAATCTGCCATTTATAACTCTCTTAGGACAGTTACTTCACCACTCTGTGCTTTGGTTTCCTCATCTGTAAGATGAGTCTAATAATAGTACTGACCCCATAGAGCTAATACGTGGATTAAACAATATTAGTAAAAAACCTGGAATAGTGCATGGCAATAGTGAGGGCTGTGTACATGGTGGTGGTCTTGGGTGTTCAGAGGTGAATTGATTTTTTTATTTTTGATTGGAATGGCACCAGGCGGCCAGGTGGACAGTAATGCACATAGCACATACTTCATGCAGCTAGTTGGAACCACAGACAAAGGTTACTAAGGGCCTAAATTTGATTCTTTCAAATGAGAGATGAGTTCACTGTTTCTTTAAAGCTGTGGCTTTCAGGTCCCTGTCCTGGATGGCCTGGCGACCTAGGAAAAGGTTCAGAGAAGAGCTGGAGGAACTGGTCACCACCCCCCACACTGGAAATTACTCAGAATTCATCTCCTGCTGATTGTGGGCTCAAATCCTTTAGGGACAATGGGTGGCTTATTTTATTTTTATGAAATAATTCTTTATGTGTAAGGAGAGTGGTGAAGCACTTTAGTTTCCAGAAGCATTTGCCTCTCACCGTGGCCCAGTCATCATAATGTGCAGTTTTTTCTTATGATCAAAGCAAGTTTCTGCTCCTACAGAGACCCTGGGCCATGGGAACCAGCACACAACTCCAGTTTTACTGCTAAGGGGCAAACCTCTAAAGCAGGTTTCTAATGAAAATGATAAGGAAACCTTAATTATAATTGTGTTCTTGAGCTCCCTTGACAGCCCATTCTCTTTCAATTGTTTTCAGGGAAGAAACAAAATGGAGCTGATGGTGAGAGGTCCTTCTGGGGGGCTTCATTGAACTTAGGGCTCTTCAAAGTGCTAGCTCTTGCCATCCTCCCTGTGAAGAGGCACTTCCTCTCAGGTTCTCAGAGTCCTATAAGGGAGCCTGCTTCCCACAAAGTGTAAGGAAGAACATCTTCAGGGTGCTGGAGACTAATGTTCTTTCATGCAAAAGGAAGAAGACCAAGTCAAGCTTAATGAAAATCATGAGCTTGTTAACTGCAACTGAGACTTTATTTAAGTTGATTACAAAGTGCTGTTGACTAGGCTCTTTGGGATGGTCGCATTTTTTGGCTCCATTGTCTTAGTTTTTGATATAGAATTTCCTTTCTTTTTCCTCCTCTCTGTTGCCCAAGCACTCCCCTTCTCCTCCATCCCCAAATCTTTATTTTTCTCCTCTTTGCCTCTCTTGTGGCCTCTCTTTGTTCTTCCAGTATTCCTTTGTCCAATGCTTTTAGTCTTGGCCTGGAACAATATATCACCTGAGAAACTTTAAATTTATCCTAGTGACCAAGATGAATCATAGACCAAATAAATTGGGTGGGTAGGGTGTCCTCTGGGAATGGAACTCAGATGTAAATATTTTTTACAAACTCTGCAGTGGGGTCTCATGTACAGCCAGGTGAGAGCTGTTGCCTTGTCTTCTCATTGGAACAAGTCTGCTGTGCAAAGCCAGCTTTATGCCACAGGCTTTATGCAGCTTTATGTTGCCATGGCTCTCTCTAGGAGGTTTGATTAGTATGCTTCAATCCTGCATGTGGCAGGATGTATTTCCCTTGTTCCAGTTGCCAGAATGGGTCTTGTGGCCTTTGCCCTTTCCTTCAAGGTTGTAAATAGCCCAGCTCAGAAATAAAGGTGAAGTGGGACCACGTTTTGGTCAGGACAAGGGTAGTGTGGGGACATGGGACAGGGCCCAGGAGACTGTGTACTCTTAGCCTTACCTCCTGCTGTGTGGAAATGCAGAGAGACAGTAACAGCATGGTATGGACTGAAGCTTCCATTAATAGCTTCTGGACACCTGAGTGGAAGGCTGGCTTGGGTTGAGGTCAGGCTCTGTGGAAGGGGATAAAAGCTCCAGACACAGGCAGCTCCACTTACACTACCTTACGGGGCAGCAGGAACATCTCCAGCTCTGACACCTGCTCTTCTACGGGCCCCTTCCTTTCTTCTGAGCCTCTCCCTGGCTCTGGCTTTCACCAGCTCCTTGGTTTTTGTTGGATATGTTAGGACAACACACTGGGAGCTGATGCACAGAGCAGGCCCTTACTTGGCAGTCTCTCCAACAGGCACATGCAGGGAACACTCCAGAAGCAAATCAAACATTTTCTCAGTGGACTCTGAAATCACCAGCACTGTCAAAGGGAATAAGAAGCAACAGTTTCAAAAACACTCTTAGAAACCCTGTCTGGTGGGCTGAGATAGTCTGGGTGGCTTCTCTGTGTTGAATATATTAAGGGATTGGCTTTCTAGTGTCCCCATTGTGTGTATCTTCTTGAACCTGTCTTCTATAAATCAGCTGAATAATATCTGATAGGGAAACAAGGACAAAAAGATAATGTAAAAATGATCGTGGAAATTTCTTCACCAAGTTTCAAGGGTATGGAGCTCCAAATACTACTGACCCACTGGGCAAAAGTCTCCACAAATTCAAAGTCTAGGAGAGAGAATCTACCTGTCTTGTGGCAGGTCACACAGGGGCTCCCAGTCCGATGCCCAAAGCCCAGCACCCAGGCAAAGTGAGCAGCTTTGGGATCCTTTGACTTTGTCATTTTGTGTTGAGGGTGCTGAACCAGCTCAGCTAATCTCTCAGTAACTGCTTGTGCTTGAGACTGACCAGCAACAAGGCAGGGTGGCAGAAAGAGCAGAGCTGGATTCCCAAGGGCTGGGCAGCCTGCCTTGCAGCACCATCCTGGTTTCCAGCTAAAATGGAGGAGGATATGCTGATGGCAGCTCCTTCTGGGGCTGAGAATTCACTCTCACTGAAAAAGTTTATCTTATCTTTAGTTAGTATCTAGGCACTGACTGATGTATATAGATTACTTAGGTCCTCTGACTTAAGACATTTATTTTCAGGTATTAATTCCTCCAGTGCTGACTGAGAGTGGCCTGGGGAAGTCTCCTGGCTCTCAATTCTGGCTGGACTTAAAACTGCCAAGGAGATTTTTTTAGAAAAGATAGTGATGTCCAGCCCCCAACCTGAAGTTTCTGATTTGGTTGGTCTGGGGTGGATGTTTTTTAAACAATTGATTAGGGTTTGTTGTTTGTTTGTTTGTTTGTTTCAAGACTCTGAATTCTAATGTGAATCAGGGATAAGGACCCTGATAGCAGGAAAGCACCTGGTGAAGCCAGCACAGCTATCTATCATTCTAGAGTTGAGGTTTGCTGCCCCTTGGAATGGAACTGTGCAAAGACCAGGGTATTCCTCTGTAAACTGAGGGGCAGGCTAGATAACTTCTGCAAGTATCTGCATCCACCAGGGAGCCTGGAAATTATGCAGAAGCTTAGGATTCTACACTAAGCAGACTAAAATGGACTTTCATGAAGGCGAGGAAGGGCAGACAGGCTCCACAGATGGTATTGATTCATGCCAGCATTTGAGAGCCACTGGGAAGGCATCCCAAAGGTCTGTCTGACCTCTAAGGTCTAGGACCCTGGGATCTTATGTAAGAAGCACCATGCTTATTTGGAGGACCTAGAAACATCCAATAAGTTTCCCTGTCAGCAAAGAATGAGTAATTGGCACAGCTGTGGCCCAGAGAGAGCATCTGGGCTTGAAAAAGTAAGGGAGTGGAAAATGATGTGCTGAGAAGTGAATAAAACATGAAAGTCAGTTGATAAGGAAGCAAGAAGGCTGAGGGATCTCCAAACCATTGTCATGACTACATATGGTGGTTTATGTGGAGGATGATGAGTTTTCCATTTCAACCAAGAGCTCTTAAGGGTCTAAGTTGTACTGGGAGTAGAAGCAGCTCCTGTTGGAACAGATATGCCAATCTTGAGAGCACTGTATTTTTCACAGTCTTCTAAGGGTGGTTACGAATTTTCTTCCTCTCAAGACCCTTTTAAAAAGTAGAGGCCATGTGCAGTGTCTCACTCCTGTAATCTCAGCACTTTGGGGGGCTGAGACAGGAAGATTGCCTGAGGCTAGGAGTTGGACACTAGCTTGGGCAACATAGTGAGACCCCATCTCTAAAAAACAATTATTGTTTAAGTTAGCCAGGTATGATGGCATGCACCTATAGTTGTAACTACTAGGGAGACTGAGGCAGAAGGATCAGTTGAGCCCAAGAGTTCAAGGCTGCAGTGAGATGTGATCATGCCACTGTACTCTAGCCTATAGGACAGAGTGAGACTATGTCTCTGAAAAAAAAAAAAAAAGTAGAGAAAAAGATCTATTTTTCCATGATTTATCAAGGTGATGTGCTGACTCATAGTCAGAAGAACACAGTGAAGTGTTTGTTTTGATGTGTTTTTCAGAAAAGAGGAAGGGTTGGCTTGTGTTCCCATCTCTCTTGTTCTGCCTTTGCAGCAGTTTTTGAGGCAGCTGACAATGGCTACAGGAGGTGTCTATAGATGGGGAGAGAATTTTCCTCTGCATGGGATGAATGATCCATTTTTGGACTGCTTGGATTATAGTCTTCTTTCATGAAAAAAATTCTCAACAAATGAGGTATAGAAGGAGCACACCTCAACACAATAAAGGCCATCTATGACAACCAAGAGCTGTCATCATACTGAACGAGGATAAGCTGAAAGTTTTTCTGCTAAGATCTGAAACAAGACAAGAATGCCCATTTTCACCACTCTTTTTCAACATGGTACTGGAAGTTCTGGCCAGAGCAGTTAGGGAAGAGAACGAAATGAAGGGCATTCAAATCAGAAAAGAGGGAGTCATTGGATACTTTTTAAAAAAGTATAGCCCTGCTATGAAACTGATTTATGGCTTTCGTATGAAAGCTATAACCCAGTTATAACCTAAGAATATGGGGAAGGGGAAGGGGGAGGAGAGGGAGGGAAGAGGATGGGCGGAGGGAGGGTGATTGGTGGGATTACACCTGCGTTGCATCTTACAAGGATACAATAACTAAGAAAAGGCCAGGAAGGCTTTGTCAACCAGTGTGATGAAAATGCGTCAAACTGCATAAAACCGGTGTATGGTGCCCCATGATTGCATTAATGTACACAGCTATGATTTAATAATAATAATAATAAAAACAGATGCTGAAAAAGCATTTGACAAAAAAAAAGAAAGAAAGAAAGAAAGAAAAGAGGGAGTCAAATAAATAGTCCCTCTTTACAGATGACATGATCTTCTATATAGACAAACCTAAAGACTCCTCAAAAAAAAAAACTCTTAGAACTGGTAAACAAATTCAGTAAAGTACAAGATACAAAATCAACATGCAGAAATGAGTACTTTTTCCGTGCACCAATTACAAACTAGCTGAAAAAGAAAGCAATGACAAGTTCAACAGCTACAAAAAGCAATAAAATACCTAGGAATAAATTTAACCAAGGAGCTTAAAGATCTCTACGATGAAAACTACAAAAACTAATGAAAGAAATTAAAGAGGGAACATACAAAAAATAGAAGGACAACCCATGCTCGTGGATTGAAAGAATTAATACTGTTAAAATGACCAAACTATCCAAAGCAATCTACAGATTCAATGTAATTCCTATCAAATGCTAAAGAAATTATTCATAGAAATAAAAAAATCCTTAAATTTATGTAGAACCATAAAAGACCCCTAACTAGCTAAAGCAATCCTAAGAAAAAAATGAAAGAGCTACAAACATCATATTACCTGACCTCAAAGTATACTGTAAAACTGTAGTAACAAAAACATTGTAGTGTTGATAGAAAAATACACATACAGGCCAATAGAACAGAATAGAGAACCCAGAAATTTAAAAAAATTTACACATTTGTAACCAACTGACTTTTAACAAAGGTACTAGAGCATACATTGGGGAAACTATACATTGAACAAGGGCTTAATAATCTAATTTAAAAATAAGCAAAGGATATGAATATCCTTTCCCCCCAAAAGACATACAAATGGTCAAAAAGTATGTGAAAAAAAATGCTTTAACAGGGGCGGCGCCTGTGGCTCAAAGGAGCAGGGTGCCGACCCCACATGCCAGAGGTGGTGGGTTCAAACCCAGCCCCAGCCAAAAAAAAAAAAAAAAAAACTGCAAAAAGAAAAAATGCTTAACATCACCAATCATCAGGAAAATACAAATTAAAACCGCAATGAGATATCAAAGACAAAAAAATAGCAAATGCTGGCAAGAATGTGAGAAAAGGTTACTCTTATAGGCTGTTAGTGGAAATGGAATCATGTAAATTGTAAATTAGTACAACCATATGGAAAGCAGTATAAAGGTTTCTTAATTAACTAAAAATAGAACTACCATGTGATCCAGCAATCCCACTGCTGCATATTTAGCCAAAATAAAGGAAATTGGTATATCAAAGAAGTATTGGCACCCTGATGTTTATTGCAGCACTATTCACAACAAGATATAGAATCAGCCTCAATGTCCATAAACAGATAGTGGATAAAGGAAATGTGATATGTGTACACAATGGAATACTACTCAGCCATGAGGAAGAGCCCAGTCCTGTCATTGACAACGACATTGATGGAACTGGAGGTCATTGTGTTAAGTGAAATAAGCTGGACACAGAAGAATAAATACCACTCGTTTTCACTCATCTGTGTGAGCTAAAAAATAATGAGTTCACAGAACTAGAGAGCCTCGTGGTTTTTATTAGCGTCAGAGAAAGCTAGAGGGAGTGGAGGATAGAGTGTGGTTGATGGATATAAATTTCCAACTGGGGGAAGATAAGTGTTAGTGTTCTGCAGTACTAGACGGTGATGACAGTCAATTTTCAAAAAGCTCTCAGAGCAGATTTTGAATGTTCCCAACACAGAAAGGATGAGTGTTTGAAGTTATGGATATTCTAATTACCCTGATTTGATCATTACACATTGTGTATATGTATTGAAATAAAACTCTCTATCCCACAATTATTATGTGTCAAGTAAAAATAGAAAGGGGAAAAAAGGTGATCACGAAGGGTGTGCATTTGTGGGCATGTGTGTGTGAAGTGAGTTATTGAATCCACTAAAGTCAGGAGCTATTCATCAAAAGCTAAAAATGTCAACATTCTTTTCGACAAACTCTTGTTATGCCTCCAGCCTTCTAAGCAGTCAAGGCCACTGATTCATACTAAGGACAGAAAAGACACTGTGCTATTTAGGCCTGAAGTTTAAACAATGCACTATAGCAATGGCAGAGTGTTGGGTAAGTGGGAAGTACAGAGAAAGGAATGTGAACCCTTGTGTGTGCGTGTGTGTGTGTGTATACACCTGTGTGTGTGTACACGTGCGTGTGTGTGTACGCATGCATGTTATGCAGGTTTGCATAGATCTGGACTGCTTGGATTATATTCAAAACCTGGCCTGGGACTCGTTCGTTCCAGAACCTTTTTCGTAACCAAACCATCCTCACCTCAACTTTGTAGCATGTGTGATTTTGTTTTTACTCTGAATCTCAGACTGTTCTGTGTGTGTGAAATAGAACATCCCACGTGAGCAGATCAGGTCTGGCTCTCCGTGCTGACCGTTTGACAAGATCTCGTCATTCGTTGCGCTCTCTCCTTCTCTCTTCTCATGGCAGGCAGCTCATGTCTGGCACAGATGGGTATTCCATCAGCCCTTGCCAGAATGATTTAACAAAAAAAAAAAAAATGAAGAAGAAGGTGAGGGGTTTTTTTGAAGCACTCTGACCCTGAGAACTGGCTACCAGAAACTGTGTTTGTTGAGGGCATTATTATCAACAACAACAACAAAAAAAAAACCCTTTGAGTTCCGAGCTGTGAAGACATAAAAGATGCTGGTGTTGGCATCAAAAGAAGGAGAACCAACAGTCCTGTGGAGAGAACACGGCCCATACACAGAAGGATCCAATTAAACGCAGTGCACAGCTCTGAGCTCAGTGCTGTAGACAAAGATGAATACGACTTGTCTCTTGAGAGGTCTGCTGTCTGATGGCAGAGACAGACTTTTAAACAACTAACCATAAAGCAGAAGGATAAGTGCCTTTTATGTACAGGTTATGTATAAAGTTTTATGAACGTATAAAAAAAGGACCAAGTTTCTCTATCCGGGCTGCTCCGGGAAGACCTCTCCCAGGAAGGGCCTTTGCAGATGAATAGGAGTTTGCTAGGTGAGAAGCGGCAGGGGGAATTTTAGGCAGAGAGAGCTAAAAGAAGGAAAGACATTTAAAAATGCACAGCGCTTGGCAAGTGGGGAGCAGCTTAATGCAGCTGAAGCTGAGGATATGTGATTGGGCAGAGTATGGGAGGCAAGAAATGAAATTATGTAATAATTAACATGTATTGAGCACTTACAGCATGTCAGGCATCATACTGGGCACTTTACATGTTATTCATTTAATCTTTAGAACATACATATGAGGTAGGTACTAGTTGCCTCATTTTACTGTTGGGGAAATTGAGGTATGTCAGTAAGTACTTAGGAAAGAAATGATCCTCAGGTCCTCAGAAATGATTTTTAGATGGTGGAGCTGGATGTGACCCCAGGTAGCCCGACAGGTAGCCTAGTCCCTGTGCCTTCACCTCTAGAAAATTGCAGTTCTGAGAGTTATCAATGACAGAGGTTAGGCAGACGTGGCTCCTGGGAGAAGGCAGCAGAAAGTGGTACATGAAAAGGACTTGGGGGGACAGTAAAAGAAGATGGGGGGACATCCTAGACAAGGAGGGAGCCATGATCAAAGCCCTGGTGTGGGAATGAGGACAGGATCGTTGGACTGGTCCGCCTCCCAGTTCATTTCAGCATAGCCCAAATCAACATCATGCTGGAAGTCCCAGAAGCATGTCTGCTCTCCAGAAAGGTCCGGGGAAGTCATGTCTGCTGACTTCCTCTCTGGTCCTTTTCTACTCACTGGCCTGGGGAGACGCAGCAGTTGATGAAGTGAAGTTGGATACCTGCAGGAAACCCACAGGCTGTTCTTCCCCTCTGTTATATGTGGCTTTTTTTTTTTTTTTAATTTTGGATTAATACAAGGGTATGTATGATTAGGCGGCATTGTTTGTGTTTATTAGGAAAAGTCCAAGTTGTATTTGAGTCCTTTACCGGGAGGTGTGCCATATACCCCTATGTCGTACCTATGAGGTGGGAGCATACTGAGACCCTTCCCCCCATATGTGGCTTTTAAAATATAGCTTCTACCAACTGTTCTTGGCTGAGGACGGATGCTATTTGAAAGTGGGATTTAATGAATCCAGCAGTGCCTTGCTCCCTGTTATGAATCCCTGAGGGGTGTCCAGCCGGCTGAGCAGTAGAAGGTTCCAGCTGCACACATTTAAATAAGAGAGACACAGGGCAGGGTAGCAGAGGCCAGAGGCAGATCATTCCCAAAGTGAAATTGAATTTTGTTAGAGTTAAATTGAGACACTGAGCTGTCTTTTTACAAACATATTCTTGGGCTTGGCTGTCACTTCCATTTAGTGGACTTGCCATCTGAAGTCTGGGGCAGGCAGCAGAGCCCTGGCCTTCCCTGCCTGAGAATGCAAAATCTCACCCTTGAGGGCCTGGTGAGGGGCAAGGGAGGAATCTGAAGAACCAGCCAGAAGAAGGGTCAGGTTTGCAACCTGTTGCTTCCTCTCCACCAACCTGGCCAAGGAACTGCAAAATAAACCTTATAATATGATGCCGAATAAGAAAGGTTCTAGTCTCAGAGATGGAGAAAGAGGTCCTGGTAAAATGCGATCAATAGCCCCGTAAACATAGGTGAGTTGTTGAGCCTCTCTGTGCCTCATTTTCCTTACTTCTAAAAAGGGCTTTCAAATAATATCCCCCTTTAGGCTTATGGAGAGGGTGGTGAAGTGAAATAAAACAAGTCAAGGGCTTAGCTCGATATCCAACCAGTAGCAAATCTTTAATAAAAGTAAATTTTTTAAATCATATACAGTAACAATTTCCATGCAGGGCTCACATAACCCCTGCATGCCACCATTTCTGAAATCCCACCATTTGGAATACATTTCTCTCCCTTAGCCATAGCCTCTTTGAGTCTTCTTTTTAAAGTCACATCTGTCTGAGAAGGAGAGGTGCATCGACCACACCAAAGTGGCAGCAGGGAGCAGTAGGGTAGTGGGGCACGGTGCAGGCGGGAGTTAGGAAGTGAGGAGCAGTCAGCGCAGCGGGGAAGGAGAGACAAACTCTATAATTCTGCAGCAACAAGGCCCTGGGTAGTAGCACCAAAAGGTAGAGGTTGCTGGGTTAGAAGGGTGGAAACAGGGGCTGCGAGGTGTTCCAGAGCAGATGGCTCTAAGGGCTTGTTGAGCTGAGAAATGGTTCCAGGGCTCAAGAAGGGGAAAAACTGATGTGATGATCTATTTGCTTTAGGGTGCTCTGGGGAGCCCTGTGGGACAGGACAAGAGCACTTTCTGTTGGTATTGGTGGCAAGTGCTTCTTTCTTTTCCAAGGATGGCTGTTAATGGACATGGTATGCGGGCACAACTTGAACAATGTCAAGGTGAAAAGGAGCTGGCAGAGTTGATGGAGCTCACCTCAAGAGTCACAGCTAGCAAACCTGAGGTCTGGGTTCTCCAGCCCCTCGCTTTGTGACCTTGGAGAAGTGTCCCTCTGAGCCCTGGGCCTTCATTCCGGAATAATGCAGGGATCACACGAGAACTGTGGGCCTCATACTGCTGATAAAGGGTGGCTCAAGCTCTCCCAATTACTTTCCTGCCTCCCCATCCCCAGCACCCAGACTTAGAAGGCAGTGGGTTTTTGACCTGGGACAGGCCGCTTGATGACCCCTGAGGTCACTTTGCATACTGCTGTGACTGGGAGTGCCCTCAGCTCTCAACTAAGCAGTCTTTATCGGGGGTCCTCTGAACCAGTAGGGTTCATAGTAGAAAATTTAGAGTGCTCCAGAACTTGGATGAAATGAAAAATCACATGTTTATTAAATTCTAATTGAAATTTGACATTTCTTCACTTGCGAATGTAGGTAACAAACCCCAGTCACTGTTGGCAGTAACTGCCACCCTATTGCCAATAGAAACCATAGATATTTTCATACTATAATACTGGCTGGCCATTTTCACACAGTTGTGTAGTTGTTCACAATTCTGGGCTGGACTAGTGACCTGCTCTAACCAACAGAATGCAGCAGAAATGATGCCGTGTCAGTTTTGCACTTAAGCCTTAAGAAAGCCTACCAGCTTCCATTTTTGTGCTTTTGGGGAGCCCAGAGAAACCATATAAAACATCTGCCACACTGCCAGAGACCACGAGAATAGGCTATGTGAAGAGGGGGAGGCCCAGGGACTACACGGAGATAAAGAGACAACATCCCACCATCCCAGCTACCCAGTAGAGCTCAGCCCTCCAATCATGCTCTCCAAGATGCACGAGTGAGCCATCTGGAACATTCCAGCCCCTTTCAGACCCCAGACGAGTGTAGCCTCAGCTGTCATCACATGAAGCAGAAGAACCGTCCAAGCAAACCCAGTCCATCTACAGAATCACAGGATATGTTATATGGTTTTTGTTTTATGCCACTGAGTTTTGGATGGTTACTTAGGCAGCAATAGACTATTGAAATTAGAGCATTTTGTGTGTGCACACAGGTGTCTGTGTGTGTATAACTAAATTGAGTCCCACAGTGTGTGTTTCATCTCATAGATTTTTGACACCCTTCAGGTGGTGGCAGGAAGTGCCTACCTCTAAAGACTTCCAAAATGCAGACATGGCAGCAAGGCTCTCAGTGGACTGTTAGTTGGCAGATAGCCCTTGAGCCCAACTTCCATACTGTTTAAAGTGAGAGCACGGGAAACTGCTGAGGTGGGGGCTTTATCTTCGGGGTATTTGGAATTTAATTGGAGAAACAAGCTGTTTACAGCCATGTGAGAAAAGTGAAAATAGGAAGTCCAGGCAGAAAGTGCGATGAGGCTGCCCCGAGAAAGGCTCTAGAGTGGATGAGATATGAGCCTGACTTTGATGCAAGGGCAACCCTGAGAATCATTGAGGGACATGGGGAGAGTATTCATAGTGGAAGAAGAGCTATGAGCAAAGTCACAGAAATGATACCAGGCCAAGCTTGCTCAGAGTTCAATGAACTCTGTTCGCAGTAGAGGATTTCTATTGGGATCTTAGGAACCAGGGCTTTGGCTTTTATTGGTCAAGGGAACAGTGGAATCCTTGAATAGTTCAACTTTAATCAAAAACACTGAACGAATGCCCTGTTTCCTTGCTCTTTCTTTCTATTCTTATAATCAAGATTATTCTGCCATCCTGTCTCTCCTCTCTGGCTGTCCAAAATGACAATATTTAGCCACCAAGTCCTCCCTGGAGCCCCAACTTTCCTTCTGAAATCCTAGTTGTCTTCATGACCAAGAGGCATTGAGAGCAGAAGGGACCCCATGGGCAGAGGGCCTTACCACTCTCTTCCAGAGGCAGTGGTTTGCCACTGTTAGGGAGCTCTGGTCTGGATGTGGCATTGAGCTCCGATCTTGATGTATATTCCCCCCAGCCCCCAGCTCCTTAGCGTGAGACTTATTGAAAGGCTGGAGGTAATGTAGACCCCAGAGCTTCCATGGTGGTAAAGAGTGAAAAGAAAGCAGGGAGTATTCATCACAGGAAGGTAATTAGGCTATCATTTTGGATCTCAAGTATCAGCTTGCTTTGGGCTGTATATTTCAGTGGGTGACAGTAATTGCAAAATTTGCAAGATGTTGTTTGTTTTTCTTTTTAAAAGAAATTCTAGCTTGTCCTTTTCCTATCCTTTGCTAAAGTTTTGATTCATTCATCCTATATTGAATGTACCCCTGTGTAAAATTTATTGAGTCAATCATAAAGTCAGTCTCTTGCTCTTCCCTGAAGGAGTATGAAATCCAGAGTTAGAGGGAGGAGAGGGGTGGGGGGAGTGTTGCAGGAAAATATCTGAGATGCTATTTCTAAGAGCCTCAGGGGCCAGTCTGAGTGGGATTCACCCTTATAAATTGATGCCTGTCTGTAATTTAGAGAACCTTGAGGGAAGTTCTCTCCTGCAGTCTGAAGTTATCCTTGAGGTCTGACATCAGCAAGAGGCCAATTTTATCCAGGGGAACAAGCTACTCCTCCAAAAGAGGTAACAGCTGTGAGGAAAATTCCCCAATGCTGGTCCTATTGACTTATGTTTCAAAGGAGAACAATTTCAACACAGAGCTCTACTTTCCCTTGAGCTGCCGATGCCATAAAATGGCTGTAAGCTGCAAAAACTCTTTCAATATGGCACGTATTAAACCTTTCGGAGGTAGTGCTTTGGTTTTTAATTTTACGCTCTTGGCAGGCAATCAGGGTCTTTAATAGTAGGGAGGCCAGAGGGAGAATGTTTCAAAACAGCGAGGATCTTATCATAGTGTGCAATTAATGAATAATTATTAAAACCCAGAAATAGCTGGGAGAGAAGGCAAGAGGTGGTTGAGCAATTCTTTGGTTTGGGGGCTATAATGAACCCTCCGGAGAGGGGAAATATGATATAGAGTTCCAGGCAATTAAATCTTCCATTGTTCCCCCACTGGAAGATCAGCAATTTCAGGGGCAAATTAAAAAAAGAAAAAAGAAATAAAAGATAAAAACCCATCACTTGAAAAAGTAAAAGTCATCTGCTGACAAAGATGCATCCGTTCAGTTTGATTTTCAGCGTTTGTTGTAATTACATTGAAAATAATAACAATAATAAAACACCTGCTCTTGAAATTCGCTTCTAAGGGAGCAAGCAGCGGTGTCAAGACACGCTGGAGGCACCAGTTAGAACAGTTAAATTGTTGAACAAATCCAGCCCCTGAGCCGCTTCATTCCCGGCTGTCATAACAAGAGCCCCCTGCACGTGTCTTCTGAACACACCTCCCCTGGCTTCCTGTCATTTCCAGGCTCAATTTTGTCAGCTCCTTGCTGTCAGGAACTCTGCTCTGTAGGGCTCAGTCCCACTGTTTCCTTTTTGACTCTGGATCTAGAAAGCCCTGTCATCTGTCAAAAGGCTGTTTACAGTTCAGACATCAGCCTGCTGTGCGGCCTTGTCGCTGGCTGGCTCGCCGGCACTGTGGGCCCCAGCTAAGCAGGAACAGACGCCTACGCTCCTCAGAACCCCGCGAAGGCTGCTGGCTGAGCCGCCTCAGAGCCGCCCTGACTCATTTGTCAGCCATTTGCGTCGTCCTGGGGGACCTGCGGGGGTGCCCAGAGCATCTGGGGTCAGCGCCCCTTTAAGCAGCCATTAGCCCCTTCCCAGCCGCAGCCAGGCCCGGGTGGGGTGCGCGCAGGCGGGCGGAATCAGTGAGCACTTGAGATGGCATTTTCCTGGCGTGAGGTCGCTCATTACAGAGGGCCTTCTAGTGCAGAGCTGGGTTTCCAGGATTGATCTCTCAGCGGTATTTCCGGAGACCTGCGGGCATCATAGGGAGAAATGGGCCTGCAAAATATATTTTAAAAAGACAGATAAACAAATAAATAAATGGGGGAGGGGTGCTGTTGTTTAGAGCGCAGCGGCGTGACACTGTATTTAATACAAAGGTGCCTGGGATGTTTTACTTGAAGCTCAGCAGTGCCGGCTCAAAATGCACAGGGCAGATTTGAGGTAAGCAGGCCATGGGAACCCAAGAGGGAGCTCAGATTGCCTGCACTCTGATGACAGGAATGACTACCCTTCTCTTTTCTTCCTCCTTGTCTGCTGTGGTCCCTGCCACTCTTGTAGGGACAGGCGCTTTTTTCCAGGTCAGAATGGTAAGAGGGGCTATTCTTGAGCACTTGCTACGTGCCAGGTCCCATGCAGTGCACTTCACATGCTCTGAGAACGGTGGTATTAGCCTGCCTGCTACGGAAGGGAAACCTGAGGGTCAGAGAGGGGAAGCCACTTTTGTACAAAGTCACGCAGTTCCGAAGCAGGGGGTGTAGGGAGGCAGCTTGCCCCTTTACAGCCTCCCTCCAACAGGGGGAGCTTCTGCCGCACTGAACAGCGCTGGGCTCTGGGCTTGGTGAGATTAGCTGTCCCCTCCTTCTGAGTTAGTCGCCACAGCCCCTCCCAGCTGGGGCCCTGTCACTCCTCTCTGCCTGTATATCCCCCTATCTCTTGTCTTCTGCTCTGCTGCTGACACACACAAAACAAGTCTGTGGGCTCACAATCCTGCCTCCCTGCCACCCAGACAGGAGAAGTGAAAGTCACACCTCAGCCTGGTGGTGGTTCTAGGTAACCCTTCAGCTTCCCTCTGGCTATCCTCCAGCCAGACTGACCTTCCGGCTTTGTGATTTAGTACAAGCCCTGTTTCCTTCTTCTGAATGTCCTCCTCAACCCCCATGTCTACCTGGTTTATTCCTCAAGAGTATTTACAAACACCCCTTGCCAAGAAAGTCTTTCCTGACTGGAGAGACTCTCAAGACTCTGTTAGGGATTCTGTGCTAACTCCACTGCAGGCATGTGATGACCTGGTTTCCTGTCTGTCTCATCCACTGGGCAATGGGACAGATGTGACTACCTCAAACTTTTGGTCACAGATCCTCTGTCACGTCCATATAGAGACTCTAAATATTAATATGCTTCCCATGGTTTGTTCTTTTTTTTTCTATATTTTCTTTTCTTTTCTTTCTTTCTTTCTTCATTTTTGGTGATGTTAGTTTTGTTTATTTTTTTTTATTAAACCATAGCTGTGTACATTAATGCAATCATGGGGTACCATGTGCTGGTTTTATATATAATTTGAAATATTTTCATCACACTGGTTAATATAGCCTTCCTGGCATTTTCTTGGTTATTGTGTTAAGACATTTAAATTCTACATTTAGTAAGTTTCACATGTGCCCTTGTTTGTGGTTTTTTCTTTTCTTTTCTTCAATGCTAACTGACCCAGAATAGCCTGGGCTTTAATACCAGAGCTGCCAAAATCACAGACATTTCCTAGGCATAGTTATCACACAGGAACACGCTGTATCAATTAAGATAACACTAATGGCTGCAATAAACAGTTCCAAAATATATCCTGTATGATGGTTTGATAGATTATTTCTTACTCACGTAAAATTCAAACTGGGGTTAATGATTGGCAAGGGGATCATCGTCCCCAGGTAGTGATGCAGAAGTCTAGGATCCTTTCTCTTTGGAACTTTGTTGTCATGAACACTTGGCTCCCCAGGCCCCTGAGCACATCTGAATCAGAGGGATAGGGCATGGAGTGGTAGGTGAGGGCATTTCTGGGGCTAGGGCCAGAGGGGTACAGTCACTCCTGCCTTCATTTCATTTGTCTAGATTCCATGAGCAAACCTGATCTCCAGGGAGGGTAGGGAATGAAGTCTCCCAGGGGTGGGTCTTTGCCATACTGTTAGTGGCCTCCCAGCAGAGGTTTGCCCAGGTTCTTGGTTAAGGGTGGGAAGGAAAGAAAGCAATCTCAGGATGCACCACATAAGCCAAACAAGTAATGGGTCTTTTTAAATTGAAAGTGAAAGTACACTCTCAGGAGAGAGCCCTCACCAGGGCTTGAAGTCCTGCTAATTTGAAGACTTTGAAGTCTTGCTAATTGAGAAGAGGAATCTTCAAGGCTAAGGGTTTGACCTTAGCCAAACCTAGAATGGGGTTCCCTCCCACTCTTATTCTTCATATGGTTGTTTGGGAACTGTCATGGCTATTTCAAGGATGGAGAAATTTTAAAACCTGCAGTGTCAACAATATTGTAATTAGCCAAAGTTGATGTAAGGTGACAGAGATAACTGACAGCCTGGTTGAAGCCCGTTCTTGCCTGCTGTTATATGCCTTCTAATTAGCTTCTGCCCAAGGATCGTTTGCTTTACAATCTGCACCCAGACTACAAGCCCCTGCTTCTGGTCTCTGCTCTATCTCCAAGTCTCCTACTCTAACAATAACTCAGCAAGCACAGTCTGCAGGATTTTGAAGTACTCAACATCCTAGTGCTCCAAGGCAGGGCAGAGTGCTCCTTCTTAACTCCCCAAGGAAGAACACGGTGCAGGAAAACTCAGCACTTCCAGCTCGCTCCACCAGTAGCTATGTTACATGTCTTTTCTTTTCTTGCAACCTTAAGGTCTAAAGAAGGACTGGCTTCTAGATTTATTAAGCTTTTTCTATTTGGCTGTCAAACATGCCTAACCATGCCAGGTGATGAAGATTAATGGGCAAGTTGGCATGTGAGAGGCACTCAGGTAAAGCATTCTTTCTCATTGCTGTCCCCTAGACGTCATCTATCGTCTGTTTGGTTTTTATTTTCGGGTGACAGAGGAAGTGCAAGTTTAGGCAAGAAATCAGTAACCCTCAGAATGCTAGGAAAAGGCAAAACCATTTGTATATCTTAGCTTGGTTCAATGAAGTGTCTCCATCCATCTCTTGTGGTTGTTATGACCAATTTTCCTCTAGGAAACTTCTGAACAATGCTTGTATACTGATCAGCAAAAGAGGGCCTTCCACACATGGCTCAAAACATCTTTCCTTTATGAAACTATCTGATAATGCCACTCTACCGTGAGAACACCCAGATTCCTATCCCCTCAGCATCTGGGCCCAAATTATACAATGTAAATCATTGAAATTGATTTTGCATTTGTTCTACAGTAATTTCCTTCAGTGAGCATCAACATATAGTAAGCATCTTATAGTTGCCTTCCTCAAGGGCAGTTAGTGAAGTGTTAATCTGAGGCATCAGCCTTTATCATGCTGAATTCATAGAATGCCCCTATGACTTAAACCAAGCTTTTCATCTCCACCGCATACTTACATTGCAGTAGTGCAAACCTGAAGGCAAGCAAATGTGTGAGTTCAGTGTGCATTTTTCTTTGTGCAGAAGCTTGTTATGGTTGTTTTGTGACTCTCTGCATCCATCCAGCATTGCAGTGTCCTCAAATGACTTTCCTAAATCACCATATTAAGTTCTAAGAGCTAAGGCCAGATAATTTTTCACTCCAAGAAGCAAGACCCAAACATTTTAATCCTTTTCACCTTGCTCAGCCTTCCCTTCCTTCCTTTGTAGAGCCAGAGAGTTCTCTGCATCTCAGAAGCTTTCCTGGGCCCATGCATCTCTTCCCTCCCTGGTTTCTGCTCCTTTGAATAATCCTCACCCCCAAACCCTCAGTTTTGATTCATTTGTTCTTTTGTGACATGAGATGTACATTTTAATTGCAGGTTCTATTTTATTTTTGTTTTGTATTACTTAATTAATTTTTATTTCAGTAGATTTAGGGGATACAAGTGGTTTTTGATATGTGGACGAATTGCATAGTGGTGAAGTCGGGACTTCTAGTGCACCCATCACCCAAAAGTCACTATACACAGGGAAAAGGGGAAATTGCAGCTAAATGTATCTTTATTTAAAAAATCTTCAATACAACATTTTATAAAATATTTACAAAATATTCTTTACATGCTGGCCACCTCTTTGTAAAATTTCATATTGAATATTTTGTAAATAAAGGTACATTTAGCTACAATTTCCCGTTTTCCCTGTGTATGGTGACTTTTGGAACACCCTGTATGTTGTACTCAATAGGTAATTTTTGATGCTCCATGCCCTGCACAATCCCTCCTCTTCTGAGTCTCCCAAGTCTATCATACCACTCCTTATGACCATGCATACCCATTGCTTAGCTCCCACTTGGAAGTGAGTACATGCAGCATTTTTTTTCCCCATGCGTGAGTTATTTTCCTTAGGATAATATTCTCCAGTTCATCCAAGTTGCTGCCAAAACATAATTTCCCTCTTTTTATGGCTGAGTAGTATTGCACAGTGTATTGTATGTATGTATCACATTTTCTTTATCCACTCATGAATTTGATGGGCATTCAGGTTGATTCCATAGCCTTGCAATTGTGACTTGTGCTGTGATAAACATGTGAGTTCATTTTTGATATAATTACTTCTATTTATACTCAGGTCCTATTTGAATCAGTGCCTGCAGGAGCTTACTCTCAAGCATGATGATGCTCTTCTGTGCTTTCTTCTAAAGCAGCGGTTCTCAACCTGTGGGTCACAGCCCCTTTGGAGGTTGAATGACCCTTTCACAGGGGTCACCTGAGTACATTCTACATATCAGATATTTACATTACCATTCATAACAGTAGCAAAATTACGATTATGAAGTAGCAATGAAAATTTTTAATAGTGGTTGGGGGGTCACCACAACATGAAGAACTGTAGTAAACAGTCACAGCATTAGCCTTTAAAACTGTAGTAAAGGGTCGTGGCATTAGCCTTTAAAACTATCTTTCATAATTAGGTCTGCATTCCTTCTGGAACTTTTGTGTATGATGTCAGCTTAGGAACAAACTTATTTCTGCCATTTGGAGATGAAATTGATCAAGGATCGTATATTGAAAAGTCAATTCTTTATCTATTGCTTTGAAGTGTCACTTTGTCATAAATCAGGTAACTTTATATGTGTAGATATATTTCTAGATCCTTTGTTTCATTGATCAGTTTGTCTATTCTATTGCCAATATCACATGATCTTAATTATTACTATTGTGCAGTATATCATGACTCCTGGTAGTATAAGTCTTCATCTTTGTTCCTCATCTTCATGATCATGTCAGCTATTTTTGGCTATTTGTACTTCTACATAAATTTTAGAATCAGCTTATAAATGTCTACAGAATAACTTCTGGGATTTTCATGGATCTAAAAATCAATTTGGGAAGAATGTAAATCTTCATAACATCAAGTTTCCTAACCATTGGTACTGCTTTTCATTTCAGGATTTAAAAAATTTTTCTTATTAATGTTTTAAAGTTTTCAGTGTAGATCTCTTGCTGATTATTTTAGATCTATTCCTAGATATCCAATTTCTTTCAATGCTATTGTAAATTGTACTATTTAAAACATTGACTTTGTATCCAGAGACTTTGCTAAATTCACTTATTAATTTAACAGTTTCTCCATAGATTCTTTTGGGTTTTATGTATACAATCATACAACCTGTGAGTAATCAGGGTTTTCTTTCTTCCTCTTCACTTTGCTTAGTTTTTCTTTTTCTTTTTTTTTTTTTTTTTTTTGTTTTTGGCCGGGGTTAGGTTTGAACCCGCCACCTCCTGCATATGGGACCGGCGCCCTACTCCTTGAGCCACAGGTGCCGCCCAGTTTTTCTTTTTCTTGTGTTATTTCAGTGGCTATGTGCTCTAGCTTTGTCATACTCCAAATAGATAGGTGCTTGTGCAAGGATAACAAACATTTTTGGAAAACTTCAAAAAAAATAAACTCCCATAGTGTGCAAGTTTTTTGTTTTTTTTTTTATGTGCTGCTCCATCTGCCCAGAAAACCATTACTATCTCCATTTTATTCCGGCAAAACCTAGGCATCCTCCAGGTCTCAGCTTAAACTCCTCCTTCTTCAGGACGATTTCTTTGACCCCACTGAGACTGGGGGTAGGGAGTGGGAATTGTCTTTCGGCCAAGGTGAGTAAACACAGCCCACAGGGCAATAATCTGAAACTGTTTAGAAGTTTGTCTCCTCTGCTGAACTGTAAGCCTTTCGGGGGCAGAGACTCTGTAATGTTCATTACTATATCACCATCACTGAGCACAGTGCAGGGCATTTTACAGGGACTTGAAAAATGTTACCTTAAGACAGTCCTCCTCTCCTTGTCCTATACTTCTCTTCATCCTCCTCTTCCTCAGCCAGTTATGGAATCATGGCCCTCATTAATATCAGGGCCTATTGAAATCCTTTAGCATCTATCCACGGGGTCATGATGTCCTCAAGGGCAAACATCTTATCCTTCATGCTCATATCTCCAGTGTATAACATAGTGTCTTTCTCTTAATAGTCACTTACCGAAGGTCTGACAGAGTGAATGTGTGGATGAATAAATGAATTAATTGGTGGATGAGTGGAATTTGCTATAAGAATGACTTGGGTAGCAATTTAAGCACACACACATTGCCACTGCACTTATATAAGCCTAAAGTCGAAATTAATGCCTTAGGTCAGTTTGAATTTTCCTTCACCCAGAAGCTTCTCTTGTTGCCAGTTCTTCTAGCATCTTTCCCCATCCATCCAGAATTGTAGTATCCTGATTAGATTTCCTAAGTCATCATCTTAAGCTCTTAGAGCTCCAAGAAACTCAGGCTAGATCATTTTCTTACTCCAAGAATCAAGACCACATCATCTTTTGTTTTGTTAGCCTTCCTTGTATTTTTCTCCCCAGAATTAAAGTTTGCTTTCATTTGAGCAGCCCTCCCTGGATACAGGCATCTCTTCTCTTCCTGGCTTTCTCATTTGCTGCCTCTCTCACTCTCACCCCACACATCTTGCTTTCGTTGCTATTTCCAAAGTCAAGAGGTGCATTTTTAACTTTTCAGACACCATGATATAATCGCATCAGCAGACCCCTTGAGGGATTGAGAAAGACCTATTTTTCATGATCTGTCTTTGGGAGCTGTGACAACCCAGCCATGAACTCACAGGCCAGTGACCTGCCTTGCACACATTTGAAAACAGAATGAAGCTCTGCAGGGCACTTCCGTAGAGTCCCTCATCTCTAACAGGGAGGTGACTCCTTCCTTCCCTCAGCCTCACCTGGAGAACCACCCCTGCTTTGGTGTTGTCTTCAACTTGTATGCCTTTCTCTCAGGCCTCATTGCACAGTGCCTTCCCCTCTAAAAACTCAGTTTCGCACCACACAGATGGGCCATGCAGCAGGGCAGCTCCCAAAAGAGCCTGCGTTTTTTGGAGAGCAGGCCTGGGTTGTGTTAATGCCAGCTGACTTGAGAATCACAGGGAAGCCAGCAGGGACAATTAGCAGGTAAGATCAGGGCCTCTTAAATGCTCCAGGGCTGCTAAGGCACTAATTGTAGCTGCACTCACCTTCCTCTTCTCCCACCTGCAAATAAATACATTTCTTCAGCCAGAGGGATTATTTGCTTGCTTCTCCCTGAAGCAGTGTCTCTAATTGAAATCCTGCTTCTTAGAGGTTCACTTCTAAGCCGTTGTTTTGATATGGGCGAAGAATATAAAGGTAAGGCAAGCTAGATACCTGGAATGCAAAATGTAAGGAGGCCCTCACCCTCACAACCCAGGAACAAGGGTCTCCCTAAATTTTGTATGCTAGACACCTGGCTTGTCTCACCCTGTCCCAGCCCGGGTTTTGACTCAGATGTTTTCAGCGGGTATTCCATTAGGTAACGATGGTGAGATTCACAGGAAGTCAGAAAGCCCCTCTGCCTCTGAAAAACATTCCCTATGAACGCTGAAATGTTTTGGCAGTCCATGACACCTCTACCATATTAGAGCTACCATTTACTGAGTGTTTGGTATATGCCAGTTCTGAGCTAAAACCACCCTTGATTCTTATTTGGCATCCCGTCAACCCTAAGACATTGGTGGTGATCTCAGTTTTACAGATAAGAAAACCGGGGCTAGGAGAGGTCCTTCACATAACCAACATGTAGCTGAACCAGAATTTGACCTTGGTCTGCTGACTACCCCACATTCTATACTCATTGAGCTGTCCTTATACCTGATGGGGCATCTGTCACCATGCCAGGTAAAGCCACTGAGTTTTTCAGTGACAAGCATTTAAGGGTGGGGGGGCAAGGAGCGAGAGGCATTGTGAGTACTCTGGGGCCAGAGGCATTCTGAGCATGTAGGGGCCCAGGAAAGGAGTGTAGAGAGAAGATTCTGGAGGCAATTTGAAGGGAAATTTAGACAAGTCCTATTTTCTGACTTCACCTGTAAACAGCTAGGTTTAAAGGTTGACTTTGGCTCTAATTATAGGCCCAAGAAGATGGTTCTGGGTTGAGCTGAGCCTACGTGGACTCTTTTGGAAGGGGTAGCCTTCTCTCTGCCCAGACCATCTGTCTGTGCCTCCCTTCTGTCTGGTGGCAGCCCCACTCCACACTTGTGCTGTCTGTAGCTGGGCTGGTTATGTTCTGATATCTGCAGCCAGCACCTGGACCAGAGAGCCAAGCAGCCCCTTTATCTTGTTAGTGAAATGCAGCTCTACATTAATATTTCTTTCAGTGCCTTGCTCACATCCTCCTGGACATTCCTCCTTCTTTCCCACTAGCAAAGTCCTGCTTCCTCTTCAAGGCCTATTGTGAGCCCCACCTCTCTAAGAAATGTTCTTCAGCCCATCACTGTCCACCTCCACTTCTGCAGAATGAAATGCTTCTCTTTTGGTCTGCCGTGGACCTTCCTTCATCCAGCTTTTCAGGATCTCCTGATGCACAGCTGCTGCCCCTGTGTGCAGATCAACTCCTGATCCAGCATGAGCTCCTTGAAGGCCAAGGCTGGGCTTGTCTCCACTCTCCGTAGTGTCCCAGTGATGCCATGCAGAAATCTAGGCTTCCTCCTACCACCTTCCCAGAGAATGTTCTGTTTGCTCAATAAACTGTTTTGAAAGAATCAAAGCACAGAGAACTATATAAAGTAGAAATCAAAATTAACTTCCTTCCTCCCAAATCTATTTCCCAGTGGTCCCAATTGTTGAGTTTGATATCCTTTCTTCCAGAAATTCCTCTGTACAAACAAAAATGCACAGACATAAACCCGTCCATAGACACATTTCTTTGATTATTCCAATAACATTCTCAAACAATACATATGTTTCGTGGATTCCTTTTTGCTGCTTAACAATACAACATAGCCTTGGGTCCATTTCAGTGCACACGGAATTATCTCATTTTGTACCAAAATTGTTAAATGTCTTGTCGATGGACACTTGGGTTGTACTAATTTTTTCCTGGCAGTTAACTTGCTTCTACTAAAATATTTACACATTTGAGTAGCTATTTTTATAGCTTGGAGTCCTAGAGAGTTCTGGGGCCAATAATACGAATCTTTGGATTTGAGGGAATATTACAAAGTTGCTTCCAAGAAAGCTGAGCAGGCTTCCTCTTCAAAAAGTGAACGGGGAATGCTGTTCCCCCACTGACCCACCTGAACCTCATTAATATCATTACATTTTTAGAAACTTTGGCACTGTGAGAAGTGAAAGATGATATTAAACTGCTGCCTTGATTTACATTTGTTCCATATATTTGTAAGGTTAATTATTTTTTTTACATGTTCGTTACCATTAGTCCTGCCTATTCTCCTACTTTGCCTATTTTTCTTTTGGACAATTAGTTTTAATGATCTTCAAGAGCTCTTTTTATATTAGACCTGTGTTTGTCATATGGATAGAGAATGTTTTCCCCAGTTTATCTTTGTGTTTGTTCTATGGCTTATTATACTCGTAGTATTTTTTTTTTTCCACAAGAGCTTTTTTAGATTTAAATGGGTTTTGAAAATTTGGATTAAGAGCATAAGTTTTGAATTCAGACAGATCCAAGTTTGAAGACAGGCCACATAGCTTACTTTGTGTAAGTCCTTTGACCTCTCTGAGCCTTAGTGTTAGGGTCCCCATCTGATGCTTGGAAGTGATTCAGGGAATAAACGGGAAAATGGAGCACAGTGAGCATTGACCGAGGTGGATGGAATCAACAGGGACCCTCCTCTGCAGGTGGAAGCTGTCTCTCTGCGGTGCCATGCATACATCTGCTCTGACCTCCGCCTACTCCCCTGACTGTGACCTCCCCTGAAATTCTTCTTGGTCTGGAGGGAATGTTCCCCCTAACATCCCCTGGGACAATCCAGAGGAGACAGTTCTGGTTGCTCCTCTCTGATTAACAGGCAAGGTAGAAAAAGATGTTACTTGACTTAAATGTTTGTTTCACCAACTAGGCCATCTGGCCACTTGACAGAGGCCACCCTGGCGTTCTCCCATCCACATCGCTGAAACCTATTGAACTTCATCATGTCAGCCTTAAATCACTTTGCTGGATTTTCGTTTCGTTTTCAAGTTGTTCATTCTCTCTTTCACTCACACTAGTAATTTCAGGGGCAATATTATAATTTCGAGGTATTGCTTCAGAAGCATTGCAAAACATTAAAGTACATTTAGTGTTGAATTGTCACTTAAGATTATTGCAGGAAATTAGGGCTTTCTCAATCATAAAGTGACAGTAGACTAAGAACACAGCTTCTGTGATGACTCAAGATGGACAGAATAAAGAAGTGTTAAGCACACAGCCCCCTCTTATGTGGCCACCAAGGAACCCCAGGAAATCCAGGCTTGGGTGTGGCGGACCTGGGGGACTGGGGCTGGGGACTCTTTAGTATCCTTCTCACCACACGTTTAATCGCCAGCTTCACTTAATGCCAGGGTGTTGGCCCTCCTCTGAGAAAGTACCCAGGGAACTGAGGAGAAGGGCAAGGGTGAGTCCATCTCATGGACTAGGACGTGGCTGCTAGGGTGGTGGGTGGCAGGGTATTGCCCTTGCCTATCTCATTGGTTCAGGGCAGAAACGTGCAAAGCTAGCCAGTGGGCTTTCCTGGAGCACCCAGTAGCAGCCTAGCAGCGTCTGCTCAGCCACCTTGTTGCAGGCAACATTAGCTCCAACTTATAGACAGGCACAGAATGACTGAGAAGCCAGATAGAGGGAGCCCAGGTTTAAACCTGGCTGCCTAGTGTGTTTCATTTCTGTGAAATAGAGAGCCGTGGGCTTCTTCTCTGAGTGGGAGTTATATACGAGGCTATCATTTAGGACGTCTGTGTCCTCTGTACCATGTCTAGTGTTGTGACCTTCCTGGAGGGAAGCAAGGTGTCTGTCTGATTGGGGAGAATTGGGCCTGCCTTCCGGGCACCAGGCTGGGCAGTGGGGGATATGGTTCCATGCAGAGCCTCCTTATATATGCTCCTCAGTCCTTAGGGCACAGAGAGTGTTTATCCAAAAGCCACCTCCCTGCCCTCCAGCACTCACACACACTCTCTCTCTATCACACATACAACACAGCTTCAGGACAGCCCTAACCCTGCCCAAGCCCCCTAGAAGGCCTGACCACCAGCCCTTCACCTTCACTGGGCACAAGTCTCTGCCCTTCCAGGAGCCAATCTGCTGAACCCCCTCGGTGTCACCGTGCTCAGCTCCCCAGCTGAGCCCTCCTTGCTGGTACAGCCTGAGTTCATGTGCATCAGTCAGCCAGATGCACCTACTTGGAAAGTTGACAGCGTCCAACGTTCTGTGTTTGTGACAAAGTCCCAGGAGATTTTTATTTGCATTAAAGATAATAAATACCAAGATAGTCCCCTCCTGAGTCAGGAAGCCCCAGCTCTCTACAGTTTGTCTCAAGGTACCAGTGAAGGGCTTCAGAGAAGTAAATGAGAGGTGTCCCCAGGAGGGCTCCTTGTGCTCTGTGCCAGGATTTCTCAATACATTTTGGCCTGTGACACAATCATGCAAGGGGCATGCTGGGGACAGGGCCTTCAACTACCCCCTCAACCATCTCCTCCCCTTCCCCCACCACCATCTTCGTCTCCTGGGACTGTGAAGCTCAGAGGCCACACTGTCCCCAGGCTCCTTGTAAATAAGCTCTTAAACACCCAGACCTCGTACTTGGGCTCAGAGCTCAGAATCCTCAGAATCACCCCTGCATGGGGTCAGTTCCCACAGGAAGCTGTCCCCCCACCTACCCCCACCCCCTGCCCGTGGCTCCTGGGACCAAGTTCACCCGGACACTTCCACTTACCCTTCTCTCTCCTTCACCAGTGGGTCCTATTTAACTCATCAAACCATGACTGTCACATTTTAGTATGTCCACTCTCTAGAGGAATCTGGACAGGCCCACTCTACGTGTCTTCTGCTCGGGCGTGCAGCTGTCTGCCCAGCCTCTGCTGGTGGTCCCCAGAGCCCCTCTCCCAGCTGGACCTGGAAGATTTCCAAGTTCCTGCCTCATGTCCAGAGTTGGCTATGCTGCAAGCTGGTCCCTGAGCTCTGGAATTACCTTAGCTCATTACCAGAGTGTTTCTCTAAGAGCAGGTTAACAGAGAAATAAAAGTGTTACCAGCGTTGCTACAGATGACCATGACTTAGAGATTACTGCTCCCTGAGCCCAGGGTCTAGAGCACCCAAAGTCAGACAGACCACACAGAGGGTGTCAGCCACACATTCTGACATTGAAAAGTTCTGTTTAGTTTGTTTTCCAATTGATTCATTCATTTGATTCGAGGCTGTTCTGCCATCAGAGCTGCCAGTTCTTTGTGAGACAGTCTATGCCTGAGAGTTCCTCATCACCTGTAGGGCTGGGCAAATGCCACATCTACTCTAATGTTTGTCCACTTGCCATTGTTGAGGTAAAAGCAGGGGCAGTTGGGGTGCCACAGAAGGGGCAAGTATGGTGGGGGCAGAGGGATCCAGGCTCAGACCCTGGTGTCTTTGGACAAGACTCAGTTTTCCATCTTTTAAGGAGATTCAGTGTTGCCCAACTTCCAAAGTGCCCGTGAAAAGTGAATTTGTAAAACCCCAAGCTGGGCCTCCCACCAGACAGTACATTGTAGCCTTTTGGTTCCATTGTCCTAAGTATGAAGGCTTCTTGTCTCTTTCCAGCTGCTTCCACAGGGTGCTGGGAGTTTGGGGTATCAGAGAGATCCCCTCTAGACCCAGGCTGGCGATGGCAAGGATATGCAGCCGGCTCTCCGCCCTCCACCTAACTCGGCTTTCTCTCTCCTGCTGGGGGGTCTCCAGGGCCGGGGAGAGATCTTTGAGAGGTGTTTCAGCCACCAGAGAGGCAGCGGGTGCCAGGTGGGTGGAGGAGGAAACCTCAGCACACGGAGTTTTAGTGACTTGCCTGAAGCCCCACCGGTGGGACAACCCCAGCACTCTGGGCTCCACGCTCCTGATGGCTTGAAGGAAGATGGTGGTGGGGCAGGGAGGACTGAAAGGAAGGAGAGGAGAGGAAAGCAGAGTAAAGAAAGAACAGTGGGAGAAAGGGGAGTGAGGGAGTGAGGTGCTCCGTCAAAAGTCAAGAGACAGCACTTGTAATTCCAGTTCTTGAAGGACCGAGACAAGAGGATCGCTTGATCCCAGGAGTTTGAGGTTGGTGCAGTTTGAGGTTGGTGCATATAGCCAGGGTAATAGAGCAAGACCCTGTCTCAAAGAGATAAAAAATAAAGTCAACGGACAAAGTGAAAACCTATAAAGGAAGCTACCCTATTCCCTCTTCACCACCTCCCTGTCCTGTCCTTCAAAAGGTGGAAGGCAAAATCACTTTGGTACACAGAGCTGAGCCCTGGTCTACAAACCAGGCTGCCAGAGGCTGGCTTAGCCCGGGCCGTGCCACCTGCTAGCTGTGTGCCTTTGTGCCAGTTTCCTAACTTTTGGATGTTTCTTTCCTCACTTACAAAATGAGAAGCCTGGGAGAGATGATGGCTGATGGCTCTTCTAGTTCTAGAAATGTTTGGGACCATTCAGATAAAAATCCTAGAGCTCTGATGGTTGTGACTACTTTGAGATGGAGAAGCCAGCAAAATTCCCTTGGGAATTGGGCTCATTCCTTTTTTCTTCAGCCAAGGAAGGTTCTGGAATGATGGGAAAGCCAGAAACATCCTGGCATCTGAGGAGCACCCCACCCCCTCATCCCATCATCTCCATTGGCAGCCTAAGACTCTTCTGCCTCCCAGGAAATGGTTTAATTTATATCTCAATAACCTGCCTGATAGGAAGCCGAGAATAATCTGGGTGACTATCAGTTTGCTAGATGCTGCCATAACAGAATACCACAGATTGGGGGGCTTAAAGAACAGAAAATTATTTTGTCACCATTCTAGAGGTGAAAGTGTCAGATCAGCAGGTCGGCAGGGTTGGTGCCTTCTGAGGCCTCTCTCCGCGGCTTGCGGAAGGCCGTCTTCTCCCTTTATCTCTGTGTACTTGTCCTTGTCTGTGTGCGTGTCTGTGTCCAAATCACCTCCTTTTATAAAGACATCAGCCAGATTAGGGCCCCTACCCCACCCTAACCACCCCATTTTGCCTTAGTCAACTCTTTAAAAGCCCTGTCTGCAAATGCAGTCACATTCTGAGTTATAGGGGCTTCAACATACGAATTTGAGGGGGACACAATTCAGTCCATAACAGTGACTAGGGCCTTATTGTCCATGCTGGAATATGTTTAAAAAGTATTTTTGATATTGTTATTGAAGAACACACATACATGCAAAAAAGTACACATATGATATGTTTATAGCTTGAGCACACTCAGAGAGCCAGATCGAGGCAGAGTGTTACCAGTTCCCCCAGACCACCACCATGTCCCCTTGTCCATGCATTAGCTTCTCTTGTTTTTGTGCTTCGTATATACAAGTCTTGTAGGACATCAACTTGTGCACCTGCCTTCTTCACCCAACATCACGTTTGTGAGATTCATCTGGGTTGCTGGGCAGGGTTGTCACCTGCTGATCCTCTTGTGTAGTGCTTCACTGTGTGAATATTCCTTCATTATTCCATGCATTTTATCATTGATGAGATTTTGGGTAGTTCCTAGTTTGGGACTATTATAAATAGATTGTTCTAAACACTCTTTTTTAAAAAAAAATATTTTGGGGATGGGGTTTTGTTATGTTGCCCAGGCTGAACTCAAACTCCACTGCTTAAGCCAACGGTTCTCAAAGTATGGGTCATGACCCACAGGAACTGTACTAAAGGGCCATGGCATAAGGAAGGTTGAGAACCACTGGCTTAAGCTATCCTCCTACCTCAGTGTCCCAAGCAGCTGGGGCTACTGCAGCTGTGCATCACTTCCCCCAGCTTTAATACTCTCGTGCACGTCTTTACATGGATTTTTAAAAATTAAATTATAACCCTGTGTACATTTATGGGGTACAGTGTGCTAATTTGATATACAATGTGGAATGCTTACAACAAACTGATTAACATAACTATCATCTCACTTATTTGTGTGATCAGACATTTATATTCTACTTTTAATAGATTTGAAATGTACATTGTATTGTGCACAATAGGTGAGGTTCCCACAAAATGCCCTCCCTCCTCCCACCCTCCCCACGCTCCTTTTTTCTCCTTTCTGGACTATGGTTGTGTTTTATCCATCATATGAATGTGTAAGGGATTATATATTGGTTTCATAATAGCATTGAGTACATTGGATACTTTTTTTTACATTATTGAGATGCTTTACTAAAAAGAATATGTTTCAGTTCCATCCACATAAACATAAAAAATGTCAAGTCTTCACCCTTTTTATGGCTGCATAGTATTCCATGGTATACATATACTATGATTTGTTAATCCATTCATGAGCTGATGGGTATTTGGGTTGCTTCCATGACTTGGAAATTATGAATTGGGCTGCAATAAACATTCTGGTGTAAATGACTTTGTTGTAAAATGATTTTTGATCATCTAGGTAGATACTCAGTAGAGGAATTGCAGGATTGAATCGTAGGTCTACTTTTAGTTCCTTGAGAATTCTCCAAACTTCTTTCTAAAAAGGCCATATTAGATTGCAATCCCACCAGCAGTGTAGAAGTGTTCCCTCCTCTTCTGTGGACACACTTTACCCATTTGTGTTGGTGTATACTTAGGGGTGGAGTTGTGGGGTCTTAGGTTACTCATGTGTACAACTTTAGTTTAGACTGCCAAATAGTTTTCCAAAGAAATTGTACCAGTTTACATACTCCCACCAGCAGTGTATAAGGTTTCCAGTTGCTCCATATCCTTAACGATACATGGTTCTATCTCCCTATCTGTTCTTTATTTTAGGCACACTTGTGAGTGTGTAGTGATATCTCACTGTGGTTTTAATCGTGTTTCTCTGTTGACCTGTATGGGACACCCTTGCCTTTGATTGGCCGTGTGGATGGCCTAGTCGAGTCTTCTGCCCTTTTCCTCTACTGGATTATCTGCCTTTTTTCTTATTTTGTAGAAATACTTTCTATATTCTCTATGAACATTTTGCTTATTCTGGGACAATTTTTCAGAGTGAAAGGAGAGGAGAGAATGATAGATAAGCTGGGGTGAGTGTTGTAGATGAGGGCAGACCCAAATGTTCAACACACCGTGGGTTCCAGTTTTAAGAAGATTTAAAGAGGCTAATTTGAAGCCACCAAGGACTCACATAAAAACAAAAAGGAAAAAAGAGCCATGTTTTCAGTAACAGCTTGTAGGATTCTCAACCTCTTTCTTTCCCTGAATATTTCCAAAGATGTTCACCTTTAAAATCCAACACTGAGATGAATTTTTATTCCCATGTGATACTGATTCAGCCTTTGGTTTTCTATCCATCCATGATCTAACTTAAGTTCATTAAGCTTCTGACATTTTATGATCCTCTTAGTCCATTCCCATAATTTTATTAATGAACAAACAAGCCTGAAATGGTAAAATGACATCCCCAAGGTCCCCCAGCTAGTTAGCACAGAGCCGGGACTAGACTCCCAGTCCACTGTGCTTTTTCCAAAGGCATTTTGATAAATATTCAGTGTTTAAATCAACCCATAAATACCTTTGACCATGTGCAAGGTCATTGTTAGGAACTGATATCGTTTGAAATATCCAGTGGAGGGAAGGTGCTGGCCCAGAAGTCAGAGGCCTCAGCGGCTGGTGGTCGAGGCTCAGTGTTCACCCTCTGCCTTCTCAGGCTCAGGTGACAAGGCTCCACTAGAGTGTCTGTGACATCCCTTCCAAGTCTAAATTCTACATCCAAAAGTAACTTGCATGAAGGAAGAGAAATGGTAGCTGTTTTTTTTACAACAAGAAACAAGTAAATAAGTATTGATTTCCTATGAAAGGAAAGGATTGGGTTTCTTTAGTCAATAAAGAGAAAGGAGAGAAATCAGCCTTCAAATAAATGAAGTCCCAGTGGTAGGAGTAGTGCAGAAAAGTCACTCTTGTCTCTCTCTTCAAGTGGGCAACAGAAAATGTCTATTTACAGGTGGAAGGGTTCAGATTATACTTAAGAGACTGAGTGATGTTAAACCATAGGAGGCTGAAGAATCTCTGCAGGTCACTAAATTAAAGACATGTATATAACTGGACCTCTTATGGTCGGAAGTAAGAGAAAACCACATTCGAATCGGCTTGAGCACAAAAGGAAAGAAAAAAATGTACGAACTTATGTCATGGAAAATAAGGCTAGGCCTTATTTCAGGATTGGAAGGATTCAGGCTCAAAGAACATTAGCAATAATTCTTTCTTGCTTTCTTCCTGTAATTCTTTTCCTTCCTTCCTTCCTTCCTTCCTTCCTTCCTTCCTTCCTTCCTTCCTTCCTTCCTTCCTTCCTTCCTTCCTTCCTTCCTTTCATTAACATTAAATCATAGCTGTGTACTCTTCGCTTTCCTTTGCATTAGAAAGGAAGGCCTTTCAGGACAGGTTCTCCTGTGTTGGGGGAGTCATGGCCCCAGGGTCACAGGCTTATATTCTCCTGGTTTGGCAACTCCAGCAGAGAATTTCTTTCCTAGGGTTTCAGCACATGCCCCGAGTCTGGCTCTGGTTATCCTGATTTGGGTCCCATGTTCATGTTTGGAACCAGCTACTGTGACTCTATGACTCTGTCTATTCATTCACTATCCACCTGCCTTTGTGGGTGGAGAGTTGGGACTATCTCCCACATGAACTTCAGGGACTGAGTCAGGGACAGAGGTTCCCCAAAGGAACATCAGGGTGCTCTTAACAGAGGAAGGGAGAATTAATTTAAGGCAGACATGAAAACTGATATCTAGGTAAGCTCTGTGAGTTGTAAACATTAAAGTTGAAAGAAGGAGCCCTGCCCAGGGGGGATAAGAGAAAGATGTTTCTCTTTCCTAGCAGCTGTGCAGCTGAACAACTTTGACCGAGTCTCATGCCTACTCTCGACCTCCTTTTCGTCATTTAAAGCATGGTGGGGATGGGAAAATCTGTGATCCAGTGGTGGGGGTGGGGGTGGGGGTGCCAGACTGTGCCTGCTCTGCACCTGACAGGCACATCCTGCAGTGGTGCTGGTCTTACACCTGGGAACTCTGACCAGGCTCAGTCCCACCATGCACCAGGCTCTGCTGGTCCCCAGCTGCCACCTCCTCCTTCCCACGTACATGCATTTCAGGGGAAGAATGCTCTCTGCCCTCCAACACACACGTCTGGGCTAAGCTCTGGCTGGGGCCACCCTCAAGTAGCCTCTCGCTCTGGGAAGCATTATTCCCAGCAGACTTCCAGAGTTCCTGGAGCCTGACTGTCTGAGGCCTCTGGACCCTCAGCGTTCTGCCTTTCCTGGGTTGGGCTAGTCTGTTTCAAGGGCCTACTTGCCTCCTCTCCTGCATTCTTCCCCAGCCTCAGATCAGCCTGGCCACAGGCTGGTAGTCATGCTGAGCCTCACAGACCCGCAGCGTGGCAGCAGGCAGGGCCCTGGTGGGAGAGAGGGGGAGGCCTGCTCCTCACTCACACCAGGCCAGGAAGAGGCCTTCCCTGGAGTCCCTTGGCTGCCCCTTCAGCCTCCTGCTCTGTCTCCACCTAGACAGAGCAACTTGGAGCCACTCTATTCTATGCATATTTTTCTGGGGTGGAGTCAGGAAAGGAAATAACTGATTTTTCTTCTGTAAGTTCAGAATAATATTTCTAGGTACCACTATTTTAAGCTATACAGTGAAATATATATCAGTGAAGTAGGGTCTAGTTTAGTTCAAAGTCAGAATGGGATTTAGGCACATATTTTAATGAGAGTCCATTTTTTTTCATACTTTCCATAAACCCAAATTGAAACCCTACCATGTTATACCAGATGTGAGCAGATGGCTGAGACATGACCTTGCCCTCCAGATGCTCACAGTGGGCCAGGTGTGGAAAGTGGTCACTAAACGTGTGGCTGTGTTGTGCTCAAAGCAAGGACAAAATCTGGGAGGTTTCTTTCCATTGTCAAATCCAGGAGCCCTTCCCAGAGAAGAGGATACTTGAGCTGGTGGAAGTTCCTTGGTGTCCATCCAGGGCAGAGACATGGAATTGTGAGCTAATTGGAAAGGCTGGGGTTCTGGGCTCAGGCGGAAAAGGAAGCCTTAGGAAGTGGGCAGCAGAGAGTTCATGAAGGGCCTTGATGTGATGCTGAGAAGCTGAGTGTAGGCCACATGTTAAGGAAGGGCATTTTGTTAAAATGTAGCTTCTGTTCACAGGTCTGGGGTGGGGCCTGGGATTCTGCAGGACTAACATGCTCTCAGGAGATGGCATAGATCACACTCTAACAGCAAGAGTGAAGTCCGTCAGGCATCTTTGGGAACATTGCTTAAAGAATGATTATAATCCCTTGTGTTTGTGTACCTGGAAATTCTAAAATGTGTGAGAGTATTGTATAATTTAATTCATGCAATATCCCTGTGAAATGGGATTCATATAGCCCATTATTTTTATATGCAGATCCTGTAGGACAGGGAAGTTAAACAAGCAGAATTTTATAGCTGGAAAGGGCCTCAGAAATCTAAAACAATGCCTTATTTTACAGGTGAGGAGACGTTATCGGTCATCTTGAGGTTGTTGCAAGTCTGAAAGCCCAAAGTTTCTGTGATTTTAATGTGTGGCTCATAATGACATAGGTTTTTAAAGACAAAGGATGGGTGAAAATCTTTAGTTCATTCTGGGAAAGGTCCCAGGTTTGCCTCCCTCTCTGGGCTAAGCTCTGGGAGAGGGTTTAGCATTATATTAATATCTCTGACAGATATGGCTCTAGGAGCAATGTACCTGAAATTAAACATCCTTGACTGGATAATCACAAATTTTAGTCTTTCTTCCATTCATTTTCTTGGCAATCTTGAACCATATTGGTTCAATATAGTGCATCCCATCATTTTTATTAGTGATAGAGGGATAACAGCTCCCACCATATCTACCTAGCTGCATGGTTGAGAGAATCAAATTGGCAGGGCATCGAAAAAGTATTGCATACCTACCATGTGCTGACACTGTTCCAGGCATTGCAGGTAAAGAGCAGGACAGATCCAGCCCCAAATCTCTTGAGCTCACGGCGAATATCAGCTCACGACTGATATTAATGACACAAGTTTCAGCCAAGTATCACAACAGGAAGGCCCACCTGGAGATCTCAGACAGCTTCCCAGAAGGAAGTGGTCTTTCAGCACAGAACTGTAAAGGATGTAAGAATTATCAAGAGGAAGAGAAGAGAGACTGTCTGGGGAAGAGCCCTGAGGTGGGAGGGCATTGGCTAGCTCCAGAGACACCAGCTGGGTGTCAGGAAGGGTGAGTGGTACTAGGAGAGATTGGAGAAATAAACTAAGTTAGATCTTACAGAACTTGTTGAGGATTGGGGACTTTATTCTAAGGTTACTAATAAGCCATTGAGAGTTTTAAGCAAAGTGGTGGCATAAGCTGATTTGTGACTTAAGAAGATACTGGCTTTGGGGAGAATGACTTGAGCAGAGTGGGGGCTTCTGCCTAGTCTGGGCAGGAGATGGTGGTGGCTCCAAGGAGGGTGGCGGTAGTGGGGACAGTAGACAGGGACAGGTTTGGGAGGTACAAGCGAAGGCTTAGGGATCGATTAGATATGGGAGTGAGGAAGAGGAAGTAGAATGGGACTACTTGCAGGTTTCCAGCTACAAAACTTTGCTGTGTGGTGAAGGACATTATGATGATTGGGAGCAGTGCAGACAGCGCAGCTCTGGTGCCTGTCTAGTCATTGACTCAGTTTCAATGTGCCCCATTATAGGTGCACACAAGTTTTCCAAGCCGTGATGTTGCATAGGCGGTCATCTGCCTACCCAACAGGAATCTGGCTGTGGATGTCTACGGAGGCAATTTGGGAATTGCATGTCCCTAGAGATGGTATTTCAAACCAGAATGATGGTGGAGGTGCCCAGGGAGAAGGAGTGAGAAGTAGAGAGCTGAGGACGGCACCCAGAGGTGCTCTGCTGTTTGGTGATCAGCAAGTGAGATAATAGATGAGGAACCACTTTAAAAATTAAAGGAGGATGTTATTGTTGCACTGCAATGTACTTATCATGTATAATAATGTGCATCTCTGACATTTACTGCTGCACTTGGATGGGAGAGATTATATTTAATGTTCCCAAATCTGCAAGACTGTTTCCTCCAAGTTCTTGTTGCCCCTATTATAAAGAAAAACCTAGGGGGGATTGATTCTTATCTTGTCATGCTACAGTAATTTCATTTTCAAATCATTAACAGGAAGGCATCTCCAGCTGATCATTCTCCATACAAAGCCCTATCTTAGAAGCCTGATACCATCTCAAGTTTCTGGAGAGCTTTACTGAGTTCAGTCCAGACCCTCAGCTCTAAATGAAACAGCATGAATCTGGCTCCTGCTTGCAACTCTTGTGGAATCTCTCCCATCAGCTGATTTGAGGGGGCGGGGTTGCTGCTAGTCCTGGCATTTGGCTATAGATTGTTCTAACAATTTTATTGCTGACTTACGTGAGATGGACAGATATTAGGGAGCTGAACTCATTTTCTGTTAAATAATTTATTTTGAAACTGCATTCTAGATTGCATATATGGGGAGGGCAGAGTCATCCTATGATGAAGAACTGTCTTCAGCTCAGAATTTAAATGAATTTTCATAGGAAAATATCCTTCCCTGGAACTGTTCCCATGCATAGAAGTGGGGGTGGGGTAGAGGTTCTTGCTTCTCAGAAAATAAATCCAATCAAAAGGAGACATTCTGCAGGAGTCTAGCCTGCCCGACTCCTATTCAAAGCTACTTTGCTTCTTTGAATTCCATCAAGCTTCTCTCTTAGTAACAGAAAAGTTTATTGTGTTCACCTTAAATGTAAAAGGCCCTTTCAAGATGATACCTTTCCTTGTCATAGAGCATCAGCTGGGAATCTTTATTTCTTGATAGCTAAGATTTTGTTCTGCACCATGGCATCCACAGGACGAAATTCATTTCTGAGCTTGTAGCCATTTGAATTGAGCTACCTTAATTTGCATTTGGAGACTCAAATCATTTGATCTTTGCTGTGCTCCCAGTCAAGGAGGCCAGAGGGTCAGGATCTCTGGGTCATACTTCTGACCCTACTACTTGCCAGCTGTGAGTTGTGACAGGTCATATAACCCATCCATGCCTCAGGTTTCTTGTTGCTAGAGCAATGAATTAAGTAGTGGCCATCTTCTAGGACTTCCTGTAAGGCTTAAGTAAGCAAGTGTGTAAAGAAGATGTGCTGTGTTAATTTTAACCATGTAGCCCTTGATCCCAGGAGCACATCACTGCTGTGCTCAGCACTTGACAGGTGTTCACCTCCTTAGGTAGCTGAGATTCAAAGCCAGTCCTACCTCTCCCATTATATAGTTGGAGGAAAGGATGAGTGAAGGAAGGGAGGAGCAAGGTCATGTGAGATGAAGGCCTTCTTGGCCAGTTAACCAGATGATCAGACAGTTATAGAGCTCTCCGGTCCCTTAGCATTCCTCCCAGAGAAGAATTGTTTAAAGGTGGGAGAACTGGGAAGGGCTCAGGGCTCCAATTGTCCTGAGATTTGGAATTTCACCTCTTTTTGCAATCCTAGCTTTGATCAGTTTCTTCCTTTATTTTATTTTATTTTTTTGAGGCAGAGTCTCACTTTGTCTCCCTCAGTAGGGTGCTCTGGCATCACAGCTCACAGCAACCTCAAACTGCTGGGCTCAGGCAATTCTCTTGCCTCAGTCTCCTGGGTAGCTGGGACTACAGGTGGCTGCCACAACACCTGGCTATGATTCTTCCTTTATTATAATCTCTACTTTTGGTCCATCCCTTGTCCTTTATGTCCCAAATACATGTGTGTGGGAACGGTGGTGAGGGATGCAGGGCCTTAGGCAAAAGTGGTGTTAGCTCCATTTCCAGGGAGGAGAAAAGGATTAGGGCTGTTAATCAGGAAATCTGGTCCTCTTTCTGCCGCTGATTAGAAGGATGACCCTGGGAAAGCCCTCGCTTTCTGGGCCTTATCTGTGAATTTGGGATTGCAAAGTGTCTGACATCCTGTGGTTCTACTCAGGCTTCCCCTAGACCTCTGTGAGCTGTTTTGGCGACATCAGTAGTGGTCATGGTAAGGAGGTGCTGGTGGTGATAGACAGTGGTAATGAAGGTGGGGATGACAATGGAGGTGGCACCGGAGGTGATAATGATGGTGCTGGAGTTGGAGGTGGGTGCCATGGTGACTGTTGTTGAGACAGAGGTAGAGGTAATGGTGGAGATGATGATAGAGGTGGTAGTGGCAGAGGTGCTGGTGGTAGAGGTGGAGGGGATGGTGATGGTGATGGTGGAGGTGGTGGCAGTGGTGCTGGTGGCAGAGGTGGAGGGGATCCAGGAGGTGGGGTGTGATGACTAACAGCGGCCCTTGTCTGGGAGTAGGCCCTGGACTTTGCCCTGGGCATTTGTATCTACTTCAGTCCTCCCAGCAGCTGGAGGGCTGAGATCTAGAGCCCGAGGCTGAGCATCCCTGTGCTGGGGATCCAGGTCAGGTGGAGGCAAAGCTGGAGTCCTCTGGGGAATAATTTGCTGGAAAATCTATGTGAGGCTTGTGATAAGAGGGGAGTGAATCCGGCTACTTTCATGTTTAGCTCTTCCCAAATCGTTTCCTGTGACAACTCAGTTGTACCTAGGTGAAAATTCAGGGTTTTAAGGGTCAGATTTCATTCTCCCCAGGTCATGCAGTGTGGAGTAGAAATGCTGTTCCACTGCCCTTTTTAAATGCTTCTCTGACAAAGACTTGTGATTTAAGGGGACCCCTAGGTGAATCGCTTGGGACAAGCAAACATCCTGCAAACATGTCTTTGGCCAAAGTGGTTTTCTATGCCCTGTTTCACCCACTGACCCGCATATGTACTCCATTTGTACCCCTTGGGGCCATCTTGGAGAGAAACAGGGAAAGAAATGAGTTTTCAATGTAGAGCTCAGGGTTGGTCAGTAGCAGGGAAGCTTAAGGCTAAAGCTGCTGGCCCCTGAAGGCAGCGGGTTGGAATCTCAGAGTCCTCCACCCTTGTCTATTCCTCCTTGTCTGGCAGGGGGGGGTCTGCTTTTGTTTGAATGAGAAGGTGCTCCCTTCCCCCAATTCCTACTCTCTCCTTCTCTTCCCCTTAGAATGGAGAAGGATGCAAATAAGGCACTCAGCCCTATTTGAGTGGGCTTTTCTGGATAGGGAAGTGGGCTGCAAATTGGTCTACATTAGATGAAAGAATGTTAAATGACTGCTACCCCAGCCCCTTATCTGGAGCCTCTCCTGCTCTCCTTCCATAGAGCAGCTACTAGGGAAAGGTTTCCTCCTGTGCACTGAGGATGTGACAGTGAAGGCAGAGCATCTTGTCCTCGTTGATGTTATGATCTAATTTACACTGCAGTGTTATAATGATGGGGGTAGGAATAAAAAGTCTCTGTGAACTCATAGAAGGGAACTTGATACAGATTTGTGGAGTCAAGCAAGGCTTCCTGGAGGTGGTGACACTTAAGCAGGAACTTGTGGACAAAGGTCTGGACTAAAGTAAGCCTGTGCAGTTGGGGTGGGGGGGGAGGGGGAAGAAAGAAAGAAGGAGGAAGGGTAGATGCTGAGGAGGGTGTGGTCCAGACCGGGTTTAGCATCAGCAGGTGCAGACTCCTGGAGACCAAAGGGAAGAGGTTGGGGAAGAGCCTACCAGGTCATAGGGACAGGGGTATAGAAACCAGTGGGGACCTGTGACACCCTATGCTATGGGCTGTATTGTGTCTCTGCCCCCCAGTCACATTTTGAAGCCCCAATTCCAAATGTGACAGTGACTGTGGAGATGGGGCTTTTAGGAAGTAATTAGCGTTAGCTCAGATCACAGTGCAGGACACTGATCCAGTAGGATTGGTGACCTCGTAAGAAAAGAAAGAGATTCCCCCAAACTGCCATTTCCCCCCATCCCCCACCGCTGGGCGTGAGAGCACAGAGAGAAGGTAGCCGGGAAAGGGGGCCTCGCCAGACACCAAATGTGCTGGCATCCTGATCTTGCACTTCTGAGCCTCCAGAACTAAGAGAAATAAATTTATTGTTTACACCACTCAGTCTGTGGTATTTTGTTACAGCAGTCTGTGCTGACTAATACACCCCTATCTAGACAGGGGTTGGCAGAAACCACCTTCTTGCCTTTAATCTTTGTTCCTAATTCTATATTAATAACAGAAGTTGTAGCTTCACTTGGGGTAATATGTGAGCTCCTAGGTTGACAAGGTCACCTAGCTCCCAGCTCACACCCTTGGAGAGGCTGATTCTCTCCTCGTGGCCAGTGCAGCTGGAAGTGAGATATACCCCCCACCCTCCCGGGAAGATCTTAGCTCTGCCCTCTCCCCACACCTGGCCTCCCCACTTATCCTCCCACCCAGTGGGGGATGTGAGGCCAGCTGGCTCCTCTGCCTCTGCCATTGTGCTGGGCGCTGGTCCTCTCGGGCTGGGGCCTGCACAGGACCTCGGGAAAGGAGAGCAGGAGGAAGCAGGGTCTGCAGGCGTGCTTGCCTGTCTCTGAGGTCCTGCAATGCCTGTGTAGCCTTGGCTTGGCCCAGGCACCAGCTGGCATCTTCTGAGGCTATTTGATTTCATTAGGCTCTGAAGGTAGCTCGTGGCCCATGCAAACACCACCGAACTGGTAGGCCGGACTCCTGGGCTGTATGAAATTGGGCACCTCATTCCACTTCTCTCAGGATTCTGCTAGCAAACTAGTAGACTATACTCTGAGGTCTTTTCAGGAAGCTAAATTCTATTAAAAGTGCAGACTTAGAGCTATTAATCAGTGTTTTTAAGTGTTCTTGCTAGTACTCGGCTGGCATGAGTCCACCACAGCCAGGGATGCCCCAGCCATGATCTTCTCCATCACAGTCTGCAGCTTCCCTGGGGGCTGGAGGGCACTGTGCCCCAGTCATCACCGTCTTCTCCTCTGTTGTGTGTTCCCAGGGAAGAAGCATTTGGCTTCAACTCTCAGGCTAAGAAAATAGCTATAGGCTTTTGCAGCTATACCACACTTGAGGACTTTACTATCAGTGGATTTTGAACAGATTGTTTGCATAGAAAGCCACACGGCTACATACAGTTGAGATCCACATAGAAAAATATTTATTTAGTGGATTCCAGTTGATCATTTATCATGCATCATAAAGGTACAGAGTCACTAAACCACAGTGACGACCCTAAATACCATTTACTCTGAGTGCAAGTGGCTGCCCTACAGCTCCCAAACAGGAGGGTTTATTTTAGAAATATATTTTGTTATTGTAGCAGTTTATTGTTTTCCTTCTTGTACTGAAGCTTGTAGAGCAGAATGAGATGGATGTAATGCTTAGCAAATTGCAGCCCATCTGGAATCTGGTTTCTACATCATATTGCAGAGGTCTCTGGCCTCAACATGGTGGATGGAGTCACACTGGGGAGAAGGCTCTTTCCTGGGTTCCATCAAACAGCTGTGGCATGGACAGGACATCAAACCATCTGTCTTTGTGGACAGAAGCAGCCATCTGTGGCGTTTACATCATTTTAAAGCTGTGGCCTGCGCCCTTCTCTGAAAACCAAATCCCAGTAGCTGTCTTCTAAAGAAAATTCTCAGTAGGAAAGAGGACAAGGAGGAAGACCTGTTTAATGTCTACCAAGGTCACCAGGCTCACCAGTCACTGGAAAAGTGGGTGCAAGGTGTCCAAACACTTCCTGGCAGGGTCGGAAGATGTGGGACCTGGATTTTGCTCTCTGTGGGGGTGTCTTGGTTCATTCAGTCTTTGGTCAACTACACCCCATCCGTGTTGCTTCCAAAGCCTCTCTGATTTCCTTCAACAAACCTAGCAGAGAGTGGTGACTTCCTTTTTGGCAGCCCCCTGGTCGCTCCCTGCAGCTGACTCTGTCACCTTCTCAAGACCATCCAAAAAAATAATGGAAGAGGGAGATGTGTGCCTGGAAGGGCTGTGCCTGGTGTAGTCTGTGGGGACCCTGAAAAAGGGTGGAGGGAGAGAAAGGGAGGAAAACAGAGAGAGGAGAAAGGAGAGATGCCATTGCTTTCTATACTAGAGAAACATGTAAAGAAAGGGGAGAAATGGAGGTGGAAGAAGTGGGGGGAAATGAGAGGAAAGGGGAAGGCATGAGGGGCAGAAGGAAAAGAGAGAGCAGAGAAAGGATGGAGGCCAGGTGGAGGAGGACATGGCCCCAGATGAGAGGGGCTTGCCGGGGGCTGTCAAGGAGAGCACCCCAAGGGAGGGAGCTCGTAGTTATTGTCAGCTCTGTGGACATTCATTAAAATGTGATGCTTCAAAGGCAAGTGAGGGAGTGATGGCACCCCTACCAGTGCCCACAGATGGGGGGCTCCGCCTCAACTGACGCTTTGTATGGCAGAGTCAACTGAGGGCTTATTAACCCCAGATCGCAGCCCCACCCCCACAATCTCTGATCCTGTAGCTCTGGGTTGGGGCCTGGAAATTTGCATTCCTACCAAGTTCCCAAGGGCTGCAGAAGCGACTTACATGTGTTCCAGAGACTATTCCCCAACTCTTTGAAAACCACTGTCTTTGAGGCTAGAGACTAAACCAAGGTTGGTGCTGATTTGGACTCCTCAGGTCAGCCAAGGTCAGAGCATGGGATCAGAGTTTCAGCTGGCTTCCAGAGCAGATTGGCAAACACTAACATAGAAATTGAGAAAGTGCTAAAATCTTTTATTGGGAATATTTGTCTCTTCCTGGCTCTTCATTCAACAAACCATATGCTTACTTTCCATTTGGCAACTGTTATTTAAATGTCAGTTGACAAGCAGATGTTCCTCACCCTACTATATACAAGCTAATTTATTGTCCACAAAACCTGATGGAGTGTTCTCCCACCATGCTGGGTTCCCACTGTCTCCGCCCATCCCTTTGTGGCAGCCACGCTGTGCCTTGGAGCTCCTGGAGGGTGAGATGCCATTGTGTTCCTTCATGCCTGCTCATGCTGTGTCTCTGCCTGAGCTGTCCTTTTCCAGGATAAGTCTCACTCCCTTTAATTTCTCTGTCTGAAGTTGCCTGCCTATGAGAATGTTCTGCCAGACTTTCTAGCTGCTACCACAGTGCTCTGCTCAGACCACAGTTCTGGCTCTTAGGAAACCAGGCTGTGCCTACCTTATCCTCTTCAGCTTAGAATCATCGGTATCTAGGATAGTGTCTATAACAGGCCTCAGCCAATCAAGAAGTATTTGCCACAGCCTGAGCAAGAGCCAGACCCTGTCTCTACTAAAAATAGAAAAATTAGCTGGGTGTTGTGGCACGTACCTTGTAGTCCCAGCTACTTGGGAGTCTGAGAAAGGAGGATCACCTGAGCTCAGGAGTTTGAGGTTGCTGTGAACTAGGCTGATGCCATGGCACTCTACCCTGGAGCAACAGGTAAGATTCTGTCTCAAAACAAAAAGAAGAATTTGTCAAGTGAATACATGATGTCCAGAGAACTTAAATCAGGGGAAAAAAGAGAAGAGAGGATAGAAGGTGGTGGTGGAGAAGTCTAACCCCTACTCACTGTGGTTAGTATTAGAGAGAAATTGGAAAATAGGGGCAAGAACAAGTGGGAGGAAGGTAGAGCAGCTGTAAGAATCACAGACATCCTAAATCCTCTTCAACATTCCCCTTGTACTCCCAAGGCAGCAATGCTTCAGTAAAATGGGACTCTGACACTAGGGGGAAAAGCAACTCTTTGGCATTTATTTAAATCATACACAATGCCTTTGCTTTGGAAGAGGTAACATTTCCAGATCTTTTCTGTTTAGTACTAGCTAAGTATCCTTTTTTAATAGGTACTTAAATTAAGATGGATGGGTGGATGAGTGGACAGATAGATTATTAAGTGGATAGACAGATGGATGAATGGATAGACAGAGACAGATTATCAGATGGACAGATGCTAGACAGATGATGGAGGGACAGACAGACAATAGCTGAGGCAGACAGAAGGAGGCCTGTAGGCTAGGTCACCAGGTCTTGACCTGAAGTCCCTCAGCCTGGGGCTTTACCTGCGTTTAGGTGGGAAACGTGGGCTCTAGAGTTTTGCCAAATGCCAGTTCTTGGTGTACCAGGTTCTAAAACCTGAAGACAAGCTGCTGTTGTGTAGACTTGCCCTCTCATTGCATCCATGCTGTGAATCAACAGCGTTGGAGCCTCAGACTGGAAAATAAACCCCCAAACTCAGTAAAAAATAATAAGAGCCCCAGTTGGCAATCTAGGATAGAATCTAGTGTTCTGAGCAGCATGACAGGGTGAAGGAATCCTGCCACCCTGACCCCACGGGATCTTGGGCAAGATACTTAGCCTCAGTTTCCTCATTTGTAAGACGAAGGAGTCAAGGTCTCTTCCTGCTCTGCCACTCCCTGATGACTCTAAGATGAATCCTGGGGAACACATACATAGTTACTTTCACTGTAAAGGATAGAGGGAAGAAAACAGTGCGGTGACAGATACATCAATGCCACCATATCCCAGGCTGCAGAGCTTAATGCACTTCTGAAGATTAAAACAAGCAGCCTGACTCAAATGCTGTTGAAATGTCAGGCTTCAGTGCAGGGTGGTGTTAGACATCTACATTACTTGTTTTTTAAACATTACTTTGCCAAGAATGAATCTGTGTCATCATCTAATGGCTCTTGTCATTTTAGTGTGGTGATCAAGGAGGAAAAATGAAAGTACTTTATATGGAAAAACAGATAAGATACGAAAGTATTTTATAACCCAGAGTGCAAGGCTGTCTGCAGTACAATACGGATCTATCAATAATTCAGTTAAAACAGTTTACCAGCTTTACATGAGTGGGTTCTGGTCACTGATCTTCATTCAAGTTCACACTAAAGTTATTTAACTGCACGCTGCGTATTACACCACACAGACCAAAGCATTATAGATTTTTCCCCAAATGTAATATACAAGGCCAAATTGATTGCAGCCAAACATAAATTTAGTCAAATCTTTAATATACTCTATTCAGGCATGAATAAGACTTTAAAACTTGGTCTTAGCTACGGAGTAGCTGAAACTAGAGTCAAACCAATTGTAAACAGCCAGAATAGAAAGTTACCTCTGGACAGAGTGTTTATTCTCAACAGTGTATTATCTAAAGTAATTAAAGTGCCTTTTTCACATGTAAAAATGAGCATGACTCATCATCAAAAAATGACATTTATAAGGGGGCAAGTTTGGTTTCTCTCCCCTAAGAGACTGACCTCTATTATACTGCTCACAGTCACACGCCTTGCACATGCCACTGGTTGTACCTGTATGTCTAATGCCCCATTTCCCTAGAACAAAAAATTTTTCAAAACACAGGGAGAAAAGCACCAGCCATTTTTCCCACCTCTAGCCAAGATGGGGGACATATAATCCAACATCCCTGCCAGGTAGTTGGCACAATATGTATCACTCCAGGATGGCTAGGTAAAATTTAGAATGAGAAATGCAAAATACATGTACATCCTTGTGCTTCAGAATTATTTAGGTTTTGAGTAATCTGGGGTTTCCCGATATGGAAGGTTTTATGTGACAAGATGGGCTAAAACTGTTCTACACTATAGCAAGAATGCATACTCAGAAATATGACCGGGAGTCAGCACTGGTTGAACTATAATATAATAACCATGGTTATATGGGAGATACCTTGGGGCTTCTTGGTTTGACATGACTCTGGGTTTGTCGCTGGGAATAGGATAGTTGGGGGAATGGGAAGAGGAAGAAATAAGAGTTTGCTACTTGGGGGTGAGAGGTCGGAAGGATTATTTTAATCAGTGCTGTCTGGCATTGTAGCACTAGCTACATGTACCTGGTTCCAATGAAATGTACTGTGAAAGATACAGTTTTGAAAACATTATATGAAAAAAGGAAACATCCCATTAATAATTTTTGTGTTGATTACTTAGTGAAATTACATGTGAAATAACATTTAGGGTATATTGGACTAAATAACATTGTTAAATTGATTGATTTCACTTGGCTTTTTTTTTTTTTTTTGAGACAGAGCCTTACTTTGTCACCCTTGGGAGAGTGCTATGGCGTTACAGCTCACAGCACCCTCAAACTCTTGGGTTTAAGTAATTCTCTTGTCTCAGCCTCCAGAGTAGCTGAGACTAAAGGTTCCTGCCACAACACCTGGCTATTTTTAGAGATGGGGTCTTGCTCTTGCTTAGACTGGTCTTGAACTCCTGAGCTCAGGCCATCCACCTGCCTCAGCCTCCCACAGTGCTAGGATCACAGGCATGAGACACCGCACTCAGCCTCACTTTGCTATTTTTGCTTTTTGAATGTGGCAACTCAAAATTTTAAATTACATATATGGCTTACATTATATACTTCCAGTGGATAGCACTGCTCTGTATCTGTTTTATAGGTAGAATTATGGTTCATGTTTACTTTCTTGCTTGTGTTTCCATATTTTCCAAACTGAAAATATGAGAAACAGACTATATTGTGTCTTAAGAAAAGAAGTGTACACGTATATCATGGATTTTGGAGTCTGACAAGCATATGCCCTGGCTATAGCATTTGGGTAACTAACTTCTTCATTTGTTAAGTAAAGATAATAACCGTTTTGACCTCACCAGATCAAAGCTCTCTGGGTTGTTGTCAGGAATGAGAAATTAGCAGAGTGCTTCGCATAGAAACTGGCATACGGAAAATTCAGTAAATATTCCACGTTATTCTAGGTTATGTCTCGAGACCTGTCAGATGCGTAATTTTTTAATCTAGGTGCATTTTTAGTTCAGGTCGTTGCCTCTCCTGCTCTTCAAGTTTGTACTTGCTATCCTGGCTACCTACTTCTATAGAGCTGAGCTTTCCCCTTTCCCTTATCCTTGAGAATCTCTGGGCTGACTCCTTCTTTGCTGCTGCTGGTTCAGATAGAGCTTCCTCCCATTTAGTTACTTTAGCTCATTTCGATTTCAGGGCAAGAATTTCATCTTGGCTAAAACTACAAACCACGCCACAACTCTGTATCTGCCCCTGTCCCTGTCCCTTGCCTCCTACCTGGATGCTGGGTCTTGCTTTTTACTGAACCCTGCTTCTTTTGATGGGATGATCAATCACGCAATTGACACGAGGCAAGTGCTCATGGAAAGCTAACAGAAAAATAAGGGTCACATAAACAGATCAAAAGAACAAAGAGCAAAGGACAGAAGAAAGCAATTTTGTCACTTCTCTCCCCTTGCCCCACCTGCCACCTTCTTCTCTCATTGCCTTTGCCTGCTGCCTTTAAAGCTGTGTGATGTTCAGCTCGTGTAAGTACAAGGTGCTTCTCATTGCTTTTCTAGATCCTCACTGTACCTGAAGTACAGCCTCCAACATCTAAAAGTGTGCATGCAATTTTCACATTCTGGGAAGTGAGTCCTCAGATGAAGATGGTTGTACTTGTTCTTTGAAATGCAGTGACAGGAAGTGTGTGGGGGTGGGGGTGGGGGGGAATTTAATACTTTGTGAAGATGCAGAGCTTCCCTGGGTATGGTATGTGCCTAGCTCCTTCACTGTTAATGAGACAGACCTCTTAGTCAGAGCTGCATGAGACAGAAGCAAGGAACAGAGGAACTTAGGAATAAGTCTACAATATCACAGGTGGCTGGACGCACCTGCACTCCTCAAAGCAGTGGGGAAAAAAAGACCCTATGCAAGTATTCTTTTGAACATCAGAAAAATGTTTATGTTTTTGTTCCCATCTAGCAGCTGTAATTAGGATTCAGAATATACTCTTGACTTAAGTTGGTATTTTTTGTCTTTTCATTAGATATGTTACTTTGCCTATTTTGTTTTGAGATTTACTGAGTAGTCTCAGGATAGCAAATTCAAAGGAAAGAAATATGCAAATTGGTTTTCATTTCAAGGCTTGGGCTGAGGTTTAGCATGAAAAACCGTTGAAAATCAAGGGAGAAGAGTTTTCAAGGCCCTCCTTGCTGACATAGGAGGTTTGTAGAGTATTGTTGTTGGTTGGGGTAGCTGAGTTATTAAAGGTACAGAAAACACACCTAAGGACCCTCTGCCTAGGGTAGCTGAGTTATTAAAGGTACAGAAAACACACCTAAAGACCCAATGCTCAGGCCATTGTGTGCAGGAAGCCCAGCTTGGGATGTGTGAACATGGCTGTTTTTCCTGAAATATTTACTAATAAAATATTTACCATTGATCATAGGCTAAAAGCAATCGTTGGCAACCATTGTTTCCCCATACTTTCCTGGAAAATCAGAAGGTTTGAAAATGTGAATGCATTTTCCTTATTATTATATTATGATTCAAATTGAAGAACAGGAGGAAGCCTTTTCGAGACAGGAATGTACATCCTGGTGTCTTGGCTTGTTAAGAGAAAGGAAATGGTCTGGAGATGCTCTGACCATCTTCTTTTCTTCTTTTTTGTTTCTAGTCACTGTAGATAAACTCTGATGATGCCTGTGTTATCAGTTGTTTGTAAGCTATGTGGCATCTTTTTCTCTGCCAGAACTGTAGAAATAGTGATGATTAAGTAAGTTGTAATGCAAATAGTGGGCATGCAAACACGTGAACATACAGTCACCACTGGATACACACAGGGACACTGAAAGTTCTCTTTTCCAAGGACTGCTGACATTGCAGCTCAGGGCTATGAATTGTTGAGCATGTTCCAGGCTGAACTTGAAGATTTATATTTGCCATTGTTTGGGGATAATTTTTTTCCCACATGATAATGAAAGAGATGATGTTATCTAAAAGTGTCTGAAAAGAAACAGGTGCTGTTGCAGACATAAGCATCGTGATTCCCGATGTGCACACCTAGCCCATGCATGTCAAAAAAAAAACATCGTCAGTAACAAGCTATTCCTGATATCATGTCCCCTGAAGTCAAACGCAAAATCAGCATTAAATATGCTTCTTTGTAACCAACGGGACACTACTATTTCCATTTGACCTATGAATATCACTGGATCGTCCTTGTGCAGACGTTATCTAATATGGCTATACTGTACGTATACATCTATTTTTTAAAAAACAAAATGACAAACCAGATTTATTGGCAACATAAAAAAGCTTTCTGGATACATAAGCATCAATGAAAACGTTTTTTAATAAATAAACAGGCATAAACAGGTATAAACACACTAAGCATTTAATGGTTTTTAACACAGCCAACTCCCCTGGGTTTGAAACAGTGTTAAATTCTTTTGCTAGTGGCAAAAGCAGCTGTCAAGCACAACACTGAAAAATTGGTACCATTTCCTGGCCAGTAAGCACAGAACGGAGGGGCTAAATATTTTATGGTTTATATTTATTTATGTAGTTCTCATGCTGCGTTGTTTTGCTTTGTTTTGTTTCTCTCTCGCCCGCTCAGGGCTGATCGTGGTGACCCTGGCCGTCTGCTGGATGCCCAACCAGATTCGGAGGATCATGGCCGCGGCCAAACCCAAGCACGACTGGACGCGGTCCTACTTCCGGGCGTACATGATCCTCCTGCCCTTCTCGGACACCTTCTTCTACCTCAGCTCGGTCATCAACCCGCTGCTGTACAACGTGTCGTCGCAGCAGTTCCGCAGGGTGTTCGCGCAGGTGCTGCGCTGCCGCCTGGCGCTGCCCCACGCCAACCACGAGAAGCGCATGCGCGCGCTCACCGTTCCCAGCGCCCCCAGCGCGCGCTCCGCCCGCCGCCCGCTGATCTTCGGCTCCTCCCGTCGCGGGTCTTCGGCCAGGAACCCCGACAAGGTTTTCCTGAGCACTTTTCAGAGCGAGGCCAAACCGGAGTCCAACCCCCAGCAATCGAGTCTCCAGTCGGTAGAGCCCAACTCCGAGACGAAACCTGCCAATTCTGCCGCAGAGAACGGTTTTAAGGAGCAAGAAGTTTGAATTTGAGGAAGGAAGCTTTGAGTGGGACGGGCCGTACCCACGCTAAAGCGACGTAACCCTTACACAGCGGTCACCAGAGAAACTGTGCCCCGCCAGGGACAGAGTGGAAGCGAGAGGCTCTGGGGAAACGCAGATGCCCTTCTTCG